>NC_022017.1:28316568-28337683 GCF_000317375.1 Microtus ochrogaster | reverse complement strand
ATAAATAAATAAATAAATAAATAAATAAATAAATAAATAAATTTATTCCTTATGTTTTACCTGAAGGAAAAAATAGCTTAATTCTCCCATACTGCAATTATTTAAAGTCTCTGCATAGCAAATGTCCTTGACTTAGGCGAGGTAAGTACAGTGTCAGAACCCAGACAAAACAGACCCCGTGATGGCTTCAGTTATCATTTAGCTCAGGCTAGCCTTCGATTTCTTTTCTTTTTATGGCTATCCTGGAACTTGCTCTATAGACTAGACAGAGATCTGCCTGCCTCAGCTTCCCAAATGCTGGGAATAAAGGTGTGCACCACCATCACCTAGCCCACTTTTCTTTCTTTGAGACAGGGTTTCACTTTGTAGCCTTGGCTACCCTGGAACTTCCTATGTGGGCCAGGTTGGTCTCAAACTCTAAAGTTCCACTTGCCTCTTCTAAGTACAAAGATTTGTTACCACCACACCCAACTAGATACTTTCTTCCAAAAGACACAGCATACTGAACTGATGAAGAAAGGTAAATTTTCATTTTCTTTTAATAGAAAAGGTAAAAATTATTTTCAAGCAACTCTGACAGAAAACATACAAACAAAAACAAAAAACCCTTCTATTTGTGAACATTATAACTTGTAAATTAATTACAAATGTCTTAGTTTCTGTGCACATTCAAACAGACATTCAGCTTGGTCTTTCACAAGTGTTTGTACTGTCTAGAGGCAGGGTCTAGAAGTGGCAAACTACAGGGATTGAGTCAAGTAGGAGGCATCTAATTCTCCTTTAAGGGAGGCTGCAAAGGAAAAACACTGCATGACTCTCTGTTCCCAGAACAGCACTTCCCTCTGAGATGTAACAGTGACCTGAATAATCATGCTGCTTAATGAACATCTTTGAGCAGCCTAGAGAGCTGCAGCAATTGGGTCAGAGCATTGTTAGTATACGGATGCCGATCAATTCTGGGCAAAACCTGCAGATTGCACTCTGTACCACTATATCCTACAGCTTTCAGTCACCACTGTGTTCTTCTGTTCTTACTTACAGTATTTATTCAGTCGTGTTTAGCCATCCCCTAAATTGGGAGGTCTTTCATTTCCTGACGAGGAGCACTGAAATACAGGCAGATGGAAGGAATGCAAGGTCTGCCATTTTAGAGACTTGGAGCAAACTAATGAAGTTGAGTCTTCCAATATTAGTTAAAAAGCTGAAACTGGGAAAAATGTGGGAAAAGTATTCATTTTTGGCTAACAATAAAAAGTTTATTCTCTTTTAATTATACCTCCTATATCTAGGGCAGAAACATCTGTTGATCTCACTATGCACTCTTACTAAATGACTGCAACATGGTCTCTATCCAAAGCATTACACCACCCATTACGGTCATAGGAGCATCTTCCTTTGATGCAACTCTTCATTTGATCAATTCTCTTTCCACAGGGCTTAAAAGTGTTGGTCAGGACCATTTAAGCTCTCATTTTTCCTTCCTTGCAGCAAGACACTCTCCTTAGGTTTCTCCATCAAAGTTCTCATCTGGGAGCACACTGTGTTTTGTCGTGCAGCCAACTCAGAGGGCCAAGGAAGTCAGACCTTTTTCTAGGACCATTTATTTGGTGCAAGAGGTATACAAATGTACTAGTTGCATTCATACCTCACAAGCTGTTTTACAGGTGTCAATTTCAGAACCTACTGCATTTATTAAATGCACAGTTGTGAGTACAAGAAATCAGCTACCAGCCGTATTAGCAGCACTCACTGGTTAAAGGCTACTTTTGTATTTAAGACAAGTTTCCAGGTTTGACTGGCATTTTAGAATGAACATGATTGGTTTAATGTGACTATTATTCAGGACCAAATCAGCAAAGGTCTAGTGATGTGGGATTTCCCTCTGTATGCTGTGATCACCATTAATGAATAAAGAACTGCTTTGAGCCTATTATAGCAGAGCAGGGAGGGGAATAGCAGAGCTAGGCGGAGAGGACTGGACTGAATGCTGGGAGGAAGAAGGATGGAGTCGGAGAGAAGCCATGGAGCCCCACTGGAGCCAGATGGAACTTTAGCCGGTAAGCCACAGCCACGTGGCAATACACAGATTAATAGAAATGGGTTAAATTTAGATGTAAGAGTTAGTCAATAAGAAGCTAGAGCTAATGGGCCAAGCAGTGTTTTAAATAGTATAGTTTCTATGTGATTATTCTGGGGCTGGGCAGCCGGGAACCAACCACCAGTCTCCTCCAACAGTCTAGTGAACAAAGGCCAAAAAAGTCATCATATCAACCTTATTTTTATAAAACAGGGAATTTGCTTTATCTTCCTTATAAAGTTGTGTAAAATCACTATAAGAGAATCTTACAAGCTACAAAGGAATGTAATTGTTTTGAACTATAAAATTCATAAAATATATCTTTGTACAAATGTTTTATTGGTACTCACTAATGTTAAGATCAAGTATAGTATACACTGTATAGTATGTATTGTATAGTTTAGTAAATTAAGACAAACTAAGTTATTTATCTATTAACTTATTTTTAAGTTTTTAAGACTTATTTATTAATTATGTATACAAGGTTCTTCCTGCATGTATGCCTTCAGGCCAGAAGAGGGCACTAGATCTCATTACTGATGGTTGTGAGCCACCATGTGGTTGCTGGGAATTGAACTCAGGACCTCTGGAAGAGCAGAGGAACCTGACTGGTCTAATACAAAGCTGAACAACCAATAGCTAGGCAGTGCTCTTAACCTCTGAGCCATCTCTCCAGCCCCAACTTATTTTTTTTCCTATTTACATCAGTGCCTAAAATAAGCAGACCATGGAGACCTGTTGGTTTTATAACAGCCTTTTCTAAGTGAGGCATTTCAGCATTTCATCTTTCTAAGGATGAGAAAAGCCAGCTCCTGCCAGCTTCATTCACACTCCTAGCAACTGTTTACTTTCATGGAACTTCCTCTGAGGTCTTCTTAATATGGTTGACCAATCCATATTAAGATTTTTTTAAAGTTTCTTGAAGCATTTTGCATTTGAAGATATTTAAAAAGGGACAAAAATACACTTGAACACATAACAAAACAGAACAATTAATAGGAGTCCAAAAACATTAAAAACTACGTAAGAAGGGGCTTACTGAGCTCAATCTGGGCAACCTGAGTTCTGTACGCCTTGTCAGGCTCTGCAGACAGTACCTGAATATTGAGTGATAAACAGACCTGCTGCTGTAGGAGGAGGCTGGAGGAGACCGCTTGGCTACTTGTTTGTTTCCCGGCCACCCAGATCCCCAAAATATTAATAAAGAAATTGTATTAATTAAAACACTGCTTGGCCCATTAGCTCTAGTTTCTTATTGGATAATTCTTACATCTTAATTTAAACCATCTCCATTAATCTGTGTACTGCAATGTGGCAGTGGCTTACCAGGTACACAGTGTCTGTCTCTGGCGGCTCCATGTTGTTCCTCTGACTCCCCACTCTTTCTCCCAGCATTAAGTTCCATCTTCCCTGCCTACCCAAGCTCTGCCGTATCAACAGGCCAAGGCAGTTTCTTTATTCATTAATGACAATTATAGCACACAAAGGGGACTCCTACATCAGGTACCAGTGCCCTGCTACTACTGCAGCCACAGGTCTTCAGCTAGCCTCACTCTTGTCATACAGCACTTCCCACCTAATGCTAGACTGTAGCTGTTGGAGACCCTAATGCTACAGGAGGCAAAGGATCAGATGTACTACACACAACCAGGAATCTACCAACCTACCTGCCCTACCTCCTCCAAGTCATCTGCTTTCCACAATGATTAGCAGAGGACAGAACACTTGCACACCTGTTTTAGTCTAACCATCATCTTCCAAAGAAAACAAAATGTAGGAACAGGGGCCAACAAGGACAGTTACTGGGTTTGGGATAGAGGGAGTCCCGGTATTGGAGGTAGGAATGCACACAAGAGGCTGACCTCAGACCAAAGGTCACAGGACCCAAGAGATGTAAAATATTATTTTAACTATGTAAAGATGTATTACATTTGTTTATACTATATTTGTTTAACTATGTAAAGAAGTTATTGCACTTGTTTTACCTTGACTGCCTAAGGAACCTGACTGGTCTAATACAAAGCTGAACAACCAATAGCTAGGCAGTAAAGGAATAGGTGGAGCTGGTGGGCAGACAGAATAAATGGGAAAGAATGAGAGAAGGGAAAGAAGAAAGAAGAGAATGAGGAAAAAGGAGAGGGGCACACATGTGGCCAGAAACCAGAGGCACTAGCCAGCCAGACATGAGAAGCAATGAAAGTAAGATATACAGAAGGAAAGAAAGGTAAAAAGCCCAAAAGCAAAACATAGATGAAGAGAAACAGGTTAAGTTATAAGAGCTAGCATACTGAGTTCCAAATCTGCCTATATAACAGAGTGAGAAACCCTATCTTAAAAAGTTAACTAAATCTTTGTTGGCAAACTTTAAGTAGGAAGATACGAATTCCATGAAACAAGCATTTCAGTCACTGTTGTTGGTTTTCCTACGTGTGCCTTCTGTATATGTCCTGAGGTACCTTGCTTGTTCTCCGCCTGCAATACAGAGCCTAAAAACAGATGAAGTGGTAGGTGTGGTGGCATAAAACTTAAATCCCATCACTTCAGAAGCCGAGGCAAACAGATTAACTCAAGGCCACCCTAGTTATAGCTAAGGCTATAAAGTGACACTCTGTCTCAAAAAATAATAAAAAATCAAATCATAGTTTAGTAAAAAAAGGTGATTCTTTAAAAAAAAAAAAAAAGATCAGATGAAGAACAGAAATAAGAATCTGAGCTAACACTGGGATGTGGAGTTGCACTGCTCACGGTAGCAGTACCTCTCCAGAAGGACTAATACTTGGCCTTACTTCTGACTTTGTGAGCCTGCTGTGTTTGTATGTGTTTGTCTGTCTTTAAGTCAGTAACATGGAGATAAATCTCCAGCTGAGAAAGGTGAAGGGGAATCTTTTGTTATATGAAGACATTGGTCAACATAAACTAACAGTAGTATTCCTAGTCACTTTCTATTACTTTCCATCCCAGCAGCTGGAGACCAGGTTGGAAGGGAGGGTAGGTAGTTGGCAAAGTGGTCTACTGCTAGAGACTAAGGTAAACCAGGCATGCTGTCCTACAACATACTTCCTTTGTAAATGTTAAACATTTTTACAGGTTCCGCACAATACCTTTACCTATGCTCAGTCATCCTGCTTTAGTGTGAACACGATGATAATATACAACATGTGAGATTATGGCAGGCACCAGTAATTATTCCTAACAAGTTGTCCATGAAAGGGAAAGCTCATGATTATCACACATGGACTGAACATCAACTGCCATTATAACAGATACAGGTACTAGCCACTTGTGGGTTTTAAATGCTCTGCCATTCGCTAACTCCAATTCTCTGCAGTTTATAGTCTTCAGGATCAGCAAAATAATTTTCAGGAGGTTTTTGCTTTTCTTTTTTTTCTTTCTTTTTTTTTTTCTAGACAGGGTTTCTCTGTGAAACAGTCCTGGCTGTCCTGGAACTCACTGTACAGACCAGACTGGCCTCAATCTCACAGAAATCCACCTGCATCTGCCTCCAATGGCTGGGATTAAAGGTGTGCACCACCACCGCCAATCTAAAGCAATTTCACAAACAAAATGCACCCACTTGTAACAATTTAAGGTAAATCCATTCTCCATTCCTTCTAGATATTAAAACATTACTCACAAGAGTTGCTTTAATCATGCTTCTCTTACACAAAGTGTACCCATGTTGTTATGCTAATACACTGTGAGAACCATGATTATTGTCTCAATACAGGCTTCACTAGTGATGTTCTGTGAGCGACACCCAGTTGGTTTGTTTTTTAATTAGTTTGTATTTTATCTTACCCACAGGTATAAATACTTTGTTAAAATAATTTTAATTTTACAGCCCAGGAAGAAAATCACACAACTTCTCTGAAAATATATTTTGTCTAAGTAAGTTTTTTCCATGTTAAGAGGTTAGAAAGGAAGGACTCTGGAGGAAGGACTAGGTTTAAGGCAGTAATCAGCACTTTCCTCTGCAAACTGAGAAAAGGCTGAACCCAGCAGGAGCAGCAACCAGCAGCAGCCCGTGATGAAGAGAGAACAACATCTTCTAAGTGTAGAAATACATCTTATAGACAGAGCTTAAAAACCTACCTCTAAGCTTCTTAATTTTTTTACCCTTTGTTCAAACAGTGAAGTGGCTGGGTAAAAAGAATGGTTATGTTTTGTGCTTTGTGAAGCTAAAATTCAGATGAAAGCTGAAATCACCAACCAGGGAAGTGACTCTTTATAGCACTGTTTCTCTCTAGGGCTCAGTCCACCTGTGAGCTCAGTATACATGCCCAGAAAGCCAATTACTAAGCTGCTTATGAGGCACCCAAATAGTAATGACTATGTTTTGACACACTTATCTGCCACAATCAGACACCTGTAATAGGATTTCTAGCCTATGAAGATAATACTGAAACACAATCTCCAAAGACCATACCAATGTTCTGCACTAAGAGCCTTTATTTTTGACTCTCTGTATACTTACATTTTCATTTAATTTTCCCTTTCTTGCCCAGGCCACTGCCTATCTCCCCAACACTGTCATCTCTGTAAACTTTCATCTGAGTAACTAAGACTTTATAATCATCTCCTAGAAGTCCCATCCCTAAATATAGGAGCTAAATAACGCATGAGGAATGAGTTTCCATCCTCTCCATACTTCGCGGCTGGAATTAAATTTCAACACTGAAATGTTGGGAGACACTCAACCATATGGAAATGGTAGCATATTTAAGCTACTGCCAATAAAACTGCCTATATATCATGGTTCCCACACTCCATTAACCCTTGCCCCCAACCTCATAGCCAGGCCTTAGGGACCATCACTTGATTGTGAAGTGATAATATGAGGTACACTGAGCACATTTCAGGTCACTCTGACTTTCACAGGCATTCTCACACAAGGCCCTTTTATTCCTGGTAACCTGTATTGGAAGGCAAAAGCTTTCAAGAGCACGGTAGTGCTAAAGTCTGTGACCAACTCACCAATACTAAGTTCTCTGAAATGACATCTTAGTTTTTCTAAGTATGATTTTGTCAATTGCAGCTGCCCTTCCCAAAGTGAAAGGTGTATTACAAATGAAGACTAAGGATACAACACTTGGAGACTGCACAGCTCCAAATGTAATGATTACAAGTCCAATCCACTACACTTCATTCTGTTTCAGACTCTCCCAGGAAGAAGACAGTAAAAGGCCAAGGGTACTTCAACAGATAAAGAAAATGGAAACTTCCAAGTAACATGACAAGGTTAGAAACTCAGAATGATTAAAATGCTTCTCTCTGTCATTTGTATGTATAGTGTACATGCATGTATTGGGCCAAGGATCGACATCCAGTGTCTTTTTCTCCATCTTTTCTTTGCGGGGGGGGGGGGGGGGTTTGCACAGGAGAAAGGACATCAAATCCCGAGAGTGGAATTATAGATACTTGTGAGCAGTCATGTGGGTCCTCTGGAAAAACAGCCAATACTTTAAACCACTGAGCCACCTCTCTAGCACAATATCTCCTGAAGGGGGCGTGGTCCACAGGCTAACTGCTAATGATTGCTACTGCCTGAGATGCATATGGGAGAGGAAGGAAGCAACAGTGAGACAGCCAGGAGAAGAAGCTGGTCGGATTAAAAATGAAAAATGCAATGTACTCTTGGATCACAAGCTTTTGAGGGCACAGTAGAAGAGCCTGGGAAAGCAAGAGACTGTGGATTTTTTTTTTTGTTGTTTTGTTTTTTTTGTTTTTCGAGACAGGGTTTCTCTGTGGCTTTGGAGCCTGTCCTGGAACTAGCTCTGTAGACCAGGCTGGTCTCGAACTCACAGAGATCCGCCTGCCTCTGCCTCCCGAGTGCTGGGATTAAAGGCGTGAGCCACCATTGCCCAGCTGAGACTGTGGATCTTGATGTATACTAATATATACTGATTTCATTTGCCACTAAATCTTAAAAACACTCAAGTCAATCCAATAGCAGAGGGTCTGAGTGTGTAGGACTCTGGACAGGGCAGACTTAGGCTCAAGTCAGGTGAGCTTCTTGGTGCTTACACGAATTCATACCACCAAGGGACCGTGGCTTCACAGCATTTATACAGGTGTTGACATAAGCTGTTGACAAGCTACAATGCCACTTGGCTGAAAAGAAATTAGGAAACCATCCATAAGAACCCTTCAACTGGAAATGATCACACTTTTAACATACACAAGAGGTATCCTTGAACTAATAGAGATTAAGATACAAATCCTTGTTTCCTTCACAATTGTTCTTCCTCCAAGACTTCCTGTTTTAAGGAATGGCACTGCATACTGGTGGACTGTTTTCATTCCCTCTAAAGTGTTCTCTGATCCCAAGGCCGACTCTTCATTCTCCTCTCAGATTCTCAGAAAGACTTTTCCTGATCATATATAGCAATCTCCTAGTCTTCATCATATGGCTTCATTTCACTTTCTTGAGATGATTTATTCCTAGCACATAATGAATCCTGATTAGATACTAGGTAGATGAATGGAGTATTTTGTGCTGGTAAAGCAGGATAGGCATGCATACCCAGGTTTCAGAAAGATAACCTCAGGGACTAGAGAATGGGCTCAGCAGCTAAAAGCACTTCTTTGCATACATGAGGACTTTCGAAATTTGGATCCTAGCACCACATTCACAAGCTGGGTGATGACAAGGATGATGGAAACAAAAGGATCAATGGAACTGGCTGGCTTCTAACCTAGCCAAAACATAAGCCCCAAGTTTGAGACCCTGGCTCAGACAAACAGGAAGAGAGTGATAAGCAAAAGAACACCTAATATCTAGAGTCTCGGATACCTGTAAACATCACATATATACACACGGGCGCCCACGCACGCACACACACCCCTTAAAACAAAACAAACAAAAAAAGAAACCAAGACAGATCTGCTCAGCATAGAGAATGGACCAATGCAATCAAATGACAATATGAGGAAACCAGTGAAGATCATTCTGACGGGAGAATAAAGGCTTCAGCCATGACTATCTCATGACTGGAGTTAAGAGATAGAAAGATTTGAGTTATTTAGGAAGCAATCAACAGAATATAGTAACTGATGAGAGGAGTCTAAGATAATTTCCAGGCTTATGGGTGGTGGGGTAGGAAACAAGGTATGGTACACTAGCACCTTTATGTTCTGGTTGCAAGACTTTATCAGCTGGACTGGCAGACCTACAACTTATGTTCAGAGTGTCATGAGATCATGCTTTTACACAGGGAACATTTTCTTAATATGGCAGTCTGCTGCCACCATCATCACCAGGTTAGGACTCAAATGTTCACCAAAAGGCAGACACTAAACATATAAAAAAAACCTTGCACAAAGGAGAACTTACATGAAGGTCCCTGACATATTACACTTAAAAAACAAGCACAGGGACAAGGAATTAAGATTACCACTGGTTGTCCAACTCTTATGCATTAATCTTTTCCCTAAGAACTGACCATATCTATATATCTCCACTTACATTACCATCATCAAAACACATCTTTCTATCTCTATAAAGTGGCTCTAGGGTTGTAAAGTTGGAAGAGCATTTGTTGTTGCTTTTCCAAAGGATCTAAGTTCAGTTTCCAGCACCCAGGTCAAACAACTCACACCTGCCTGTATCTCTAGCTCCAGAATACTCTCTTCTGGCTTCCTTAAACATATTATACATAATATATTCCTTAAATATATTATATGACACATGTGACATACATTCACAAAAGCACACACATTCTCTATCTGTCTGTCTGTCTGTCTGTCTATAGGCTTCAACTTATCTTAACATTAGCACCAATTAAGTGCCGTGGTCCCCACATCCTGTTAATCTGTATATGCACTAAGAAACAACCTGACTTGGGCAAGGCCTCAAGAGACCTCATCTGTGCAGTTACAATGCAGACAAGCCTGTGGCTACTGCAGCAATTCAGACAGAAGGGTAAGGACTAAGTGTATGTGTAACCAGTGTTACTAAAATGTTACTTACTGCTATGAAGTAGGGACAGAGCATCAGGTGAGCAGACTTTGAGGTCAATGTATTTCCTTAGTTTGGGTTGGTCTAATATTTTAAGACAAGGTCTCATTATGTAGGCCAAGCTAACCTCAAAACCATGATCCTCTTGCCTTAGTCTGCGAGGTGTTAGGATTACACCATGCTTCACCTTCAATGTGCTTTCAAGAATAAAGGTGAATTAGAGCATCCAGACTTGCTTTCTGAGATGGAGGTGCAAAGTCTCAAACTACTAAATAGTCTTTGTGTAGAGGAGCTGTCCTTTTCAGAGTATTAATATACTTTTATTTCTACAACTCTACAAATTCAACAAAGGGAATCATCTAGCAATTATCATTTTGCTTCTAATTATTACCCTGCTAAAGCACTTTAAAATATTTTTGTATAGGCCAGAGCCAGAGACTGCTGAGGGTCCAGACATGAATCTGGGAGTAGACCTAAGCCAACACCCCAGTGAGTCTGGGTGTGAGTCTAGGACCTCCCAGGAACTAGGCCTGAGCCAGGACCTCTGCCAGTCTGGGCGTGAGTGAACCTAGGTCCTCTGAGGGAATAGGCAGGAACCAGAGATCTGAGGGGAGGGGAGGACAGGCGCGAGTCTGGGACCTCAGAGAGAGGAGGCCTGAGCCAGGACCTCTGTGGGTTCGGGCATTGGTCTGGGACGTCAAAGGGAATAGGGAGAACCTGGAACCTCTGCGGGTCTGAGAGTGAGTCTGGGACCTCTGAGGAAGTAAGCAGGTCCTCTGCAGGTCCAGGTGCATCCGAGCCTGGGACCTCTGAAGCAGTAGACTGTAACCAGAAACCTTTCCAGATCCAACTCCCAGGAGGGAATCCAGACCAGGATCTACAGATACAGGTCAAAACCAGTAACCTAGACCAAAGTTGCCCAGAGGCAAGGAACTCCACCTTGGGCAACAAATTCCATAGGAGTGGGACATTTGAGCTGCCTCACAAGAGGGCCTGAAGAAACAAGCTCCACTGGGAACAGAAGCCAGGAGCAATTCCAGTCCTGGGAGCCAACCCAGTCCCAGAACACTAGAGGATCAGGATTGAGCCAGCCAGTGACCAGATCCAGGATCAGTGATCTCCACCAGAACAGGTCTAATAACAAGCCAGAGACTTTTGCAGGAGGGGATCCAGACCAGGATTTACAAAAACAGATCAAAGCCAACAACCAGGGCCAACTTAAGCCTTAGACAGCAAACTCCAACGAAGCAGAGCAAAGCACAGGAGCACTGAGTATCTCCACAAACAGGAGTAACCAACTGGGTAACTAGAACTGTGGCACTGACTAGCCCCCACCACACCTATTAGAGGAAAAGGTAAGATCACATGCTACACCACAAAGAGCAACACAATACCAGTAAAACCTAAAGACCCTACAACAGAAAGACCTGAACAACCAAATATGGATGAATCAGAAGAAAATGACCTAAAAAATAACTTCAAGAGAATGTTTGAAATTCTTAAAGATGAAATGGGAAATTCCCTTAAAGAAATGGAGGAAAAGACAAAAAATTGGAAGATATCAGCAAATCACTTAAAGAAAACCAAGAAAAAGAAAACAAACATATATATTATATGTGTGTACACACACACACACACACACACACACACACACACGGATGGAGATATATATATCCAGGACTTGAAAACTGAAATAGAAACAATAAAGAAAACACAAAACAAATCGTGAGAAAAAGATCAGGAACCACAAACGCAAGCATGAACAGCAGAATACAAGACATGGAAGAGAGAATCTCAAGCACTGAAGATACAATAGAGGAAACAGACTCATCAGATAAAGAAAACATTAAATCTAACAAAAGCTTAGTCCAAAAATATCCATGAAATATGGGACACCGTAAAAAGGCCTAATCTTAGAATACTAGGTATAGAAGCCGTTGTTCAATTCAAAGGCACAGAAAATTTATTTAACGAAATCATAGAAGAAAACTTTCCCTACCTAAAGAAAGATATGCCTATTAAGATACAAGAAGCTTACAGAACACCAAATAGACTGGATCCAAACAAATGGTCCTCTCACCACATAATAATCAAAACACTAAACATACAGAGTAAAGAAAGAATATTAAGAGCTGCAAAAGAAAAAGGCCAAGCAACATATAAAGGCAAACCTATCAGAATTACACCTGACTTCTCAGTGGAGACAATGAAAGCCAAAAGGTCATGGTCAAGCATTATGCAGACATTAAGAGACCACAGATGCCAGCCCAGACTACTATGCCCAGCAAAACTGTCGATCACCATAGAAGGACAAACAAGATATTCTGTGACAAATCTAGATTTCACCAATACCTAGCCACAAACCCAGCCCTACACAAAATGCTAGAGGAGAACTCCAACCCAAGGAAGATAGCTACACCAACAAAAACACAGACAATTGATGATCTCATTAGAGCAAATCCCAAAGAAAAAAAATGCATAAATTAACATCACCAACGATGAAAACTAAATTAACAGGAGCTAGAAACCACTGATCATTAATATTCCTTAATGTAATGGACTCAACTCACCTATAAAAAGGCACAGGCTAACAGATTGGATATGAAAACAGAATCCATCCCTCTTCTGCATACAAGAAACGCATCTCAACCTCGAAGACAGACATCATCTCAGAGTACAGGGTTGGGGGAAAATATACCAATCAAATGGACCTAAGAAACAAACGGGTGTAGCTATCCTAATATCTAACAAAATAGACTTCAAGCTATAATCAGTCAAAAGAGACAAAAAAGGTCATTTCATATTAGTCACAGGAAAAAATCCATCAAGAGGAAATTTCAATACTGAACATCTATGCCCCAAATACAAGGGCACCCTCATATGTCAAACAAACAATTCTAAAGCTTAAATCATACATTAAACCTCAAACACTAATACTTCAACACTCCCCTCTCACCACTGGACAGGTCAATCAGACAAAAATGAACAGGAGAAATAGGAGAACAGATGTTATGACTCAAGTAGACTTAACAGACATCTATAGAATATTCCATCCAAACAGAAAAGAATATACCTCTTCTCAGCACCTCATGGAACCTGCTCAAAAATTGAGCACATACTTGGTAACAAAACAAACCTCAACAAAAATAAAAAAAAAATAAATAAACTGGAATAACCCAATGTACCTTATCAGATCACCATGGTATAAAACTAGAAGTCACTGGTAATATTCAAGATAGTCATCAGTCTGACTATGGGACAAGGCCAGTTCAGGCACCCTCTCCTCCACTGCCCAGGGTCCTAGCTGGGGACATCCCCGTGGACACCTTCCAAGCCTCTTGCCAACCCAAAAATGACTCCCTTAATTAAGGTATCTTCTTCCCTGCTCCGATATCCATCCTTCCTCCATCTCAACCATCCCACTCCCCCAAGCTCTCCCCAACCCTCCCCTTCTCCCTTCTCTCTCCCCCTCTCCCTTCACCCCACCCCACCCCCATGCTACCAACTTTTGCCTGGCGATCTTGTCTGCTTCCAATTTCCAGGAGGATCTACATATGTTTTTCTTTGGGTTCACCTTACTACTTAGCTTTTCTAGGATCTCAAACTTGTCCTTTGTTTATGGCTAGAATCCACTAATGAGTACATACCATATCCATATTTTTGGGTCTGGGTTACCTCACTCAGGATAGAACCTTCGCCTGGCGACAGATGGAGATAGAGACAGAGACCTACACTGGAGCACTGGACTGAGCTCCCAAGGTCCAGTTGAAGAGCAGAAGGAGGGAAAATATGAGCAAGGAAGTCAGGACCGCAAGGGGTTGGTCCACCCACTGAGACACTGTGCCTGCTCTAATGGGAGCTCAGGAAAGCCAGCTGGACTGGGACTGAAGGAGCATGGGATCAAACTGGACCCTCTGAATGTGGCTCACAATTGGGGCAGACTGAGAGACCAATGATAATGGCACTGGGACTTGTCTTTACTGCATGTACTGGCTTTTTGGGATCCTAGTCTATTTGGATGCACACCTTCCTAAGCCTGGATGGAGGGGGGAAGGGCCTTGGACTTCCCACAGGGCAGGGTACCCTGCCCTCTCTTAGGACTGGAGGGGGAGGGGGAAGAAGAAGGGAGAGGGAAATGGGAGAAGGGGGAAGAAGAGGAAATTTTGAATGGTATTATCTATAAGGCAATAAAAATTAAAAAATTAATTAAAAAAGTAAAAAAAATTAAACTAGAAGTCAACAGCAATACTAATTCCAGAAAACCCACAAAAATGAAAATTAAACAATGCAGGGGCTGGAGAGATGGCTCAGAGGTTAAGAGCATTGCCTGCTCTTCCAAAGGTCCTGAGTTCAATTCCCAGCAACCACATGGTGGCTCACAACCATCTGTAATGGGGTTTGGTGCCCTCTTCTGGCCTACAGGCATACACACAGACAGAATATTGTATACATAATAAATAAATAAATATTTTTTAAAAAAGACAATTAAACAATGCTCACCTGAATCATCAATGGGTCAAGGAAGAAATAAAGGGGGAAATTAAAGACTTCCTAAAATTCAATGAAAATGACCACACAACATACCCAAATTTATGGGACACAATGAAAGCAGTGTTGAAAGGCAAGTTCATAGCACTAAAAAACTACATAAAGAAGCTGGAAACATCTCACACTAGTGAATTAACAGAACATTTGAAAACTTTAGAACAAAAAGAAGCAAACTCACCTAAGAGAACTAGATAGGAGGAAATAATCAGATTGAGAGCTGAAATCAACAAAATAGAAACAAAGAAAACAATACAAAGAATCAATGAAACAAAGAGTTGGTTCTTCAAGAAAAATCAACAAAATAGGCAAACCTTTATCCAAACTAATCAAAAAGCAGAGAGAGAATATCCAAATTAACAAAATCAGAAATGAAAAGGGGGACAAAACAACAGACACGGAGGAAATATAGAGGATCATCAGGTCATATTTTGAAAACCTGTACTCCACAAAATTAGAAAACTTAAAGTAAATGGACAACTTTCTGTATAAATATTACTTACCAAAATTAAATCACGACCAGATAAGCAAATTAAACAGACCTATAACTGCTGAAGAAATAGAAACAGTCATCAAAAGTCTCCCAGCCAAAAAAAGCCCAGAACCAGATGGTTTCAGCTCAGAATTCTACAAGACTTTCAAAGAAGAATACCAATACTCCTCAAATTATTCCACACAACAGCAACAGAAGGAACACTGCCAAACTCTTTTTATGAGGCTACAATTACAATTACAACCTTCCTCAAGACCCAGTAACACCACTTTTGGATATATAACCAAAGAATGCTCAATCGTGCCACAAGAACATGTGCTCAACTGTGTTCATAGCAGCTTTGTTTGTCATGGCCAGAACCTGAAAACAACCTAAATGCCCCTCGATGGAAGAATGGATAAGGAAAATGTGGTATATTTACACAATGGAGTACTACGCAGCAGAAAAAAATGGCGGCTTGAATTTTGCAGGAAAATGGATGGAGCTAGAAAACATTAGTTTGAGTGAGGTAACCCAGACACAGCAAGACAATTATCACATGTACTCACTCATAGGTGGTTTTTAAGCATAAAGCAAAGAAAGCCAGCCTACAAACCACAATCCTAGAGAACTTAGACAACAATGCGGAAACTAAGTAAGAGAGACTTACATAGATCTAATCTACATGGGAAGTAGAAAGTAGAAAAAGACAAGATCTCCTGAGTAAATTGGGAGCATAGGGACCTTGGGGGAGGGTTGAAGGGGGGAGGAGAGGCAGGGAGGGGAGCAGAGAAAAATGTAGAGCTCAATAAATATCAATAAAAAATGCAAAAATGTTTTAAAAATTTTATTTTTGTATAAAGTAACTTTTACTAAAAACAGAGGCCTGACAACTGAACCAAAAAAAACAAATTTCAATGAAATGGTGGTGAATTCCACTTCTATCCAAGGGATTTCTATCTTTTGAGATTCAAGTTGATTTGTAACTTTGTTCATTTGCACCAACTATGGGGGAGTTTGTAAGTTCTCTTTATTCATTTCTTGACAGTATGTGCCAACATTTTTCTAATGAAGCATCAGATTCTAAGTGTCTACAGCTCAAATAAATCTACCAAGCCTGGCTTACTTCATGAATCAGGAGTAATGTGACCCTAGGCCATGACTGTATCAGATGCAGTCCTGTCTTCTTCTTTGTATTTTCTTCTATCTCCTGTTCCCTGTAAGCGAAACTATGCCAGGCCGTTAGAGAAAACATACATCCATAGCTTCAGTTCCCACTTCAAAATCCATTTGACTAAACAGTAAAGTAGTGAACTTTGTCTCTTTCCAATTGAACGTTCAAAGGCCTTAAGCTGCATTCTAGGAATTCTGGGAAATAGCTGCTACTGTGCAAAACAGGGAAGGGTCTTTAGGCCAGTAAAATGAATGAGTCACCTCAGTTCTCACCACGGTCAAGTATGATGTTAGTTTCCTAATACTATGCTGTGAACTATCTTGTGAGGATTACAAAGAAACCCCCAACAGTCATAGTTTTGTTCTGACTGTTATCTTGCTGCCAACACTAACTTCAAGCTGGCTATGTACCCAAGCATGACCTAGAATTCTTGATCCTCCTCCCAAGTACAGAGTATGTGACACAAAGCTCAGCTGGAAAACAGTAAATTGCCCTTCCTATCCCCTCTTCCAATTACATCATAATGTAGCTTATGAGATAATAAGAATAACAAGTTCTTTGCTCTCTTTTCAAGGCTTTTCTCTGTGGGGACTTTCTTTAGCCATACCTTATGATTTCCTATTTTACTTGGCTTGGATTTAAAAATTTACATTTGCTGGGCAGTGGTGGCGCACGCCTTTAATCCCAGCATTCGGGAGGCAGAGGCAGGTGGATCTCTGTGAGTTCAAGGCCAGCCTGGTCTACAAGAGCTAGTTCCAGGACAGGAACCAAAAGCTATGGAGAAACCCTGTCTCGAAAAATACAAAAAAATAAAATATAAATAAAAATAAAAAATAAAATAAAATAAATAAATAAAAATTTACATTTTGGTGATGGTGAGATGGCTTGGTGATAAAGGCACTAACTGTCAAGCCTGATGACCTAAATTCAATCCCTGGGACCTATGTGGTAGAAAAAAGAACTCTTGCTTCTCTGACCTCCCCAGTAGTCTATGACACCTCCCTTCTCTTAAAAGATAATTTTAATTTTTCAAGTTTACTATTTTTACATTTATTTCAAAAGCTAAATAAAAATAATCAGTCCTTATTTAAAAACTCTATACTAAAGCCTACTGCTGACTTAATCAGGTCTTTTGAACTAAAATGCTTCCATATTTAGTTTTTCTTTTTTAAAAATATTTATTTATTTATTATGTACACAATATTCTGTCTGTATGTCTGCAGGCCAAAAGAGGGCACCAGATCCCATTACAGATGGCTGTGAGCTACCATGTGGTTGCTGGGAATTGAACTCAGGACCTTTGGAAGAGCAGGCAATGCTCTTAACCGCTGAGCCATCTCTCCAGCCCTAGTTTTTCTTCTGTTAACAACACATCAATTATAAACTTTTCTCCTCTTTTCCATTACTGGTGTGCTTCCATGTGCCCTGTTGTCCATCCCAGCCACTTGCTCAAAAAGCTAGAACCTTAGCAGCTATACCTAGGCCCCTGCACTTACCTTTAGCTGCCCTATCTAGCTAGTATAAAATCTGTCCAGTATAAATCCTAAAACATTTTGAGTCTATCCCCTCTGATTTTCTTTTCTCCTTCATATTCAGATGGCATCAACCACATTCTTTCTAACTCCTCTACTTGCCACTCACTTCTTCCTTCCTTTCTTGAGCTTCTTCATTACACAAACCTGGCCACATAGTTCCTATGTTTATAAATCTCTCTAGGTGTATGGAGATGTCCATCAATTGAAAGCCATTAGGATTACCTTAAAGCACATTGGCGCCCTCTAGAGTTCACACTTCATTAACTAAGTAGGGATTAGACATAGGTAGAGAGGTATTTGCCCTGATATAACACACACTCAACAGTTTGAATCTCCATTATAATACTAGTATTTTGAAAAGGTTTACTTAAAAGGGGGGGGCACCTTTATTCCTAGCATTGAGGAGGTAGAGGCAAGTGGATTCTGTGAGTTTGAGGCCCACCTGGCCTACTATTATTTATAGTGAGTTCCAGGACAGCCAGGGCTATGTAGAAAGATCTGCTTCAAAAAACAAAACACAAAAATCCATTATAGACTAGGGATATAGCTCAGTGGTAGATACTTGAATAGCATGTACAAGTCCCTGGGTTAAACAACTTCATTACCAGGCAGACTTTATTCATCCTTTGATAGATCTTCTTGACTTAAACCTCACTGAAAACTCCTCACAGAAACACTCAGAGCAGTGCATCCTAAGAGATTATAGATGAGGTCAAGCTGAAAATTTAAATTCACCACCACAGAGTTCCTTGAACTTTCTTATATACAGAGATTAATGGCTTTATCGGATTTTTGTTTTGTTTTGCTGTTTTTCAAGACTTTCTCTGTGTAACAGCCCTAGTTGTCCAGGAACTCACTTTGCAGATGAGGCTGGCCTCAAACTCATAAAGATCCTCCTGCCTCTGACTCCTGAGTACTGGGATTTAAGGCATGCACCACCACACCCAGCCATGTGTCTTTGTTTTATGGGACAGTGTCTTGCTATAATGATAGGACTGGAACTCACTATGTAGATGGGGCTAGCCTCAAACTCACAAAGATCCACCTGCTTCTGCCAAAACAAAGTCAGTCAGTTGTGACAATGAATGTTAATTAAAATCCCTGCAGTTGGGAAGCTGAAGCAGGAGGAACAGGAATTCAAGGACAGTCTATGCTACATAGCATTAACATGAAAGCCAATTAATCTGACTTTTAAGTATAATAAAATGCCATTACTTTCTCTTCCTTTTCCCATTTTACTGAGTAGTTGACCAAGAATACAGATGTTCAAGTGTTCTGAAAAGTTAAGTTTAAAATACAAAGCTAGTATTCTCATCTTAAGGTGAGATGTAAAATAAACAGAAGAGTAGAAGAGTTAGGAAATGAGCTGAAAGCTGCAGAGACTGAAGAGAGGTGAGCTGCTGGTGTGTCAGAGAATGACATGTGCGGCCTTGATGGAACTATGGCAGAGGCATATGAAACTTAAAAACAGAGCTCCAGCTCAAATCTACAACAAAGAAGCACTGAGTCAAATGACCTTTCCATCATTCTCCTTAAATGAAGCATTTCAAATTTCTATCCTTTAAAGAATAAAATTAAAGCACTTCTGAAACAGTTGTGATCACAACTCCAGTTCTAAAAAACAAAAAGAAGTATTTCCATCACCTAAGTCCCAGGGATTGAACTCAAGTTTGGCACCAATCACCATTACCTGCTGAACCATCTCAAGGGCTCTCAAATGCTCGGGGATTTTTGTTATTGTCATTGTTGTTTTGTTTTTGTTTTTTTAAACATTCAATCACTAAACTGTGAAAGGAGGGGGATTAGAAAAGACATTATCACATTTATTTTATCTGTTCCAATTATAACATTTCAGATTTTATTTTAGGATCAAATCTGACAAGTAGTAGGCTAACATTTTGAGTAGCAATTTTAATGTTTTCACTTAAATGCTATTCACTGGTCACACTTCAGAGGAAGGAGCTAATTGTGATTTAAGGTAGCTCCATCATTTATAGTCTTTTACTTTCTGTAACACTGACTACAAATTTAGACACAGAGTATGGGATTGAGCCTGATTATTGGTGGTGACCAATAATCTGATTAAATAATAGTAGGCTGAAATATGTTTACGCACATGGTCTCTTGCCACAAAGGGAAGTGTGTAAATTCCCAGGTATACTGCTAGATTTGTCAACTTGACATAGGTAGAGTCATTTGGGAAGATAACCTAAATTGATAAAATGCCTCTACCAGATTTGCCTTCAGACAAGTCTCTAGTGTGTTTTTAAATTAGTTATTGATGTGGTAGGGTCAGACCCAATGCAGGTGATGCCATAGAGCCAGTGGTCATGAATTATAAGCAAATATGCTGAGCAAGCCAGTAAGCAGCCTCTACATCAGTTCCCACCTCCTGGTTCCTGCTCTGACTTCCCTAGATGATGGACCATCAATTCTAAGATAAAATAAATCCTTTCCTCCCCAAGTTGTTTTTGGTTATGGTGTTTTGTCACAGCAGTAAAAACCCTAACTAAGACATGAGGCTAATGGTGAAGTAAGAAAACATACAAATTCTGAAAGCTGGAAATTGGATTAGGAAGTAAATGATCCAGTGAGTTCAAAGGAAGCAAAGAGTAAAGTATAAAAGAAAACAATTAGCCAGGCATGCTAGCCAACACTTTTAATCCCAAAACCAGAGAGGCAGAGACAAGCGGATCTCTGAGTTCCAGGCTAGCCTGATCTACAGGGTGAGTTCCAGGACAGCCTGTTACACAGATATACCCTGTCTGGAAAAAAAAAGAAAAAAAAAAGAAAAAAAAAAAAGAGGAACAGCTAGAAAGACAAATGACCTTGTGACACAGAACCTAGGAAGGCCCAGGTCCTTGTATGTGAGGTAGGGCTGGAAAATGGGAGCACTAGCTAGAAGTCTGAGATAAGAAGTAAAATTCCCTAACTCAAACCAACTTAATGAGAAGAACTGTTCTTCCTAGGGGAACAGGTACTATATTGATAACAAGTGGGAAGATGTCAAGGTCTACACAGTGAATGCTTTGTCCATACTGTAACAGAAACTTCTAAATAATCATTTTTAGCATCTTTTTCTGAGTGAGCAGTCATGAGCAACCAAACATTTTGGTTGAGTTTGAGACCAGCCTGAACTATGGATCTAGTTCCAGAACAGCCAGGACTACACAGAAAGAAAGAAAGAAAGAAAGAAAGAAAGAAAGAAAGAAAGAAAGAAAGAAAGAAAGAAAGAAAGAGAGAGAGAAAAAAAGAGAGAAAGAAACTTCTAAATAATCATTTTTAGCATCTTTTTCTGAGTGAGCAGTCATGAGCAACCAAACATTTTGGTTGAGTTTGAGACCAGCCTGAACTA
>NC_022017.1:28292857-28316468 GCF_000317375.1 Microtus ochrogaster | reverse complement strand
GAGAGAAGAGAGAGAGAGAAGAGAGAGACCGAGACCCCATCTCGAAAAGCAGCAGTAGCAATGAAAATGAGTTAGTAACTAGAGCAAACATCGGGTCTGGTAGTTCACACCTGCAATCCCAGATCTTGGAAGGCTGAAACAAAAGCATTGTGAGTTCGAGGTCAGACTGGGTTACAGAGTAGACCCTTCACCAAATCAATAAAACTGAACAAAATCTAAAGCAATAAAATACTTTTTAAAAAAAGGAAATATAATCATAGCGTGATTTGTGAGCACCACACTTTGAAAAATTGTTTATAGAAATTAACCAAATAAATGGCAGTAAAATATTACTCAGAAACTGACATACTTATGAAAGCTGTACTGCTGAAAGTGAATAACCACCCCCCCCCCCAACAAGCAGGGATCAAGGTTGAAAAGGGATAAAACAGGGACCCCTATTTCCTCAAAGCTATATAGGCAAAAACATAAGTTTACAATCTACAGAGACATTACTGATGAAAATATAAGCAACTCCTTTCCAAAATACTTCCCTTTTCTGTTTATCATTTGGGTCAAGGAAAGAACTAATGATCCATAAAAATAAAGACTAAGGTATAAGAAACAAAGCCAAAGTGAAGTAACCAGAACCCAAGCTTGTAATGAGTTTTTCCTACTCACCATCTCTCTGGCGATTTCCAGCGCTTCCTGCAGGCCATAGAGCCTGCCACAGACCAGGTAGATTCCATTGGCCCAGAGAATACAACCCTCATGGACCCAAAATTCGTTGCTGTCAAGAGGTAGTTCAGGAATTTGTAACTCCAGCTCAGGACCACCTTCCGAAGTGGTAGGTACAGAGGGCTTTGTGTCCAAAACAGCCTTTTCACTGCTGCCCTCAGTGGCTGCTTTTTTACAAGGGAGTCCCCTGGACAGGGACCGAGGGCCTCCACCACAGTCTTCTGAGCGGTGCCGCCGCTTGAACCTAGGATGAGCAGCCAGGCTCCTCTGCTCCTTCTGCTGCTGCTGCTCCTCCTCCTCCTCAGTGTCTGTTTTAGAACCATTAGAAGCACTTTTGTGCCGAACCTTGACCTTGCTCTGCATTTCTGTGGACCTCTTAGGAGGTGGATTCTTCGGAAGAGTGGCTGCATAATCCTGGGGATAAAAGGGTCCAAAAAGATCACCCATGTTCCGGTAACTGGCCCACTTGCCACAGAGACAACAAACCAGGTGTCCCATAACAGAAGATTCTGTTACCACAGGCCCCTGTAGCATAAAGGATGAAGCTGGGAGCACCTTGCTTTCTGTGCTGCTGGGGGGAGGGGTCAGAGATCTCTGACCCTTCCGGCTCCTCACCAATTTGGTCTGTTCTTCTTCTTCAGCATTGATGATTGTACAAACAGCTCCAAGTTCACACTTATTTACTACATGGATATAAGGGAAAAAAGATTTGTTCTTGGCATCAGCTTTATCTAGAGGCTGGGTAGCATACTTTAGTTTGATCTCTGGTTCTTGAGGTTCTACGATGGGAACTGCTTGTTTGGTTTTCCGCTTCCTTGGCTGGGCCCCAGGCTTCCTTCTCTCCCTCCTTTGCCTCTGCTTTTTTGGCTTTGGCTCTCCATCTGCAGAACCTTCTGGTATCTGAGGAGGTTGAGTGGGTGGAGGTGGTGGCTGCTGCTGCTTCTTTTGCTTATTCACACTACCAATGGGTCTCCCCTTTTTCTTTCCTGATGGGAAATACCCTTTTGGGGGGAAACTTTCTTGTTTGGGTGAAATCATGACGGTTTCATTCTCTTTCTCTTCAGCCTTGGGGTTTGCCTCAGGAGCCAAAATGCCCACTGGAGCTACATTCTTTGAATCAGGAAAGATTAGTGGTGCTGCCCCACCCAGGGAACCATCTGGTCTCCCTTGGTTACCACCAGGCTTCTGTGAAGCTGTGGGTGTCATAGTCCCAGAAGGTTCCTTTCCAGTAGGAGCTGTGTCTGCATGTACCTCGGTCTTGACTTTATCATCCCCACTGCCACGCCAGTCTTCAGAAGGCCCTGGGAGAGGCTTTTCAACATTTAATTCCTGGTTAGTTGCACTGACTAGGTCAGTAACCTCGCCTTTTCTCTTCTCCATCTCAGTCTCTTGAGTAACCACAGCCCCACCTTCAGGAGGACCAGTCTTCAGAGACAGTATATCATCCAATGTGACTGTGTCTCCCCCAGCCTCAGCATTATTTGTGGATGCACTCCTCCTAATATTTGGGGATGTGATCTTCTGAACTATAGCTTCCAATTTCAATCCCCGTCCCTTCCGTGGAGGCAGTATTTTGGTCTTAGCAGGGCTCGTAAGGGTAACAGCAGGACAGTTTCTATTGTCTGGGTTTGGAAGATCCTTGGAGGCATCTCTCTTCGGGATAGACTTGATATCCTGACTGTGAGAAAGATGGGTGTAGGAATTGTATGCCTTATCAGCACCTTCCTTGGATGGGTGAAGGAGGCGCCCTTTATCATCAGTGTTACTGTTTTTTACATCTTGGGACTGTCTCTTACTGGGAATGGGAGAGATAAAAGAACGGACCCGCCTCCGCATGATTAAGGGATTTTGAGAAGAATGATCTTCTTGACCTGGAAGCCGCAGCATTACATTACTAGGTTTGGATGACTGTGTAGATTCAGTTAGTACATGTCCATCTGTCTCATGGGGTGGCCCATACCTTTTCTGATTAGACATTCCTGGAGGACCACTGCTTTTGGCTGGAGAAGTCTGCCGAGAAAGATCCCAACAAGACTCTTGTAACTTCTGAGAGCTGTGCTTCAATTCCATGCCTTTGGTAGGCAAACCATCACTAGACATGAGACAGCGCCCAGCTTCCTGAGTGCTTGGATCATGGTACGTCCCTACTGGTGGGCCATACATCATACCATCTTTGTCATTTTTCAGGGGGCTCCGTACTCTGTCAAGAAACTGCTGCTGCCGAGGGCTCTTCCGTGGCCCTTCTTGCCTATGTTGTGCAGCAGCAATCACTCCCTGAGCAGAACTGCTGGTCCAATCTTTATACTCCTCTTGTTGCTGTTGGTATATCTGTCTCTTATAATGGAGCTGGGAATTCAAACCAGTATTAGGGTCCCCATAAGCATGAGCCCTGGTGTTTGTGTGGTAAGCAGAGGCCAGGCTTTCTGAGTTGGGAGAAAAGGGAGCATGTAAAGAACTCCTATTGGCCCTCTCTGAAAAAGTCATGTGTGGGTTCATATGATGAGGGTCTCCCCCTGGACCTCTGCTCCTGCCTGGAGACATCTTCAGCTTTTCTGCAAAGTCATGGTACTGAGAAGAAGACCGACCCCTCATAGTCTCCCGGCTACCAACTCTACCAGGCAACCGCCTCATTGGTGTGGACCTACTATCTTGGGGGCCATAGTCTGAAATGGAATCATGGGCTGCTGCTCCAGGGCTGACATTGCCACGATAAGACTCATGCTTGATGCTGGTAGAATGGCAGTGGTCTCCAGATTTCTTGTTGAAACTAGCTTGAGATTTGGACTGTTCAAAGTCTTCCTCTTTTATCTGCCCACTCTGGGATTTCAGCTTTGTTTCCATGGACACCAACCCACCTGGAAGAATGACTGACTGACTCAAACTTGGGTTGAGACGCTCATTCCTCCCAATTCGGGCATCAGCACCCATGTGTCCCAATGCGTGAGCCCCTGGATCCCTGACAATCTGTCTTAGTGGAGAAATATCACAGATCACTGACCTCCTTTCAGAAAGGGAACTCCCAGGCTCATGGGCTGATGATGGAGGTTCTATCTCAAACTTTCTGGGAATGGGATAGTCAGACAAATTGATCTGTTTCATTTCAGGAGCGGTGCTGCTTGACTTCCTTTCCCATGGTCCCCAATGGGGATTTTCTAACAGGGATCCGATGCTCTTGTTCAGAAGGCCCCTGCTGGCTAATTCATTGGTTTGACTGACTAAGATGTTGGGCCTTGCAGTTCCTTCCAGAGCACTAGTCATCCCTTGATGTTCCTGAGCACTTCTAGGATACCTTCTGTCAGGATGGTGGTGGTAACCCTGAAGTACTTCCTGTAGGAGGCTTGGAAACTTCTCATTTCTACCCTTTCGTTCCCCATGGCTAGCAAAATCCCCCTTTTCTTGTCCTGAAGGATACTGAGGAAAACCACTGACATTTCGTGGTACAGCTGACCCAAAACTCTCTTTGTAACTGTAGCGCAAACTTCCAGGTGATTTGCTAGGCTCCGTCCTGCCTGTGAAAGTTGGGCCTACTGCAGAGTGGCTACTCTGGCCATTCCCCTCTCCATTGTGGCTGGAGCTATTATCACCATTCTTGTTTCCTTTGTTCCCTCCTCCTGGAGGATCTGGTTGTGAAAGTGATGTGTGGCTGGCTTCCTTTGTACCACTATTGCTAGGTGGCCTCTGACTGGCAGCAGGATCCTCCTCTTGGGATCCTTTATCTTGTCCACCAGATTTTTCTACCCGACCTGTCATGGCTTCCCGGGAGACAATCACCCCAATTGTCTTCTCATTGACTTTTGTGTTTCCCTCAGTCAGCGGTGAGTCCTTAGCACCTGGAGAGGCAGCTTCTTCCCTAGCTGCAGGACTGGTACTAAGCCTAGGGGCCTCATTCTGAGCACCTTGTGTTGGAGAGGAGCCAGCTTTCTCTGAAGCTCCACATTTGTAGGTGGTGTCAGAGCTCGTGCTCTGACCACTTAGTTGCCTCACTCTCTCACCTTGATCTTCTGAACTACTGGAGCAACCTCCATCCAATGACTCTGCCATAGGAGACTTTAGTTGTTCTTCAGGCTGTGAAGAGCCTTCTGAGTTTGTACAGCTATCTGCTTTCTTAGATGATGATGAGGGCCTCTTGGAAGTCTTCTTCTGAGGTGTCAAGGCATCAGAAAGTAACATGTGCTGGACAGTATTAGGAAGATTGGCCACTTGTGTACTCAGAGCACTCAAACTACTCAACCCAGGATCTGTCAATCGCTTTTCTGGCACACCTTCTAATCCAAACCCTTTGAATCCTGCAGCATGAGAATTAGGACTAGGCATCATTGATGGGGTTGGACTGAGTTGGGGCATTAGCTGTAAAATTCGGTTTCTGGAACTCATGGGCACACTGCCTTGCCCACACTGAAGATTCTCACCACTCTGCATGAGAGGAGAAGGGGTAGAGCTACAGCTTGGAGATTGAACCACAGAAGCAGCTGGAGAAGGGTTAGAAATAGGGCTGAAGTTCTGGTGAAACTGCATAGGGGACCTTACAGGAACCTCAGGCTGATTGTACTGCCCCACCTGGGTCTGCAGGGGCAGCTTGGTGGCAGCATTGGTGTACTGCATCACATGCTGGGGGGCATGTTGCTGTTGTTGCTGCTGCTGTTGCTGAGGTTGTGGCTGTTGTTGTTGTTGTTGCTGCTGGGGCTGCTGCCCCTGCTGGGTTCCTGCTGGAATCTTTGCCTGTTCAAAATTCTTCATAGTCTGAGGCTGATAGCTATAATTTGATTGTGTGCCATAAGCCTGTGCATTAGAACCCACATTATGACCTTCATACTGGGATCCAGCATTCACACTGTAACTGCCATCATAGCTTTGTCCAGACTGACTGAAACGCTGTGGTGAAGGAAAGGAGGAAGAGGAAGAGGAGGAAGCAGAAGACTGGTAGTGTTGGCCAAACTGACCCACTCTTAACTGATAACCAGCAGAAGATGGCAGAGTGGAGGGCCGCTGCATTGGTTGTAGATGAGATGAGCCAGAAGCTGGCTGTCCAGTGGCTTGGGGCAGAGGTTGATGGGATTGGTAAAGCTGTTGTCTCAACTGCTGTACTTGCTGCTGTTGCTGCTGTTGTTGCTGCTGCTGTTGCTGTTGCTGCTGCTGTTGGCTGGAGGCCTGCTGTTGATACTGAGCACTCCCAGGAGAGAAAGGCCCTGTGTAATCCTGCTGATAATGAGACACACCACCAAGGGCAGAGTGCTGTGCTTGAAATTGGCTCACATGACCCTCACTCCCATACTGATTGCCAAAGCTGCTCCCCTGGGGAGGTCCGTAGCTCTGCACAGGACCAGAAGGCCTTCGCTGAGGAGGCTGTGGGGTTCCTGCTGCCACAGGGTCTTTGTTGCCTGCCATGTAGTAAAAATCTCCAGCTTCTTTCCTGAAACCCTGGTAGCCTTGATGGCCAGAGGTCTCGCTAGCCATTGCTGCAGCAGCAGCTGCTGTTCCTCGCCGTCCACTACTGTTGCTGCCAGTGCCACCACTACCACTATTTGCTCCCCCAAAATTCTGGAACATCTGGGCTTGACGAGGGCTGAACTCTTCTACACGGGATGAGCTGTGTACCTCCTGAGGGTAGCTCTGTTGGTTTCCGTGGTAACTGCTTTGCTCCCGAAAGGACTGCATACTGTTCAGCAGCACAGCAGCAGGCCAACAGCCCTCCTACAAAAGGAAAAGAAAGAAAAGCATGAGCCATACATCTGATTGGTACAAACAAAAATCAAGTCTAAATAACCCACTGACCAGATAAAGCAGACTGCTTTAAATTTCACTCCTTTTTCCTTATTCTATCCATTTCTGATAATGCAAATAAGCAGGGAAATAGTCTAAAGAAGGAAGGCATCTGTGACACAACAAAGAAAATACTAGGTATGTACAAACACACTCAATAAAGTCTTTTAAAAACTTCATTATTAGATAAACAAACCCCACAAATTCAACTGGGATAAATATTCAACTGGGGTAAATAGTAGGATGTTATTACGAGCAACAAAAACCATATTTCTTCATTAATCTTCAGTTATAGTGGGGAAGGGTAACAGAAACCACTTTCATCTCCTTATTTTCATTCATTAGATGGGCTGCTAAAGTGAGGTACCTCAAATAATGAGGCAGTTCTTTCAGGGGTTACCCATGCCTGCTCCACTCACCAACTGAGAAACAGAACTATCCTGAGACTCAAATGCAAACCACTTCAGGTTGACTATAATTACAACGGCCTATGATGACTATCTTCTGGGACACTTAACTCTTTACTACTATGGATTCTTTAGTCACCCATATAAACATCCAATCTGGCCCCCTCTTGACATAAAATTGTGTCCCAAATACCCCCTCTTGACCACCTACCCTCAACTTCCAGGTATTAAGTGCTAGATATAGGCCAGAATAGGTCAGAGACTAGCAGTTACTAGTCTTTTTTTTTCTTTTGGAGGTTCCAAGAAGTTTCAGTACTTCTATTTTCCATGTGGCTTTCCATTTGCCATCTAATATTCAGTTATTACTACTATTCCTGTGGTAGAGAACAATAAAAAAAACAAAGAGCTGAAAAGAATATCCAGAAAGATGGTTCCAAGGCTAAAAGTACCTGGGTTTAGTGACTGACTTACAAAAATGTGGAACTCCAGTTCCAGATCTGGAACTTCTTGGGTAGAGGCATATATGTAGTACACATATACACAGAAAGCATTTGTTACTCTTGCAGAGAGGACCTGGGTTTGATTCACAACACCAACATGGTAGCTCACAATTATCTCTAACTCCCATTGCAGGGGATCTGATACCCTCTTCTAATCCCTCAAGGCACCAGGCTCACACATAATGCATAGACATACACAGGCAAGACATTCAAAAATTAAATATGAAACCAACAAATTAACCAACCATTCATATAATACATACATACATAAAAATATATATGTACACCCAGAACCCAGGTTTCCAGAGTTATCTGAGCTGCCACTTCTGCATCTCTATTAATATATCACCCTCTTATTTAAATAGATTTTTCCATGTTTATTTTTAGTTATGTGGATGTATATGTGTCAGTGTATGTACTTGAGAGCAGGGGCTTGTGTACCCAGAAGAGGATGTTGGAAATCTTAGAGCTGGAGTGTTATAGACGGTAGTTGAGTAAACAGAAGTGGATGCTGGGAATGGATCCAGGGTCTTCTGCAAGAGCAATATATGCTCTTATTGCCTACTGAGCCCTCTTTTCAGCCTCCTAAATTGATTTTACTTTTGCTTTTGCTTGGGCTTGTCTCCTTTCTCAGAGTCAGAAAAGAGTAAGACAAGGTCAAACTTCTTCAAAGGACTTTAAAAAAAAATGAACCTTTAAAAAGTTATGAAAGTTTATGAAATATACATAGCTAGTCCTAATATACTTTTCCCACAGTGGTCTATGAAGCTTGTGTCTTAGTCCCCTTAAAGGAAGTTAAAAGGGAGCTGCCCATAGGCAACTAATTACATTTGCCATCTTCTTGCTTTGGGCTAGGCCACCAACACTCTGCTCTGCTCACCATGCTCACTTCCATACTTACACCACCCCCTTCCTGCCAGCCACATGGCTTGTCCTTCTCAGCTCTTTTCAGTCTCTGGACAAGCATTACCTGTTAGCAAGATCTCCTCCTGAGTAACTTGTTTAAAACTGCTGCTATGTACCCTCATCTTTCTTCCTCCTTCCTCCCTTACTTTGTTCCCTCACTCTCAATACAGCTGCAGTACAGTCTAATAAATTAAAGCAAAGAAATGTTTACTGCCTTACCTCTCCTTCAACTTAAAACGTAAACTCCTAAAAGGCAGAGACTGCTGTTCCTTGCTATAATATCTGTATGTCATTCAAACAGTAAGGAGCAGAAACAGACATTTTGCATGGACGATGAAATGGCTTAAAAATTAGGTCTTACAGAACTAAGCTAGAACTCACATATTCAGAGACAGTGCTAAGGGGGTGAGAGAAGAATTACCATCAATCTAAAAACAGAGCTGGAAGACACTTAAAAAACTACCTGTAAAATCCTTTGGGTCCACGGATCTCTGTGAGTTCGAGACCAGCCTGGTCTACAGAGCTAGTTCCAGGACAGGCTCCAAAGCCACAGAGAAACCCTGTCTCGAAAAACCAAAAAAAAAAAAAAAATCCTTTGGTCCAGTTTTATGGAAAACACCAAGTTAACTTGGCTACACAGGAGAAATATGAGGAAACACTTCAAAAGTAAACAGATACACAGCAGATGAGCAGCAACCCTAAACTGTTTTCCTCTTTGTGTGTGTGTGTGTCCCTTCCCCCTGTCCCGCCCCCTTACACACACAGGGTTTCTCTGTGTAGACCTGGCTGTCTTGGATCTTACTCTGTAGACCAGCATGGCCTCAAACTCAGAGATCCAACTTATTCTGCCTCCCTAGTACTGGGATTAAAGGTGTATACCACCACCAACCAGTGACACATTTTTTTTTAAAGACTTATTTTGTGTGTGTATGCCTGAGTAAGTATATGCTATGTATGTGAAGGTGCCCTGGAGGCCAGCTCGAGTTACAGGCAGTTGTGAGCTGCCCAAGATAGGTAGGTACTGGGAACCCAACTCAGGTCCTTTGGAATAGCAGCAACAAGCATTGCTAACTACTGAGTCATATCTCTAGCCCTAAAATAATCTCTAGCCCTAAGATAAAGGACATTTTTGTTTGGTTTAGTTTTTGTTGTTGCTGTTGAGACAGGGTCTCTCTCTATCGCCCTGGTTATCCTGCAACTCAATATAAAAATCAGGCTGGCCTCAAACTCAAGAACACAGGGATCCTTCTGCCTCTGCCTCCCGAGTGCAGGGATTAAAGAACCATGTGCTACCAAGCCTGGCTCCTGACCCACTTCTAAAATGCCTTATAACTAAAATAGTTAGACATGGGACTAAGCCTGATTATGTATGGTCACATGACTCAAAGCTATCCTTTTAAATGTTTATATTAAAAAAGAAATGTCAGGATCTGAAGAAAACTACTTCTTGTCATCTTGAAATGCCTCTTCAACAGACACCATTTCTCTCATGAATCTGCTTAAACACCATCTATTTAGGTGTTTAATGTTTGGCCCTGTTCCAATTACAATATTACTAACTCAATCCTCACAAGACTAGATAGAACTCTCATTTTACACATGAGGAAACTGAGGTACAGAATTCATCAAGTTCATGAGAGCCCAGTGTGGCAGTGCCACTGGCCACATCTGTCCTACTACATTATGCAGGGGACTCTTTATCAGGTCATAACATGTCCCTTCAGTGGTATCCCTCCAATTCTGTTCCAGTTGGTTTTCTACTTCCTCCAATCTTTAGGACTGCCAAGAACAATTCCATTCACATCTAAACTTCCCTTGTTCCTAGCATACTTCTAGTTCTTAGAATTTAGTTCTTAGTGGCTGATGAGAGATAAACTGAACAAAACATTAAAGTTAGCAGTTAACTGAAGGTATGAAAAGCTGCTTCCAGAGATAATCTCCTTATAGACACTTTCTGTGTTGTTTAGTTAACTCTTCAGTAAAACTAGTTTCTGAAGGCTTGAACGTAAATCATGCCATTTGCTTCCTGTTTTTCCTAAATCAGAGCTACCAGGAGACCACTTTAGATATCAGCAATTTGGTCTGAAGCTGCTTGGTTATTTTAAACCATATCTCTATAGAGAAAAACAGACATGGAAAAATTCCTCTGTGAACCTGTTCCTAGCCCTGTACTAAACACTCCTTTACTGTGGATTATCCCTCTTTTCCTATAGTAATATAGTTTATAGACTTGAAAGGAAAAAAATGATAGCCATTATCTCCTGCATAGTACATACTCTTTTTTTTAAGAGTTTTATTTTTTTTATATTTATTTATTATGTATACAGTAGTCTGTCTGTGTGTATGCCTGAAGGCCAGAAGAGGGCGCCAGACCCCTTTACAGATGGTTGTGAGCCACCATGTGGTTGCTGGGAATTGAACTCAGGACCTTTGGAAGAGCAGGCAATGCTCTTAACCACTGAGCCATCTCTCCAGCCCTAGTACATATTCTTGATGCACATGAAGTACGAGTAAAGAATGTGCTCCAAGTTTATCCTTTGTAGGAGTTTCAAGTAAAGCAGTCAGGAAAAGTAAAATGTCGAAAATAAAAAATATAAACTTGAAGTATTTGCAACTTATAATCAGCATATAAAATATCCCAATATGATCCTACCATATAGATACGTAACAAAAGAAATATATATATCCCAAAGAGCTGGTCATCAATGGGGAATTTTCACATGTATCTGGAAGAGATTTACCAACACACTTTTCTTCCCTTTCCTCAAACTTCACATTTCAGATGGGCCACAGAGGTGTAATAATGAGCTCCAGGACTTTGAAGTCTATACATTCCACACTATCCCAGCTGTGACTGCTGTCTCCAGCCTGGTGGAAAGCTGGTGACCTCACCATTTTATAGGAAACTAGCATTAATTTTTATTGTCTTTGTCATCATCTAAGAGCATTACACTCCCCAATCCATTCTTTTCTCCCTAAAATCCTCTCAAATATCTCCCAGAAAGTTCTTAGCTTTCCGAGGTTTAACTAACGACCTTCTATTGCCAGAATAACAGAATATGTTCCTTACTTTAAAAAAATAAAGAACAAACAAAAAACTTCAGTCCTCAAGACAATAGTTCTACTTAAATCCCATGTGAGGATATACTATCTGCCCTCGTGACTCATTCTTCACCCAGTGACAAACTACTTTACAACCTAGGAGGGACAGTACAAAGACAATGGACAGGCTTCTGCCCCAGTTTGGAGACAGTGAAATATACTCTCCTGGCCCTGACTAGGCAATTTCTGAGGCTAGTAAAGACTTTCTACAAACAGGGATGGCTCTGTCAGATATCTGGCAACCTAAACATTTAGCCATTTTCTCTGAGCTCAGAAACTACTTCTTGCCCTTGAGCTGAGGAGGTATCAACAATGCCAGGCCAGAAGATGCCGCTTTCCCAGTTTGGCCATCCTTCTGCACTGCTGTCCACATTTAACAGATCAGGAGCTGGGGCGGTGGTGGTGCTACTTTTCAGAGTTTTTTCCAGCAGTGTTAAAGAGAAGCACAAGGGCAATTAGAAAGATTGGAAAAAGAGAGGCTGATACTACCTAGAGGCAAACTGCAGCAGATACAGACTCCCACCAGCTCCCTCACAAACTTCCAAGAATATCTCCTATGATATAGTTCAATCTCTGGTCAGCATGAACAGGCTCTCCCAATTCCAGTTCTTCCCATGTTGGCCCAATCCTCAATTCTTTTCTTCCTGTTTTTTGTTTTCTTCCCCTTTTTAGTTTTTTGAGACAGGATTTCTCTGTGTAACAGCCTTGGCCATCCCAGAACTCATTTTTAGATCAGGCTGGCCTAGACCTCACAGAGGTCTCTGCCTCTGCCTCTCAAGTGCTGGAATCAAAAGTGTGTGCCACAACACTCAGCTATAATCCTTAATTCTTGTACCAAAATTTTTCATAGAATACAAAGATTCTCTTTTCCTGAATGAACTCTAAATGATACAATTAAATGCTCCTCAAATTTCCAGTTTGAATGTGCCACCTATTTTCTACCAGGGCCCTGATTGATAAAGTTCTCTCATTCCCAGAATTTCAAAGTACACTATTATCACTTGGGGAGTGAGAGACTTCTACTTCATATGATATGGTATACAGCAGGGACTAAAAACAAAACACTTAGAGATGTCAAACAAAGTACAGAGCGACACTGCAAGAAACATGTAAGGTTCAAGAGTAGCAACTGGAAGTTAGGCTGTGAACCAGAATGTGAGAGGGTCTTCAGGACTCCATTAACTATTATAGCCAGGGTTCTCACGTCAAAATGCTAGGTTATGCCATTTGTAGTGGGAATGATTTCTATAAAGTCGACTCATATTTATTCTTAGTAAGTCACCTGTTTTTTCGTTTTTTTTTTAAACAAGTCTCACTCGTTGTTCAGACTGGCCTGAAACTCACAGCAATCCTCCTGCTTCAGTTTCCTGAGTACTGAGACATGACTGTGAGCCAACGTGTGGCTAAATTTATTTTCAACACAAAGATAATGAACATTGTTCTTTCCCTGACCACCTCAACAGATGAGTCCCAACTCATCAAATCACAAAACTGTTCTTTTCTATTTGTCTTAATCTTTGGTTCTGACAAGAACACTTTCATCTTCCTGATCTGGAAAAAAAAAAATTATACAAAGTTCTATGTTCCAGCATCAGTCATAGGAACAAAAGAATACACTTTCCTCCACTTACTATTTTGACAATGTCATATTCCCCACAGTCCTGGATGGCCTACAGTATCTTCTTGGTGGTTTCTGCTGTTTCTGTCCAACAATGTCATTCACAAGTGCCCCTGAGCCATCACCATTCTCCAATGCCTGAAGCATCCATCCTTAGGTTCACAAATGCCCTCCTACTGTATCCTCTCCTACCCTACCAGGTCACATGGGCCCCAGGGTCCCAGGAGTTTAATGAAATGTGATTTTCCCTACAAGTTAGCCTTAAAGCAAGCCATTTTTGGTTTACTTCACTTAATGAAACTGAACAGTAAAGTATGTTTACATTTAACCAGTATCTAAGGAATGAGTTACTAATATTACTAATAATTACTATATATTAAGCAAATTCCAACATGTCCAGCTGTCTGGTTTTTATGTGTATACATAGATAAACACAAGGGGGAAAACTGATGAATTATGACATGTTCTAAGTCACTTTCTAGGATATGCTTTAACTCAGATTCTTTTGATTCTTAAACTCATGATTCTATCATTATACCATAAGTTAAACAAGAAACATCTCAAATCCACATTTGCTTTCCTTTTTTTGAAAATTCTGACCAACAACGTGCGTCAGGTCTAAATTAACAATGGCTATTGCTAATTTATTGCATGCCTAACACACGCTACACACACTACCAGGCACTTTAAATGTTAATAGACTCTCTCCTTTACCGTATCTACAATGTGTTAGTATTCCTTTTTATAAACCAAGGCTTAGAAGTTACATAAATTAGTCATGTGTCTCATAAGCAGACTAAGAAACACTAAGAAAGGAATCTTTAAGTTTGCCAACTTGAGTTTTCTACCTTAAACCTGGATTTATCTGTCTCATCTGCTTTATGTGCATGTAAACTAAGTAGATTAGACCGTATATCTGTCCAGTGATTTGTTGAGTTTTTCCTAGACTGTATCTAGTTTGCAAAAAGAATTTAGCTTGTCCTTGAGGACTGACGAGAACCTCAGTACAATTAGTGCTGACGCCACTGGGAGCTCTCTGGAAAAGAAATCTCAAAAAAAGGACTCTGAAAACATCATAGGAAACCAAGTCAGTAGGAACTCACAAACTTTTTGGTATCTCAGGAAAAAGAAACCTACAGTGTTCGGAAGTTGGCTCTTGCCAAGCAGTGATGGCACATGCTTTTAATCAGCACCTGGAAGGCCGAGAAAAGCGGATCATCGCGAACAAAAGCCAACATAGGAGAAAGGATTACACAGGGGACCCTATCTCAAAAAACCCACCCCAATTTTTTCCCAAAAAAAATTTAAGGAAGACAGACATGGTGGCACACACCTTTAATATGAGCACCTGGGAAGTAGAAGCAGATAGGCATACATCTGTAAGAGGCCAGCTGGTCTACATAGTAAGACTCTGAATCAATGCCAACTTAAGGGATCCATAGGCTGAGCGCAGTACAAACGTAACAAAAGCAGCATACATTCTTACAAATTTCTAAAGATATAAATTGGTAATTTAAAAAAGACTATTTCCAGTGTGACTTGTTAAGAGAACTGCCAACAAGCTGTAAGTCTTTTATCACTTGAAAATGATTAAGCAAATTATGGCACAGCTACTTAAATAGTACATAAATCAGTAATTATGAAGATTCTAGCCACACGAAATGCCTACTATGTGCATACCTGTGCTACAAGTCCATTTGGAAACTGGACATTCTTATAGATGGATGACAAAGAAAATGATGTGGATAAATAAAAAGCTTTTGACCATCTACAATGGCAGGATTCATATGTCCTCACATACAAAAGATAAAATTTACACTACTGGACTTTACATCATCTCAGCTGTGACTGCTGACATCTCAGGTGTGACCACAGCTCATATCCTAGCTCCATCCATACCCGCCCCTATTGCCATCTAACTTACACAAAGGGGCATCCAAGAGTCAGTTCAAAAAGCTACATGGGAGAGCTTGACACTCAACAGCTAGCAGAAAAGGGACAGGAAAGTAGAACTAGTGGCACCTGGGCTAACCAGATCCCCTTCTCAGTCTTGGTTACCTGTTGATGCCTAAGGCTTTGGGATGTCACCGAAATTTTCTTTCGTATTTAAATGTTAATAGTACAGTACAGTACTATTTTGTACCTTTTGTCTTTACAAAAGGATCACAATTAGCAATCAGTGCTGCCACTTAAAGGCAGCATCTCTATAATTCCTTCAATATAATTTTTGAATTGAGTCAAAAGACTAACTCAAAACAGAAGTAGGCAAAAGCTGTATGAGAAAAACTATAAATTTTTGAGAAGCCCCAAAAGGTTCAAAACAAAACTGAAATAAACTGGAAGAACACACAATTTCAGAAATCAAGACTATAACAGATTAGTTTAATAAAATAACAAAGTATTAGTTTCACTTTTAAATAATTTCAAACACACAGAAATGTTCTAAGTGCTTACATACACCTTTTGGCAAGATTGTCCAACTCAGTGCTTTACCTCATCTGCTAAGTTTTCTACATATATCCAAAGCCACAAATCTCTGCCTGATCACTCTGAGAAACCTAAAAGACAAAGGAAGCACTCACTCTTCTGCAGAACCAGCACACAAGTCTCCTCATCAAGAAGCCAACACTACTACTGCGGTACCAACCCAGCCCACAGATAGGCCCTACCTCAGTTATGACAACAGCCACATTTTTCCCCTCTAGTCCAACATTTCATCCAAGTGTCATGTCTCTATTGTTGTCTATTGATCTGCAGCAACCCCTCATTCTTTTGCTGGGTCCTTTCATTCCATGGGGTACCCCTCAGCCTCAGACTGGTCTGCATTTCCTCAATGGAGAGACTGGTAGCAACACAGAACACACAAGATAAGCAGAAATGGCAACCCATTCATACATTGCTGATGTTAACCACCTGGTCAAAACAATGTGGAGCAGGTTCCTCCAAAGTCTTATCATTTTCCTCTTCAAAATAATCACTTTCTGGGGCAACTATAAGGGTCTGTCAATGCCTTGTTTGTGGTCAAATATCCACATCTCTATGAGCTCTACCAGGTAATGATACTCCAGCCATCATTCCTTATACATTTGTCAACATGCAAAGCATTATCTCTTCATCCATTTGACACTCAAAGTGTTCCAGATTTGGCCAACTGGAAACCCAACTAGCATCAGTGTCCTGACATTTTCTGGTCTATTTTCTGGTCTATTTCCTGGCAAAAGATGCTTCAAATTCATCTGGTATTTTTCCTGCTTCAACTCCTAGAAGTACCCACTTCTCCAAAGACAATTCCTCTTCAAGATGATTTAGCAACAAAGATTTAGCTGATAGGACTGAAACTAAGATATCAGTACTTCCACGTAGAAAGTGCTACGCATGGGCTGGAGAGATGGCTCTGTGGTTAAGAGCACTGGCTGTTCTTCCAGAGGTCCTGAGTTAAATTTCCAGCAACCATATAATGGCTTACAGCCATCTGTAATGACATCTGGTGGCCTCTTCTGACCACCAGGCTTACATGCAGACAGAACACCATACATAATAAATCTTTTTTTAAAGTGCTATGTACATATAGTTACCATTCTTATAACTATTTTTACACATGTAGTTACATGTTAAAGTTCACACTTATTAATCCAATTCCAGCCCAACATTTCTGAGTTCTTTTCATCTTTGCGCGCTTGTTAATTCCTTTCTCAGACAGCAAGAAACCTAGTTCTCATAATCTTTAACAAATACATACCTGACAGTTTACTTCTTTTGCTCAAGACAACCATCTCCCAAAAAAATTCATTCTCATCCTTGTACCCTGCTCCTCCTACCTCCCCAGCCATGGAACTTCCTACTATCTCTGTGGCACAATTCTATTATAGTTTGAAAAAAACTAATTCCAAAATTCATCTAAAGAAAAATCTAAACAATATATGTGGTGGTTTCAAAGAAAATGGCCCGCAAAGGGAGTGGCACTATTAGGAGGGGGTGGCTTTGTTGGAGCAGGTATGGCCTTGTTGAAGTGTGTCACAGTTGAGGGGAGCTTTGAGGTCTCATACACGTTCAAGTCATACTCAGTGAGACAGTCTTCCTGTTGACTGCGTATCAACATGTAGCAGCAACAAGAAGTTCCTCTCCAGCACTATGTTTGCCTGCATGCTGCCTTGCTTCCTGCCATAATAATGAATTAAACCTCTGAACTGTAAGCCAGTCCCAATTAAGTGTTTTCCTTTATGAGTTGCTGTGATCATGGTATCTCCTCAGCAATAGAAACCTTAAGACAATATGTGAGAATAGTAAAGAAAAATTGGAAAACTATAAAAAGGTGAAAAATACTTGCCCTATCCATATATCAAAACATTTAAGTATAATTAAAATAAAGGGTAGAGACAAGCATACCACTTGGGATGACCTCACCTGACAATATCCATAAAAACAAACTGCAGGTAACTTTAAAAGCTAAACATCATCTTTTAAAAAAATTAAAAGAAAATACAAAACCATTTAGTCTTTGAGATCAAACTGACATTCTCAGTTTTATTCAACTGGCTTGTTTGTTTCATTGGTTTTTCAAGATTTATTTATTTGTTTGTTTGTTTTATAGCCCTGAATATCCTGGAACTTCTGCAGACCAGGCTGGTCTCGAACTCAGAGACCCACTTGCCTCTGACTCCCAAGTGCTGGGATTAAAGGCATGTGCCACCACTACCCAGCTTTCAGCTTGTTTTTTGAGAAAAGGTTTTGCGAGGTAGCTCAGGCAGCCTCTAACTTACAATCTTCCTGGTTTAGATTCATGAAATTTATAAAAGCACAAGCCATTTTTAGTTTCTCACTATTGTGTCTTACCAAACAGAACTTAACTTTCTTTGAAAAAAAAAATCATTGATTTGCCTAAGAACAGGCAAAATACAAGGTAGGTAACACTTCACTCAGCCACAAAGACGGGATATGCTTTCCACCTAATGGAGATGGAGCCATCAAGTGTCAGGAAGAAATTTTCATTTTATAGAACTGTGTATGTGTGCATGTGTGTGTATGCATATACATTTACTGTAACAGGCTGAGTTAACAATGGGATCTATCCACGAAAGCAGCTTTTCCACCCAGATAAGAACAAGGATAAACCTCAGTGGTAATGCAAGTGAAGAGACCTGGTATTTGGAAGGAATAAAATGGCATTGGAGACACAACAATAGAAACATTTGTTAAATCATAAGTGTGGTGATAACATGCGACCTTTGAGGGAGAAGGTATTATTAAAGCCTGGATTTTTTTCTATGTTGACATATTTTTTTAACAGTTCCCTATATTATCAGTTTGAAAAAATAGTAAAATTTATGTAATTTAAGACGTTTTAGCTTCTACCACCAACAAAACTTCCACATCCATTTCTCATGGTCTATCTTTCAGACTCAGGCCTCAGACTTGTAGGCTTTAGATCTGCTCCCATGTCTTGAATACTAGTTCCCTTCCACTTTCACTGTCTGACTAACAAGAGTCCCCTGCTCTAACACTCTTTTAAGAGTTGTCTTTAAGTGAATTAATCACTCCTGCCAGTTCTCAAGTTCCAGGCATCACAGATTCAGAATCAGACAAATTCAGTCTGAACTCAGCTTTGCAGCTTATTGCTACTAAAATGTTCAATGTATTATGCACTTTAAATCTCAGTTTCTTCAAGCATAGAACAGAAATGCCCCTCTGGTCTGACATTGATAAAATAAATGATACACCACACCATTCTGTGGGCCACAACTGTGCAGCACATGAATGGAAAGCACTGCTGTTCTCTGAAGCTCATGGCAGGGTCTCAGGCACCACAGGTCTAAAGAATGATATTCTGCATGTCAGGCAATTGTGGTATTGTTTAACAAAGACTGATGAAAGGTCTTGAGGATGTAAGGGCCCCAAACTGGAATCTATTAGAAGTCTCCTGTGAGTTTTGAACTAGATGGTGACACACTCTGGTTTCAGTTTTCAAATATCTTGACTGTTTTATAGAAAACAAGTAGGGGAGGAGCAGAGCAGAAGCATATTTAGTAAAGAAGTTATTTTAGTAATCTGGATGAGGGATGTTGGCTGCACAGATGAATGCGGTGTTGATGGAAGTGGTGTGTCAAAGGACACATTTTGAATTCGGGGCCAACAGAAATTGCTAGTGTATCAGAAGTAAACATGAGGGACACAAACAGCACAGCAACACTAGCTGAATGAACACCAGTGCTTTACATCCTTTACAGGTGAAAACTCAAGTCTGTACCATCATACCAGGTGTGCACAGCTGACAGCCTCACTTTATTAAAATGAAGACAATAAAGCAGAGTTGAAAAGACTGATGAAGGCCCTAAAAGTAGGTAGCAGATCTGAGCCCTGGTAGCAGGCTTGTGTCTAACAGTACTCTAGTACCATCTCCTACAGTGCAACTGCAAAAATGGGCACTACTGGGGAGGGGGATAGACTGGAGCACAATAGGAGTGATGTTGTGCCTGACATGCCATATTTGAGATTCCCACTAGACATCTGAGTGGAGGGAGAGATATCAGACAGACTGCTGGCATGACTGGATCTAAAGTGGGGATACGGGTAAAAGAAAAGTCAGCAGCACAGAGAATTCAAAGCCAAAAGAATGAATGAGACCAATTGAAGCAGGTTGTAAAATCAATTTAGAGGGTCTTGAACTAAATACTTAAAAAAAAAAACGGAAGGCAGAAAATAACAGATGATGGATCACAGTAAGATGAAGTATACAAAACTGGAGAAACAGCTCAGTGGTTAAAACCATACACTCACTGTTCTTACAGGACCCAAGCTCAATTCCTAATACCCTATAGCCACAACCACCTGCAAGGGGATCTGATGCTGTGGCCTCCCAAAGCATCTATAAACAAACACATACAAAATGAGAAACAATAAAAACAAATCTTTAAGTGATTTGAAGGGGGAAGTGAGGAAAATGAGGGACACTTTAACTGGGAAGGGAGAAGGAAGTCAATATAGAAGAGAAAGAGGGAGGGGAGAAAAAAAGTAAAACACAAACAAAAACCAAGAACAGGCAGGCATCAGAAACTCCCTTTCAAATCGTCGTTTAGGGGAGTTTGAGACTCCCAAAATAATACAGGCTACTGTTGTTGCCCTCAGTAGTCTCCCAGAAGTTGAAGGTAAGTCCTTATTGTTGAAGGCACCATTCATTTCAGACACAGGACCCAGAAGACCTGAATATGACCTGAAAGTGTTTTCCTGAAGAGTAGCTTTTACAGTACAGGAGGATACTATGTGTATTTCTGTGGTGGTCTGAATAAAAGTGGCCTCCCACAGGTTCAAATGGAGTTGCACTGTGAGGGGTGTGACCTTGTTGGAGTGTGCACATGAAAGTGTGTCACCAGGGGTGGGCACTGAGGTATCAAGTGCTTGAGCCAGGCCCAGGCTCTCTCTCTTCCTGCTGCCTGTTGATCAGGATGCAGAATTTTCAACCACCTCTCCAGCACCATGTCTGTCTGCATGCTGCCATGCTTCCTGCCATACGATAATGGACTAAATCTCTGAACCTGTAAGCCAGCCCCAATTAAAATGTCTTCCTTATTCAAAGTTGCCATGGTCATGGGGTCTCTTCATAGCAACAGAAACCCAAACTAAGACAGCTACCAAGTAAGGAAAGCAACCAATAGCTCTTTCCAGCTGCAAAACCTATGAACCACAATGATCAGTACAGACAATACCTTTAAGGGTGCCATACTGACAAACATCTCCCGGTGGTAACAGCTTTCTAACTGGAGTGAAGGCGATTCAACAGGAGGAAAACTATGCCTATTACTTGAAAACTAACTACATAGGATAAGTGAGATTTGGGATTTTTAGAAAATACCTACTTCTAACACTTGATTAAATATGCATAATTCCTAACCAAATTCTAAATATTTATCTTTATAGCCCTCATCAAAGGTAAGAGTAGTTCTCACTATGAAGAAAAAACTTTGAAACAGAGAGACCATTACTAAAAACCACAATTGATCAAAATACAGATGTGTCCAGCCAAAATGAATCCATCTACAACATTAACTCCTGCACCTAAGGATGGGGCTGGGATGGAAGAACTGTTAAGAGCCAAAAGACCAGGAAATCTGCTCTGAGACTGTGTCCCCTATAAATGACATGCAAGTTTCACCTGCAATACCTCAACAATTGCTGTCTCCACATACCACCAACAGACAAACTAACATGGAAAAGGGGAGATCTCACAGGCCACCACTTATCAACAAAGATCTACAAGCAACAAAGGAATGGTGGGAGAAGAAATAGTCTTACCCAGGGATGAGTCCCTAAATGGCTATCCATTACCAAGTAGTCAGCTTTGAAATAATACATAAAAGAAACACTAATAGGCCTGAATAGATTGTGTGTGTAACAAAGAGAAGCCATGAACTCCAGAGGGAACAAGGAAGATACATGAACAGGGTTGAAGAAAAGGAAAATGATACTTGGTTTTTTATAAAAAAATATTTAAAGAAACAAAATACCATTAAACAAAGATGAAGCACACAAACTAGTTTATGAAACAAGTTTAATTTTTTAATTTTCACATATGTGATACCAGGCTGTCACTTGGTGTGGTGGAATTTTTTGTTGGTGGTGGGCTGTTTTTTTTTTTTTGGGGGGGGGGAGGCTGTTTGTCATTTGTAAACAGGATTTCTCTATGTCCTGACTGCCCTGGAATTTGCTCTGTAAACCAGGCTGTCCTGGAACTCATAGAGATTCACCTGCCTCTTCCAAGTGCTGAGGTTAAAGGAGTAAGCCACCACTGCCCAACTAATATGGTTATTTCCCCTTCAACTTTATCCAGTGTGGAACCCTGATACTCCTAAGGCTGAGCACGGGGCACACATTCAAACATGAGGTAACTTAAGCTCACAGTGCATGCTATCTTTCTGACAAAAACAAAGCTCACACATGAAGAACAACATTTTAGAATGGGGGTATAACTTAGTGGTCAGCATGCAAAAAATCCTGGATTCAATCCACAGCTAACAACAGTTTTACTTTAAACAATGGGAGGAACTAAGAGTAAAAAGGGTTTCTATAATCCCTGCCTCCATTCTCTGCTCTGAACATCACTGAAGTAAAAGGAGAAGCAGGTTGACTTTTTTTAACCTTATCTACAAGTGCTGAACGTAATAGGTCACTACTTCTGATAGGTAAAAACTGCTTCACTTACATTAAAATTTAAATAATGCAAATCAAAAGATGGCTTTTTAAAGCTTTTTTCCTTGAAAGGACTTTTGAAAATTACTTTCCAGGGGCTGACCCTTGAAAGCAAGCTTCTGAATATAGTATAACAAAACGTAAAAACACTTAAGATCTGCTTCAAGCTAAAGGCGTGGTACTAGATATTTAGAATTTGGAAAGCTTTTAATACCAACCTGAACGTATCTGAATTTATGGGAAGTTAAACCAGAACAACACACTGTAAAACAACAGTGGCAACTAACAATCTCAGAAAAGAAATGTAAGATAAGACAAACAGATTTTAATGTGTACTTGACTTTCTTGCACAAACCAATGAGAAAAGTAGTCAACCAAAGCATTCCAACTTGATTTTATTGAAGGTACCAAAATCACAGGTCAACCAATCAAATGAAGCAAAAAGCAGAACAAAGTTCTGGGAAGTCTGATCCATTTAGCCAATAATAGAGCTTTTTACATTTTACAGGGTCCTCTCCATCTAGCTGAGGATGCAGGCATGGGAGAAACCCATATGAATGATTAAATTCTGTGAAAAAGATAAAAATGAGAAAAAGTAAAATTCCACGGTTGCCACAAAGTCACAACTCCAAAATAATGTGTTAGCTCTCAATCTACTTTATTAAAACTGCATGTGTGATCGTGTATATGGGTAAACATATTTATGTGTATGCGTGTGACTTGCATGTGGATGCCTTGAATGTCATCCTCAGAAACATCTACCTCTTTCCGACTGAAGCACACTAATCAGGCTACAGCAGATGGCAAGTGAACCCCAAAGATCCTCCTGTGTCTATCTCCCCAGTGCAGGGGTTACAAACACAAGTCACTTCACCATGAATTCTGGACATCAAACTGTGTTCCTTGTGCTTACAAGACAAGTGCCTTACTGACTGAGCTACCCCCACCTCAACCTTGCAGCTCTTATATGAGCATCAGTAAAGGAGAGGGATTCCTAAAACACTGAGTTTCCCTATATATAAACAAAACTCAAAACCACTTCAGTCCACACCTATTGAGAACAAATAGTTTCCTTGCAGTGTCCAACAATTGACATGCTGGAGGGTAGAGAGATGGCTAAGTAGTTAAGAGTTCCTACTGTTCTTGCAAAGGACCAAGTTGGGGTTCCTGAGCCTATGTGGGGGAGGAGGTGACCTCACAACTGCCTGTAACTGCAGCTCTAGGTGATCTCTAGCCTCCACAGGCACTACACTGGCATGTAATATATAATTTAAAAGAAATATTTTTAAAAGTAACTAGCAGGTTAGCTTAAGATCACAAAGAAACACAGAAGGAACCAGTAAGATGGCTCATCCTTTAAAAGTGCCTGCCACTAAGACATATGACCTGAGATTGATTCCCACCACACACACACACACACA
>NC_022017.1:28269241-28292517 GCF_000317375.1 Microtus ochrogaster | reverse complement strand
AAAAAAAAAAAAAAAGATTTCATGAATGCTGTGACCTCTAGACCCCATTTTAGATTCTCTTATTATTACTAAGGAAAAGGGGCAGGAGGACTGTAAACCTAATAGACAATGATATAAAAGAAAACTCCTGATCATTGTTAGTTGCCTTTCCACAGAGATCTGAGAAGCAGTGAGCATAGGACCTAGCATCCTCTTCTCATCCCTCTAAGGTGAGGTCATCCTGAGGGGCCAAGACAGTAAGCGTTACACTACTAGACAGGTCACAGTCCTGTCCTGGGACAAGGAGTGGTGAGCACTACTCTCTTACCTGCAGCCAGAAGAAATGCAGCCAGAAGAAATGAGGTCAAGAAGAAATCAAGAAAGAAGTCAAGAAAAATAGGCTTTAAAAAAAATCTAGAAGATCGGTGTGACGAAGGCAGAGGCAACCAAATCTCTTTGAGTTTGAGGCCAGCTTGGTCTAGAGAGTGAGCTCCAGGACAGTCAAGGATACACAGAGAAACCTGTCTCAAAAAACAAAAAATAAAATAAATAAAAAAAATCTAGAAAGAGAATTATATTTTAGTAAGCAGAATGAGAAAACTTTTATTTTAGCAAGGTACAACTACTTCCCTATTTAACTTGTGTGCTATTAATTCTCCTGGATAATACATTGAAGAAAGCAATATGTTTAGAATCAGGAAACCTAAGTTTAAATATTTCCTAATTTTATCTCTTGTACAAATCTATCCATACTACTCTCTTCATTTGTAAAATGGAATAAAGTGATACCTCACAGTAATGAGCTACAATAATGTAAATTATCATCATAGTATCCCCACTCTCACCTTAGCCCTCTCTGAGGTCAACTTCTGAGCCAATAAAAAAATATATTAAAAAAAATTTTAAGGTAAGAAATAAGCAACAAAAAAATAGGAAACAGATTAGCCACAAATCAAACAAAAGTCAACCCTACAAACAATATGTACCAAAAACTACTTGGCAGCAGTTAATTTCCATGCCGCTGTCAAATGATGAAAAGTCCCCTATCCTGAGCTCTACAGGCCATTCATGAAAACATGTTGGGGTAAAGTCCTCATTAGCCCGCTAATTCAACCATCTCACTCTGCACTGTGGGGTCACAAGCCACATGCCTAGTTACTACTCTTCCTACCCAGGGACACTGCCTGGCTATCAGAACCTCACACTTAAGAGATAGATGGCCTCTTAAGTTTAAGAATTTCTCTTCTTTACCTCATCATTGGCATAAAGCTAGTAAACACTTGAACCTCAAATCAGTCACACCTTTGATTCTAAAAGAGGTAAGCAGATCTCTGAGTTTGAGGCTAGCCTGGTCTACAGAGGACATTCCAGGACAGCCAGAGCTACACATCCCATTTTTAAAAAAAAAGAGAGAAGCCGGGCGGTGGTGGCGCACGCCTTTAATCCCAGCACTCGGAAGGCAGAGGCAGGCGGATCTCAGTGAGTTCGAGACCAGCCTGGTCTACAAAAGCTAGTTCCAGGACAGGCTCCAAAACCACAGAGAAACCCTGTCTCGAAAAACAAAAAAAATAAATAAAATAAAATAAAATATAGCTGGGCGATGGTGGCGCACGCCTTTAATCCCAGCACTCGGAAGGCAGAGGCAGGCGGATCTCAGTGAGTTCGAGACCAGCCTGGTCTACAAAAGCTAGTTCCAGGACAGGCTCCAAAGCCAAAGAAGCCCTGTCTCGAAAAAATTAAAAAAAAAAAAAATGGGTTAATTTTTCAATTAACTGATTGGTCAAAATAAACTACCAAAAATACAAACCAGAAAAGATGGTAAAAAGGATACAGTAAGAAAGGCCACGAGAGAATGCAATGAGGCAGTATATAAAAAGAACCACAAGAAATTTTTCCACAATTTTTCCCAAGCCACAGATTCAAGATCTTGAATACATGGAGTATATATGTACAGGACTGAGCAGATGAGAGCCTAGATTAAAGCATTTAAAGACATATTTAATTCTTTTTTTAAAATGTATTTATGTTTGTGCACACTGATGCTTTGCCTGCATGCATGTCTGTGTGAGGATGCCAGATCCCCTGGAGCTGGAATTAGAGAGTTGTGAGTTGCTATGTGGGTGCTGGGAATTGAACCTGGACCCTCAGGAAGAACAGCTAGTTAACTGCTGAGTTATCTCCCAGCCCAGGCATGTTGAATTCTAACAATCCCACCATCTATGTACTATTAAGCAAAATGACAGAAACAAAACGCTAGGGAGCAGAATTCTTATAATTTTTATTATGTGTGTAGATGTTTGGTCTGGTTTGCATCCATGTCTATACATCATATGCACTCATGAGGTCTTCAGAAGGCAAAGGATCCCCTGAAACTGCACTTACTTATGTGTGTGCTGGGAATTGAACCCTAGCTTCTGGAAGATCCAGTGCTTTTTAATGCTGAGCTACCTCTCCAGGTCACAGGGAGGCAGTTTCTAAGGAACTAAAGGTGAACACTGACAGGCACTGAAGGACCACTGACAGGAACACACTACACTCAGCCAACATTCCAAACACCAACTATTTGTATGACTCACACCCCAGACCTTGGGCATGAAAAACTCAAAGAACAATCTTTTAATAAGGATTTTTTTAAAAAAGAAAATTCTTTTTGTGGGAGGGGTTAAAAGATATTTTAACCATTTTTTAATATAGATTTAAGCACTATAGTTAAGGGAGGAGAGGTGCTCATAGAGAAAAGACACACCTAAGAATATGGGTGTTGGATTCTCCAAAGGATGGCCAGAAAAGACAAATCTAACAGGTAATGCTTAATTATCTCTATTCAAGATGACATAAATAATTCAAAGTACCTTTTCCTCTATTACTTAAGGTGGTATGAAGAACCTGAGTCCTACCAATAATTAGCGAGAGGAAAGCCTTCAGTAGTGAGCAGAGAAAGACCTGTGGGAAACATGGAATCCTTCAGCCACTTGGAAACTTACCTTAGAAGGGAGCAAGAAACACACACATAACAACATGTTTGGAAAGCAGAGTTTCTCTCTCATTTCATAAACTGTTTGCCATTTAGAAGTGTCCCTAAAATTCTATGCTTGGAATGTGACCTTCAGACTAAAACACGAGAGGTAAAATCAATATATAATTCTAAATGTCTGCCTCTCTTAGGAAAAAAGTTATCTTTCAAATTTTTACTGGTGCTGAAACTGACTCTCAAAACTTGGCTTTTCCAAATCTCACAGTTCTGTGAACTATACAGGTTTTAAAGAGATCTGAAAGATCTTAAAGATATCTGAAAGAAATAGAGTAAATAAAAATATAGACACCTAAATAGATTTCAAAACCATTTTTTCTTCTACCTCTAGGATTCTACTGTTGTCCAAACCTGCATAGTACTTATTCACGGGAGCCCCTACGGTGGCTCAACAGTAGAAGCATTTGCTGAGCAAAACAGATAACTGAGTTCAATCTCCACCCAGGACCCACTTAAAAAGCCAGATGTGACGAACACATTTGTAATACCAACACTCTTACAATAAGATAAGATAGAGAATTGGCCAGAAGCTTGTAGGCCAGCTAGCCTACAGCAATGGTTCTCAACCCCTCTTGGAGTCCAATGACCGTTTGACAGGGATTATATATCAGATATCCTATATATCAGATATTTATATTACAGTTTATAACAGTAGCAAAATTACAGTTATAAAGTAGCAATGGAAATAATTTTATAGTTGGGGGGTCACTATAACATGAGGAACTGTATTAAAGGGTTGCTGCATTAGGAAGGTTGAAAATCACTGGCCTAGATAGAGTGAACTGACAGGAATGACAAGACCCTGTCCTAACAAACACTTTGAGAACCAACTCCCAAAAGCTGTCCCCTAACCCCCATTATGTGTGTCTGCGTAGGCATGCATGCACACACAGAGCCCACTCTGACAATAAGCAAGCTCCATGCCAATAAGAGACCGTGTCTCAAAAGCAAGGTGGAAAGCATCTAAGGAACAACACCCAAAGCTGACTTTTGGTCTCCACATATAACTACAGGCAATGTATATGCACCACACAAACATGCACTCATGCCAAAAATAAATAAATAAATAAATAAATAAAAAGTCAAAGGACTTAAAGACATTTCTCTGAGGAAGGAAGAAACACAAATGGCCAACAAGGATATGGAAAAAGGTTCAACATCATTAGTCATTACGTAAATTCAAGTCAAAACCACTATCACACACCTTTAATTCCATTCCAGCACTTGGAAAGGAGGCAGAGGCAGGCAGAACTCTGAGTTCAAGGACAACCAAGGATACAGAGAGAAACCCTGTTTTTGAAAATAAAAATAATAATAAAGTTACATAAAACTAAAAAATTACAAATGCTGGCCACGATCCAGGAAAACTAGAAGTACCATACTTTGTGATGGGAATGTAAAATAGTATAACCACTTTGAAACTGAACATAGCAGCTCCTGAAAGACTGTTACAGAGTTAATATATAACCAGCATTCTGCAAAACAACTACTTTCTTTTTAAATAGCATCTCATGTATTCTAGGATAGCCTCAATTGAACTATGTAAACAAGGATGACCCTGAACTTCTGATCCTCCTGACCCCACTACCTTCCTAGTGCTGGGGATTACAAGTTTATAGCATCACATTTGGTTTATGGGACACAGGATTAAATAAAGACTTCATGTACTAAGTAAGCACTCTTTAAACAAGGCTACATTTCGAACCATAAAAAATTATTAAATGCCAATGTTTATTGTCACATTATTCAAAATAGGCCAAAGGTAAAAAGAACACAAACATACATTAATAGATAATGGACAAAAGGGTCTACATTATACTTACAATGCAGCATTACTCAATCATAAGAGGACTGAAGTTCTGTTACATTGTACAAGGACAAACCTTGAAAACAATGCTAGTAAAATAAGCCAGAGACAAAAGGACAAACATGATTCTATATATATCACATAACTAGAACATGCAAATTCAGAAACAGATTAGAAGATTGGAGGTTACAAGGACCTGAAAGAGCAGGAAATGGGGAGCTATTGCTTAATGCCTCAAGTTTCTATTTGGGGTAATGAAAATGTTTTGGAAACAGTGATAATAGTTGCACAACACTGTGAATGTAATTAGTGACACTTAACTGTACACATAAAAAGGCAAAAAATGACTATCTCTTATCTATCCACCCATATAAAAATACAACTTAATTTTTAAAACTTAAAGGAAAGCGGGAGGAATGGGAGGCTGGGAGGAGGCGGAAATTTTTTTTTCTCAATAAAAAAAAAACTTAAAGGAAAATTAATATATAGACACTTCAGAAGATAGTTTGGCAGTTTCTTACAAAGCTAAATCTAGTGATGAATTATCAGCAAGCCATATATCTAATTATCCAAACAAGATAAACATGAAAACATGCTTTATTTATTTTTCAAAAATTGTTAGCAACTTAGATGTCCCCTCAGTAGTAAACAGATAAACTGGTGATAATAAAACCATAAACAAAATATTAACAATGATAAAAAATATGACCTATTAATCTTAAGAAATAGAACTAGCTGGGTGTGGTGGCACACACATAAAAATCCCAGCACACAGGAAGCAGAGGCAGGAGAATCATTCCAAGATTGAGGCCAACCAAGACTACTACATAGCAAGACCCTGTCAAAAAAGAAGACAACAACAAAGAACCTTTGAAGAATTACTGTATGAGAAAACCAGTTTGAAAAGGCTACAGACAGTATAATTCCAATTATATGGCATTCTGAAAAAGATAGTGAAAAAGATCTGTGGTTGCTAAGGATATGGGGAATGCAGGTGGGACACAACAACTGGGGGAGCCAGGGATGGAGCTAGAACAAGCACATGAGCATACAGAGGGGCCTACAGAGTAGTCAATCCCTGTTCAAGCCATCATGGTAGAACCACAAAATTATGTATTGGCTAATTCCAAAGAATGAACTCAAATATGAATTATGAGTTTTAAATACTTGGTCACCAACAGTACCAAAAGCACCACATTAATACAAGATGTTAATAAAAGTTGGTTGGAGTTAGGGGAAGTAGCTGTTGTCTACTGGTCATTTTTTTCTATAGCTCTAAAACTACTCGAAAGTATGACTCTGAATAAGAACTAAAAGGGCCACAGAGATAGCTGAATGGTTAAGAGCACTTGTTGTTCTTACAGAGGATTTAAACTCTATTCTCAGCACCACATGGCAGCTCATAACTGTCTATAACTCTAGTTCCAGGGGATTTGATGCCTTTTTCTGTCCTCCATAGGTACCATGCATGCACACAGTGTACAGACATATATGAAGGCAAAACATACACAGAACGGAGAGTAGTGACGCATGCTTTTCATCTCAATAGAAGTAGGAGGATCTCTGAGTTCAACACCAGCTTGGTCTACAAAGCAGGTTCCAGGACAGCAAGGGCTGTTACACAGAGAAACCCTGTTTTGAAACACAAAAAAACATTCATACAGGGGCTGGAGAGATGGCTCAGAGGTTAAGGGCATTGCCTGTTTTTCCAAAGGTCCTGAGTTCAATTCCCAGCGACCACATGGTGGCTCACAACCATCTGTAATGAGGTCTGGTGCCCTCTTCTGGCCTGCAGGCAGACACACAGACAGAATATTGGATACATATAAATAAATAAATATTTAAAACAAAACACTCATACATAAATATTTAACAAACAGGAGGAAATCAACTCCAACATGCTCCCTCTGACTTCCAGCACGTACATGTGCACATTCACCACACCATAACACATATTTATGTCAAAGGGAAGAAGAAAAAAATGTCCAAGAGAGGAGGAATATGGATGTGACAGAGTGCCTGCCTAAACACACACGAAGTCCCAAGTGCTATCTCCAACACAGAGGAAACAAAATTCACAAACCAAAGAGATGAGCTTTTACGGAAGGACATTTGAGAAAAGCCTTGAAAAATAGCAGCCTCATGAAATGCTTACTGGTCAATGTCAAAGACATGGACCTACAACTGAGAATGGAGATATTTCTGAGTGCACAGGTAATATGAGGAAGCTGCGAGTTGGGACAAAGACAGACAGGTGCCTACAAATGATCCACACACAAAAACTGAATTTGGAAGACTTTCTGGCAGTAGATAAGAAGACACTGGGAAAGACGTTATTTTCAGGAGGCTGGAGAAGCAACTTAGGCAGGTCTTCCTCCATGCCCATTTAACCCACTTACTTCCACCTACATCTATAATAGCCATGAGATGCCTCCGGCAGAGGGTTCCTCAGCATCTCTGCAGGGTACCTTCAACACCCACACCTTATACAGATGTCTAGAAAGAAAATAATCATTATTCCTACAAAAATCAATTATAGGCCTGTATCATAGAGGAATATAACCTTAAGGTACATAGTCCAATCAGTATGTGAGCCCCTTCTGTGTGCCAGATACTATTCTAAGGAACAGGGATGAAGATATTCCTATCCTATGGAGCTCATATTAGGAGAGGAAACAGACAAGAGGCAAAATGTCAGATGATGACTTAAGGAAACACAAAGAAGAAAAAGAGGCTGCCTGAACCCTAAGCAGGCATAGAAGGTCTTCTACATAGAGAAGAGGAACAGCCACATCGTGTGAAATTTTTATAACATATCTTACATAAGAGGAAAACAGATTTCGAAGGCACACAGATCCTGGCCCTGGTTCTAGCACATAGTGACTAAGTAACCACTCTTAAATTACACCTCTCTTAAATCTATTTCTTTTATCCTCGTTTTACTGATAAAGCATTGACCTTGTTATGGTGCTATTTTCTAAGAAACAATGAATATAAACATTGTACCTATTACTTGGTACATGATCTCAAAGTGCTCATCTGTGATTTATTACATCTGTGGTTTAATATGCACAGACACTACTTACTTCTTTTTTTAAAGATTTTATGTATTATGTATACAATACACTGTTCTGCGTCCATGTATGACTGCATGCCAGAAGAGGGCACCAGATCTCATTGTAGATGGTTGTGAGCTACCATATGGTTGCTGGGAATTGAACTCAGGACCTCTGGAAGAGCAGTCAGTGTCCTTAACCTCTGAGTTAAGGACATCTCCAGCCCCGACACTACTTCTCTATCAAAAAATTTTGCTGGCCTTGAACTCAGATATCCACCTGTCCGTGCCTCCCAAATGCTAGAATTATGGTCATGTACCATTACACCTGGCCCTAAAAACTATACACAATCTAGCCTAAATTGTCTGAAATAAATGTGATATTCCTCAGTAGTAATTAAGAACCACTTCCAGGATCTCCAGAGATACCATGTGGATGCTCAAGTTTCCTACATAAAATGGTTCATTTTTATAACCTACAAAAATGACCTCTCATATAATTTAAATCTAGATAACTTAAAATAATCATTGCTACATAAAAGCTATCAAAATAGTTATATTGTATTATTCACAGAATAATGATAAAAGTAAAATTTTAAATCACTTTTCATTTCTGTTTGGCTGAATCAGTGGATGTGGAAACCATAGATACGGAGGGTCAAACCTAATGAGTCTTCTGTTCCAGAAACAGAACACTATACTATTTCATAAAATAACCTGAAGATCCCCCACCTCTAGCCACAAAAACACTTCCTAAAAGCTATTTTAGCTAAGATACATATATTAACAATCGTGACTTTTTTTAATTTTTTTTGTCTTTTCAAGACAGGATTTCTCTGTAACTTTTTTCTTTAACATATTATTTCCATAGATAACTTATTTCAATAAGAATAACTATAGTCACATAACTACTTTAACTAGATAAAAGTATACTATTATGAGATTAGTTTTTAATTTAGTGGTTAAATCTTTTTTTTCCCCCGAGACAGGGTTTCTCTGTAGCTTTGGAGCCTGTCCTGGAATGAGCTCTTGTAGACCAGGCTGGCCTCGAACTCAGAGATCCTCCTGCCTCTGCCTCCCAAGTACTGGGATTAAAGGCGTGCGCCACCACAGCCCGGCAAATCTTACTTTTGATAGAAAATATTACAAGATATTTATTTTAATAGGTGAATATACTGAATTAGGTCAACAAAAAAGAAATTAGTTGGCTATGAATTAAGTCTTGATTCACTTATAAATGGAAGAAGACAAAACTTACCCCTTTCCTTTTCTAAATGACTTAATTTAGAATAAATTAAGGCAAAAATAAAACATTACTTCACTCTTCTCTAGAAACCTCCATCACTTATTAATTTGCAAATGAGCTCAGATATATGACTTTTATATGACCAATACTGCGATTTAACAATGGCAAAGACACTTCTTGAGCTGAATTGTCACTAGGATCCTGGAAAAAATATTTCCTAATGAACCATAAGCAAGCCTCTTCAGCAGGTACAGGTGGGCCAATGTCAAATATTATAAATATTCTTATAAAATGGGGGGGGGGGCTGGAGAGATGGCTCAGAGGTTAAGAGCATTGCCTGCCCTTCCAAAGGTTTGAGTTCAATTCCCAGCAACCACACAGTGGCTCACAACCATCTGTAATGGGGTCTGGTGCCCTCTTCTGGCCTGCAGGCATACACACAGAAGAATATTGTATACATAATAAATAAATAAATATTTTAAAAAATAAATAAAATGGGGGGGTGGAGTTAACACTTAGCCTGCTGAGAAATATTAAGCTTTTCTAAAATACAATTACATATATACTTTAGCTACTATCACAAGAATTCAATTTCAACTCCTTTTCTGTGTGTGATGCATGCATGTGTGCACATCTGTAGGGGCAGAGGTTAAGGACATTTATATTCCTTATGATTCTTTTTTGACAGTGGTACTCAGGGGAGAGCATAATATGATTCTCTCACTGGACCTGGAGCTCACTGGCCAGAAAGTTCCAGGGATCCTTCTGCATATGCCTCTCCAGAGTTAGAGTACACATGCCACAAGGTAGGTATTAGGATTGTGAACTCAGTCCTTAATGCTTATACAGCAGGTATTTCACCAACTGAGTCATCTCCCTAATCCTCAACTCCTTAATAACCTTTTCAAGATGACCATTTTATATACAGGGATGTGACAAATAAATTAGAGGAACTTGAATATATAGATTTCTGCTAAAATCATAGTCTAATATTTTTATTCTGAAAATAAGTTGATTTTTTAAATCTAGTAGACAGTTGACTAAGCATCATTCTTTGAAACGAAGTTTGATACTCAGTGTATAAAATAAAGCAAATAAAACAAAAATAAGCAATACCAAACTCGTGGAATCTACTGAGAAAGGACCCTCAAGAGTGAAAGCATCTGACCCTTCCCATGGTATATTTCTTGGGAGAATTGGCTGCAAAACTCTATTTTCCTTATTGATTCACTCAAAAATACTTGCTAAGCACAAACCATATACAGTATACTCTGCATGTTGGGAATGTGATTGATGGTGACTTATCTTTTTCCTTATCCTCTCACAGATGGGTCCCAGAAAGGCAGTTCTTCATTCTCCTTTTCCTAATATCCAAAACCAAATCTTCCCTCTTCCAAGGGATCATCTACCTAGTTGTCAATTGGTTTTCCACTCATTTAAATTAGATGCAGAATAACATCAGGTACAGTTAAAAGCACAGTTCTGAGCCAGGGTCCCAACACCAAAAGTTGACTCTGCTATGTATTAATTAGGGTGATCCTGGTCAAGTTACTCAATTCTTCCAGGATGCAGTCTTCTTATCTGGAAAATGGGAGATATCATTATCTCCTAAGTTTTCTAAGAATCCCAGCACTCGGGAGGCAGAAGCAGGCGTATCTCTGTGAGTCTGAGGCCAGCTTGGTCTACAAGAGCTAGTTCCAGGACAGGCTCTAAAAACCTACAGTGAAACCATGTCTCAAAAAACAAACAAACAAAAGAATTAAATAAGCCAACATTTGTCAAGTATTTAAGATGTCTAGCTTTTATAATCTGTTATATAAAATTATGTTATTTATAATGAGGTTTGGTCACTGCAATATCCTTTCCTGTTTTGATGTTAAAGCAGATTAGTATAAGAATTTCCTATAAGTCCATTTTATTTAAACCAGTTGCTATAGTTCCTGCTTCCTTTTATGAAGCTTGGGTTTGGGGCATGGGGAAAACCAAAAGAGGCAAAACTCACCAATTCATCACTTGGCTCCAACCCTCCCATCTCTCCATCCCCAGTCTTCCTCACAGTGAGAAAAAAAGCCTCTCAATCATACACTACACCTCTCTTCCCAAACCATCTTCTGTTTATGTGAATCAAGTACACAAGTTCAAAGTCCATCAATCTCAGTCTTAAGGCAGCTTGGGCCCCACTTTCTTCTGACTACTTACCTTGTCAACTTCTATTTTTAAAAAAAAAAAAGAAAAAAAGTTTTATTTTTACAGTGTTCTGTCTGCATGTATTCCCACAGGCCAGAAGAGGGCACCAGATTTCATTACAGATGGTTGTGAGCCACCATGTGGTTGCTGGGAGTTGAACTCAGAACCTTTGGAAGAGCAATCAGTGCTCTTAACCTCTGAGCCATCTCTCCAGCCCCCTTGTCAACTTCATGCTATGCTCCAGAGTCCACTTTGCTGTAGCAATCAATATACCACATACTTTTAACCCGTCTTAAAGAACTTATCTTTGGAATGCTCCCACACAGCTCGCTCTCTCCTAGCTATCCTTTAAGGTCCACTAAATGCCTCTCCTCCTCTATAGCTTTGTCTTATACTCTTTCCATACTCAATCAGGAGTAACCTCTTCCATGATCAGGAGTAGCCTCTTCCATGGTTCTACCCTAGCTCTCATCACACCACTCTTCCAGCTTTATAGATCTTTTGCAAATTTTATAAATGTTAATTTTCTATGTCTGACTCTTCTAAAGACACTGAACTCTTGGGAAAAAAATTTATTTTGGCATTTCTTGTACACAGAATGGAATCTACTTAGCAGTCTTGGCTGAAGTGAAGTATTTTTCTCAGATGTAGTTCCCTAAGTTTCATGTACCTATGTCCCATATCTTAAGGAAAAGTCAACTTTCAGCACGTTAATCAGTGTAGCAAATTTTTATTCTAACTTCATAGAAACACTTAATGATAGTATCTATGTCTTTCATTCCAACTCAACTTTCTCCTACGGAATATACCAGATAGAATTCAATTCCACTTCCACAAAGTCTTGTCCAATCAGAAGATGAAAACTTATTGTTATTATACTTATCTTTGCACTCCTGAAGATGGAAGTGGGATCTTGCACATGTTAAGCAAATACTTTACCCCAGCCCCCTTTGTCAGGTTTAAACTAACTGGGTAGGGGTAGCCCTGAATTCAATACATGTACTTTTTCATTTTGTCTATTCATGTAAGCGCAGGTAGCTATAAACTGTTCATGTTGGTTTCATTGCTTGTGCAAGAGTTTGTCAAGTCATTCTGTTCTTAAGGACAGATTTCCCAGACTGCCCTCCAGTAGGATAATTACTAGATACAAATAAGGGCTACTGTTCTAAAATTCTCTAGACACTCTCAGCTTTCCTCACAGGCCAGAAAGTTCTTCAGTTTCTTCACCTAACCCACCAATGCTTCCTCTGGGCCTTTCTGCAGTTATTTTACAGAACTGAGGAGCAGTTGACCACTGCTCTTGAACATACCCAAGACGCAAGATTTTCTTTTTTTTTTTTTTTTTTTTTTGGATTTTCGAGACAGGGTTTCTCCATAGCTTTTTGGTTCCTATCCTGGAACTAGCTCTTGTAGACCAGGCTGGCCTCAAACTCAGATATCCGCCTGTCTCTGTCTCCCGAGTGCTGGGATTAAAGGCATGTACCACCACTGCCCGGCCAAAGAAACAAGATTTTCATTATCTCATTGCTCCTATCAGATTAAATTAACTCAAGTCATATTTCCTCTTAAGTTTTCTCTATTGTTAATTACTCATAGGAACACCTTGTAAATTTTCTACAATGAATTTAAATTCAACATGTGTGAAGCTATGTCAACCTATGTGAAAAGACAAAAACATAAAGACAAAAATCTTTTTTTTTTTTTTTGGTTTTACGAGACAGGGTTTCTCTGTGGTTTTGGAGCCTGTCCTGGAACTAGCTCTTGTAGACCAGGCTGGTCTCGAACTCAACAGAGATCCGCCTGCCTCTGCCTCCCGAGTGCTGGGATTAAAGGCGTGCGCCACCACCGCCCGGCTAAAGACAAAAATCTTAGCACAGCATCTTGGCCATCTGAAAAGGGGCAAATTATGGAGAGATAAACATATGTCCTATTACATAGCCTATGACCTACACTGACTATGGACAGAGACAGAAGTTGAGGATAGGTCACAATAGACCAATGGATCATAGGCAAAACTACTTTCATTGTTAAAGCTATATAAATGGCTCTGACTGGGACCTGGGAGTACAGTAAAGGGCTGTTTGAAAGTATTTCTCAAGTCTTTTTGTCTTTTAAACAAAAATTTTATGTAGGGATCCAAGAGATGACAGAAGAGGTGCTCTGCTGGGCCTGGAGAAGAAAGAACTGCACTCCCATCCCCCATCTGTGCCATTTCTGCAGAACTAGGACGACCCAGCAACCAAGGGTAAGAGTGCTTCCAATCTCAGCCTGGTGTTATTTTCGTTTGATTTGAGACAGGGTCTTTCTGTGTGAACCTGGCTATCCTAGAACCCACTATGTAGACCAGCCTGGTCTCCAGTTAACAGAAATCTGCCTGCCTCTACCTCTAGAATGCTGGGATTAACGACACCCAGCTTTGGTGTTTTATTTTTGTGTGCAGTTTTATGTATATTTGTGCAGGGGGCATCTCAGAGTCAGAAGATAGATAAGCTTGGGTATAGGTCTTCAGGTACCTTCCTCATTTTGTTCGAGGCAGCGGTCTCTAATTGCCCTGGAACTTTATCAAGCAGGATAAGCTAGCAAGGTGGCTTCTGGGCATTCAAACTCAGGTCTTCACATTTCTGAGGCAAGTGCTTTATCAACTGAGCTATTCCTCCAGATCCCAACTCATATTTTGTTTTGCTTTCAATGTATGTATATTCATATTCATGTATAAACATGGGGACCCTAGAGGCCAGAGTCTAACACGGAATATTTTTTCTCAATTGCTCTCCACATTATTTTTTGAGACAGGGTCTCTTACTGAACTTACTGATCCAGTTAAACTAGCTGGCTAGCTAGGCATCCTCCTGTCTCCTCACCACTGAGATTACAGGTTTGTTTCATTTTGTTGACAGAGAATCTCACTATGTAGTCTTAGTGGATCTGGAACTCGTGTAGACCAGGCTGGCCTCCAACTCACAGAGATCTACCTACCTCTGCTTCCCGACCACATGACTGACTTTTTAAAAATCGCAGGTACTAGAGAAAAACAATTTGGGAAGAAGGCAAAAACAAAGGAGGAAAACCAAAGAAAAATAAAATTGTCAGGTAAGGGGGCTGGAGAGATGGCTCAGAGGTTAAGAGCATTGCCTGCCCTTCCAAAGGTCCTGAGTTCAATTCCCAGCAACCACATGGTGGCTCACAACCATCTGTAATGGGATCTGGTGCCCTCTTCTGGCCTGCAGGCATACACACAGACAGAATGTTGTATACATGATAAATAAGTATTAAAAAAATTGTTCAGGTAAGAAAGATGATGACGATGTTTCAAGTTGGAAGTGACAGATTCAAAATAAATTCTGGAATCCAGTTAACTCCTAAATTGTTTTCAGATATAATTTACTTACAATAAAATTATAAACAACACAAGATCTAATCAGGTTTGATGTTTATCAAGGCCTAGAACATGCTGGCAGTGGTGGCACACGTCCTTAATTCCATCACTTGGGAAGCAGAGGCAGGTGGATATGGCAGGTGGATCTCAGTGAGTTCAAGGTTAGCCTGTTTTACAAAGTGAGTTCCAGGACAGCCAGGACATAGAGAAACCTTGACTGAGAGGGAAAAAAAAAACACAACAACAAAAACATTGAACATTGAAATGGATGTTACATAGAGAAACACTGTTCTTAAAAACCAAAAAAAAGGGGGGGGAGGGGGGACGGGACATGTCCATACTCCAGAATAGATTCTCAACCTTTGGTCACAATCCCTTGGGGTTCAACAACTCTTTGGGGTCCAACAGCCCTTTCACCGGGGGGGGGACTGGAGGGTATTATCACATAACAGATATCCTGCATACCCAATACTTACATTATGATTTGTAACAGTAGCAAAATTACAGTTATGAAGTAGCAACAAATTAAGTTATGTTGGGAAGTCACCACATGAGGAACTGCATTAGGAAAGTAGAGAATCACTGCTCTAGAAACTTATGTCCCCCTCCTAATCAAGTCTCATCCACCCAAAGGGGGGAGGATCAAAGCCAGACACTGACAAAGACCGGTAATCTCAATATTTGGAAGATGGAGGCAGAAGATCAGAAGTTCAATGCTACCCTCAGCCACATAAACAGCTTGAGGCCAGCTTGATTGAACATGCTAATCCTGTTCCTGATTATCACAAGTTAGTTTTGGTTTATAAATAAGAAGATCCATTTTCTAACTGTTCACGCAGCCTGTCTGTGAAACTCATCTTTATTACAGTGCCAATGGATAGTTCCTTTTTGTTGTGGAGGAGCCTTCCATTACATGCATATACGAGACAGTTCATCTTGATGGACAAACATCTGGACTATGTCCAGGGTATGATCATTATGAGAATATATGCTATAAGCATTCCTGCATACATCATAGTTGTGGAAACTTTTGTTTCTTCTGAATAAATACATAAAAATGAAACTGCTTGGTCACAAAATATACATGTTCAACTTTCTAGGAATTTCTTTAAGTTTCCCAAAGTGGTTACATCGTTTTACACACCCACCAACAGTGTATCAGACTCTTTGACATACTGTCTGAGAAACTCTATCTATGCTACAACCAAACTAGCATCCTTTTAGCTCTCCAAACACACTTCTACTATTTTAAGAACTTTGCAGATGTACACCAAGAACACTTTTTCTTCTTACTCCACTTTCTATACTGCTTATTTTCTGGTATTTATTCATACCACAAATACCATGAAAGATGAGAAAAGGCTTGATGTACTGGATAGAGGAAGTAGCATCTTCAAGGAACTGAAGAGTGAATGTAGCTAGAAAACAGCAAAAGCATCAAGATAAAAGCAGTCAGAGAGGTAGCAGGAGTCAGGTAGAAGGGGTCTGTTTTCTCTACAAGGTGCTATTGAAAACCATGAAAATATTTCAATCAGGAAAGAGAGGGGATTCTTATGCTCTGGGCAAGGTAGGATAAGGATAGAGCCAGGTCTAAGTAGAAATAGGAGGCCATGTTAAAGGTCACCAGCATTCCACTGAGTATGAGTAGTGGGAACAGGATGAAAGAAGTGTCATTGCAGGAGTTACATTATGGGGCTGCAAAGATAACTCCACAGCTGAGCGCACTAGCTGCTCTTCCAGGGAACCTAAGTTAGATTCCCAGTACCCACAGGGCAGCTCACAATCATCTGGAACTCATTCCAGGCAATATTATACTCTATTCTGGCCCCTGCAAACACCAGGCACACAAGCAGTGCACAGACATAAAAATAGGAAAAACACTCATACACATATAATTAAAAACGATTTTTAAAAAGAAAGCTTATTTTATAAAAATAGTATTGACAGTAACTTCATAAGACTGTGACTTAGGAAACTGGAAAAGTAGTGATACCATTGGTAAAAAGGAGACCTATGGAAAAGTTAATATGAAACGGAATGATTATGTCTTTTTCCTTTTATTCGCTGTGGATAGTCAGTGTGACCATCAGTGTGACTATCAGAAGAACTTAAGGGAGATCATTTGTGGTGCCCTGTAAAGGGCTTCAAGAAGAAAAAAAAGCATCTGTTTCTAACTGTCGTAATAAAAACTGCAAAGACTTAAGTGTGGTGGATTATGCCTAGCACTCGAGAGAATCAAGTTCACAGACAGTACAAGAATGAGCCTTGTTTCAAAATCAAAACAAAAACAGTAGATATCCTATTGCCGAAAACATCCTTCAGTATGTTTATATTTAAGGCTTCAGATTAAGAGGGTAAACACTAGTGACTTCTCTACTTCTGTTATCTTGCTAGGTATTGTTTCAAACAGGGTACCAAGTGACCGAGTGGAACTGCTGTAGAAGGATGGTGAGAGAACCAAGGGCAGCTATAAGAGGCTCTGGTAAGGGATGACAAAGTACATGAGACAAACTTTGTTGTCAAAAGCTAGGAAGTTCATCTTCTTTTCCAACTAACTGGTGTCTAGCTTGCTTTTTGATTTCCTTTTCATCTGTGATTACAGAATTTTAGAACCAGAAGAAACCCCAAGAAACAAGCAGTGGGAGCTGGAGAGCTTGCTGCTCTTCTCTAGAACCTGAGTTGGGTTCTTAACACCCACATCAAACAGCTGTAACTCCACCTGCTCTAGGGGATACTCTCTTCTAGCTTCCACAGGTACCCACACACACAAATAAATAATACAATCTTTTAAAAAAGAAACAATCTAGTTTAACCCTTTGACTTTTGACTTTAGAGTTTAGGAAACTAAAAGAACAGTGACTTTACACTGCTTACCGACCGGCTCTTTACCACCCAGGCAGTGTTTGTCATGCAAAGGTAAGTACCTGATCTGATCCCCAGTACCCACATAAAGGCTGGTCATACAGCTCTTTTCCACCCAGACATGTCCATGTGCACCTGAGTACCTGACCTGATCCCCAGCACCCACATAAAGGCTGGGTTTACAGCTGTTCTCCACCAGGACATGTCCATGTACACCTGAGTACCTGATCTTATCCCCAGCACCAACATAAAGGCTAGGCACCACACAGCTATTCTCCACCCAGACATGTCCACATGCATCTACACGAACATAAATACATCTACACAAACATCTGGGTTTTAAATGGACTCCAATTTAAAAGAAAAAAAATCACCAGGATGTGATGGGCTTGTATGCCTTTAATCCTAGCACCTAGAAGGCTAAGGCAGGGGAATTTCTGTGAGTTCTAGAAGCATGGTCTATGAAGAGAGTTCCAGAACTGCCAGAGCTACAAAGAGAAACCTGGTCTACAAACAAACTAAAAAACTATGCAGTTCCAATCTTAAGAAAGAAACATTGTAACAATATAAAGTTGTAGACAAAGAACCGGAGAGACTAGTTACAGATTTTTAAAATGTAAATAAAATATATTTCCCCCCCCCCAAAAAAAAAAACAAAGACTGTTACTTTTCACAAAGATGAACCATGTCGGCTCCTTAGACCCCACTGGTTTCTCGCCCTGATTGTATCTTGCTTCACAATTGGAATCTAGGATTCAAGAGTTAAGGTACCAGCAGTACTGTGGTCTTCCTTTAGCTCCACATCTCAGTTACAGGACAGCCCTGGTTTCACATCTAAGATCAAAGTATGAGCCATTACTTTGGAAGTCAGAAAAATATCCACTGTGCTTCTTATTAAGTGAAGTGGCACATACCCGATCCTAGCTTGTGAGGTGGAAGCAGGAGGATCAGGGGTGGTGCAGACTATGAGAAAGGCACATCCCTTCCTAGAAGTGGCTCTGGGTATTTTTTCCAGAGGTTCAAGGCCAAAGTACCTCACCTAACAGTACTATTTACTTGCCCTACAGATTAATCTGGCTGCCCAGTCAATAGAATGTCAGCAGATCAAGGACCACCTTCACATTCACTATCATGTTGAGCTTTCTTTCTTTTCCAGATAGGCTTGCTCACTATGTAGTTCAAGCTGGCCTTAAACTCACAATCCTGCTTCTGCCTCATGAGTTCTGGGATTATAGGTGGTCACCACCACATCCATCTATATATTTTTAAATCTCTTTGTAGTTATTACCAAATGACCTTCTTAGTTACTGTTTACATTCTGTTTTCAGAATAGCTCCTTCTCGAACTGGCCCACCAATGCATCTCCCATGCTTTAGAGCAGCCTATGAATACCTGTTATTGCAAATTACCAGATATATACAGGATCTTAAGCAACATTCAGGGATGTAATGTTCAATCAAATCTATTTTACATTGTGCTGACTGACAGTCAAGTGTCCCAAACCTACAGAACAGCTTACAATAGGGGTAGTTTTCTAGCAGCTAGTATGTTCTCATTCTTTATAGTTTCTGATGTTTTTAAGACAGGGTCTCCTAGAGCTTCGGCCAGCCTGGAACACTATGTAGCCTGGAAGTCAGAGAGAGACCTGCCTAGCTCTGAGAGTGCTGGGACTGAAAGCATATACCACCACACCCAGCCCTATGTTTTTATTTGTTTTACCAGACAAGTTTCTCTGTGTAGTCATGGCTGTCCTAGAACTCACTCTGTAGACCAGGCTAACCAGATATCTGCATGCCTCTGCCTCTCAGAGTGCAGGAATTAAAGGCCTCACCACCGGGTCCTTTGTTCTTAAGTCTACATAAAGAATTACTAGATGAGGCCACAGTTATTCCAACAACGTGTTATATAGCATATCTTCCTGCTAGTCCTGTGTATCACCTACAAAGCAAGCATGGTCCTAATAAAGGAAACTCCAAATCTTACTTATAATCACAAGAATCTTTTCACCTATACGGTGGGTATAATGGTCACAAGATTCTGGAGAGGATTAGGGAATGTAGCTCAATGGCAGAGGTATCTGCCTAGCTAGCAGGAATCAGGCTCTGGTCTTAATCCCCAGCATCACCTCCACAAGGCTTTCAAGGGCCTAAAACTAAAACTACCACCAAGAGGAAGTAATGGTTAAAGAAAGGGGGTAGGAGGGGCTCTGTTTTGCATAAATCTATGTCACCAGTCTCACTTGGCCAAAGTGAAAGCCTAACTGTAAACCAGTATCACAGACAGGACAACCTTCCATGTCTTGTTGTGCTTTCAGCTCATGTTTCCAGCTCAAGAAAGAATGCCAGAACTAGGTAGGAAAGAGAAACCTCTTACAGATTAAATTTTAGGCATACCAGCAAAGTTGGTCAAGCATGAGCAAACAAAAAGTTCAAGAAACTCTCTAGAGTCACAAAAATCACTTTCCAGTATTTCACCCAAGTCCAGATTTCATATTCACCATAGTTTTCATGGGGGGGGGGGCGCCTGGAATGACAGCAGAAAGATACAGATTTTAGGGTCACGCCTACCACTAGCTGATCTGAACCTCAAGCAGTCATGTTATAATGAACCCGGTAACAAGCTTTGGGGTTCAGTAGAGGAGAGTCAGTCAAACCCCACCTCTCACTAGCTCTATATGCTTGGAGGAAAAGGAATGGTAAACAACTCTCAGGTCTATGGGGTAGACATTTTAAGACAGTTTAAAATTCCTTGGCCAGAGTTTACAGATTGTTTTTGTTTTTAATGCAGATGTTAGTATCCTTTCTGATCTCTAAGAGAAAGTTAAATTTAATAAAAGACCAATTCTAATATAATTTAAAATAGATGTGCCCATCTCAACTACATACCACTTCATTTTACATAGTTAAAAATATTCTGTTAAAATATTTTACCATCAAAAAGGCAAATCTCCTATTATCTTAAATGTAAGGTCTTCTCTCACATACACATAAATGCACAAACCACCTCACTAAAGTTTTAGCAATTTTTCTTTATAAGCTATAAAACAGGTATACTTAATACAAACTTGAGTGTTGATAGGTGCTCCCAATTTGAATAGATGGAACTTTTTCAAATCAAAAAGGTCATAATTCAAATCCTAATAGAATTGTTTATTTTGGAAAATTCCAAATAATTCTTCTGTGCATTCATTCATATGTGTCTCCTTTTGTGATAGGCCTGGCATCAATATAAAAGAAAATCTCTATTAAACCATAAACAAGATTAATATATGAGCCCATTCCCCCATCTGATATTAAGACCATATTTAAACTGCAGACAAAATAAAAAGATGATCTAAGAAAGACAGTGAACTGAATGTGGTACACAGACTTATAATCCCAGGTGAATATCATTGGGATGCAGAAAGATCTCTGAATATTCAAGACCAGCCAGGTCTAAATAGCCAAAACAAAAAATAAAAATAAATATTTAAAAAGGCACAGATCATATTATGAATATGTCCTTCAAATATTACAATACTGAAAGTCTAGAACAAACAAGAGCAGGACCTGAGGTCGGTCTAGAAGAAGTTACCTTTCAAAAGCATATGACCCATAGCCCTCACACACCAAAAAATAAATAAATAAATAAATAAATAATAATAATCAGGGAAACTAACTGGGGTTCTTAAGCATCTGCCAGGAGGCATCCTGCTACCATTAAGGAGCAAACAGGGTGTGCAAATAATTACTGCATCCTGAGGTGGATGTTAATTCTACTAGCCTACCACTTCACATGGTGAAACTACTTCATCCCTACTCGAAGCCCGAAGTTGGAAATTTCAAGTCAGCCAAATGTCACCCAAAAGAACTTGAAATAGCACCCCTTCCCAACATGGAAAGGGCTTCCAATAAAAACAGACCCAATCATCTTATTCACATTTCCCAAGTAGCCAGTGTCCAAAATCTTTTTTCTGAAAACTCTTCCACAAAGTAAAAATATAATGATGTGCTCTCGACCCAGGCTAGACTAGACCACTATTAATAGCGTGCAGTTTCTCTTCAGAGGCACATTAAAACACTGGAGATTTGAGGGAAAACTACCCGGACCAAGTTACTTTCCAATCCACTAAGACACATCTTGCATCTCAGAAAAGCTGCTACGGTCAAAATGAGAGCACAAAGCAGGAGTGGGAGAACCACCAAACCAAACTCAAACAGACCTTAGAAATGTCTGGCCTACAAGGGAGTCTTTAACAGAAGTGTAATTGAGGCACTGAGAGGGTAGGTAACTTGCCCAGAGCTACAGTTTATTTGGTGGCCAAGTTGGAAGTGCATTCCTGGCCTCCTAGATTGGAATTTAGTACAGTTTCCCCAGCTGCCAATGCCATCCCGCGTAAAACGTTTTATAAAACTCTTCACTAAGGCTGTTAACATAAGGGTCCAATTATCATTCAAAGATCACCCTGTTAGATAATAGCTCAAAAAAATTCCATCCATTTTATAGCATTTACCAGAGTCATCTAATCTCTGGCGGGAGAACGCAGAGCGAGGGGAGAAATCCCCAGTTCTGACTCGTCCCTAAAGGAGTTGAATACAGACAGGCAAGCAACGCTAGTGTCCGCACCCAAAAACCGTGGAGGAATCCTCAGCACCGCTCGCCCCAACACTAAATTCCACTCCCGTGGCGGCGCACTCAAGATGTTCCACCTCCCGCCGCAGGCCGGATAGCCAACTCTCCTTTAAACCACCACTTTCCCAAGAAAAGAGAGAAGAGAGACTCAGAGGCTCGCCTTCTCACCCCCAGCCCCCGATAGAGAGCTCCTTCCCGGGTTCGGCGGGACCCCACGCCCTGCCTTGCTCACCGTGGCGGGGGAGGGGAGAGCGCCCCACACAGGAAGTGCATCCTGCGCCCCGAGCTCGCGCCCCGCCGCCGGGTACCTGCCCTGGGCCGCCAGCAGGCGACAGGCAGTCGCATCCACATGGCCTCAGGTGTTCGCGCGGCCCCTCCCCGACCCGCTCCAAGCCCGGCCCTCCACCGCGCCGGCCTCGCCTCCAGCCCGCAGCCAAGAGGCCAGCAACGCCGGTCCCCGCGGGGCTGCCAGGAACGCGGACCCCTCTGCACCCCAGGCCGCAATGAGCAGGTATCTGCGCACGCAGCCCAAGCACTCCCGGCCCCCTTCAGCCTGGATGCCCGATCCGGCCGTTGGCCCTCTCAGCAGCCCACACCGGTCCCCTTAACCCCCTCAGCGACTCCCGAGGCTGAACACTCGCAGGGCGGGCCGGGCCACGACCTGTGCTCCCAGCCGCCAGGGCGCGCGGCGCGGCCCGGCCCCGGGCCCCTCAGGCCGTCCCTTTCCTCCGGCCGGGCGGCGGTTACCTGCGGGAGCCCCCCGACCCGTCCCTCAGCCTCCGCCGGCACTGGGAGGGGAGGGGGCGGCGGCGCGGCGCGGGGTGGGGGTGGGGGCGCCTCTACCGCCTCCAGCGCGGACGCCCAGGCCGACGGCGGGGCGGGCCGGGGCCGCGGCCCCTGGAGGCTCGCTCCGGCCCGCGCGCTCGCTCGATTACTCCCCGCTCCGGCGCGCTTCAGGGAGGACTCCCCCGGCTGAGGCCGTGGCCGCCTCGCTGGGGCCGAAGGCGGCTCGGCTCCGGGTTTTTTCTCTCCATTCTCCCAACACACAGGAAATAACAGAGCGTCAGGTGACGGCGTGCAACCAATGAGGCGGCTCCGGGCCCCGGCGCGCGGGCGGGCGGG
>NC_022017.1:28236727-28269141 GCF_000317375.1 Microtus ochrogaster | reverse complement strand
CGGGGTCGGGGGCGGGGTGGCGCGCGTGCCCACCCGCGTGCGGCAGCGTCGAGAGGCGCAGCAGGGAGACCCCACTCTGCGGTCCAGGACCACGCGCCTAGCGCTGCCTCCAGCCCTGCGCTTGAGACTCTACCTCGTGACAACTTTCTGGGGAGTTGGTGGCACAGAACCTTCCACTGGGATTTCTGGAGTTGTCCCTGAGTCTCCAAAGCTGGAGTCGCGCCTTCAGCAGGCGCAGAAACCCACGACAATATAATACACTTAGTTGAGCGGTCATCAGGATAGCTCCTGCTTTGCTCACGTCCACCGTGCCCAGCTGGGTCCCGCCACGCCAGCCTGGAGTGTACGCCTCCTGTCTCTGTGCCTAATGGATTTTCCTGAACAACTCACGTCTCTGAAACTCGGTACTCTCCATTATGAAAGGAAGGAAGCCAGCCTAACAAAATTTAAAATAGATACGTCCATGCCAGTAGTTTGCAGTGGCACTGTGAGTCTGCACTCCTGGATGGCAGGACCAGAACTGAAGTTAACTCTGGGGCTGTGCCTCAGGCCCTACCTAACCTGCCTTCCCTTGTATCCCTAATGTCTGTACAGAGCAAAGGCTAACTTGCTTTTTCCTCAAGAAAATCTCAGGTAGAACCACTGTCCTGTAGACTGCAGTGCCATGCGCCCAGTCCCTGCTATGCAAAGTGAGACCAGCAAGGCTGGCAGACCAGAGACCTCTCCACTTTGGACCTCAGTTTCCCATCGACTGAAGAGGAAGGAGCAGAGTTTGAATTAGGTGTTCCTAAAACTACTGATTCTAAATTAAGCCTGCATCTGGCCTAGATGTTGGGAGAGTATGTGGCTTCTCCTCCTAAAGCAACCCAAGTTGAGAGTAAATTGGGATCCAAAACGTGCTTTGAGTGTAAGATGGAGGCTGATGGGAATCACTTGTGATCTGGGGACCTGGTTTCATATATCTGGGGTCTACAGCTCCCTGAGGCTTGACTTTTGCCCTTTCACCTTCATTCCACCTAGCACTTGCCTCAGGCCACCCACAGAGGGTCTGGGGATCCCAGGCAGGGCCTCAGTGGTTTTGGGGCCCCTGGAAGGAGGACATGATGAAGGCAGTGATTTCTCCTGGCTTCTGTCCCATCTCACCAAGTGGGGGCTGATTCCAATGCAGGTCAGGACGATTCCTGGGGATTTGATTCCCCCACACCTCTTGCACTCCAGGCAAAGTGCCAAGCCCTTCTGCAGCTGAGCTGAATAGGCCGCTAGGCCCTGCCCTCTGGCTGTTCCCATTGTTCTCTCAGTTTCATTTTCAAATTCTCAGACACTAAAGCTTTTAGGAGACCAAAGCCTGGCTTCAGCTCGCATCAGGATGGCAGAAAGGTGGAAGGGATTCTCAACAGACCCAAAGTGTTCTGTACAAAAAAAAAAAAAAAAAAACTGGAGAATATAGACATATTCTTTGGAGACTAAGTGTTGAGGGCATCCCCAGCTTCTTGAGTCAGTTCATGAAGCTCCCTTCTTCCTAGGTTTTGCTTTGTCTCAAGTGAGTAAGGAAGCAGGAACAAAATACAGCAGATCTCACTAGGAAAAGAATGGAGACCCTGGGCCCAGTTCCTGCCTTCTTTTCTGAGGTAACCTCCTCCCTACTTAACAGAATACTGTGCAAGTGACCACTGTATGGAAACTTGCAGGTTCTGTAGCTAGGACTACCAGGGGCCCTTTCAGTCCCTGGTGACCTACCATGTTCCTTTGTAGGCTGTCCCGCGAGGGGAAAGCATTCAGCGAATCGTGACCAGCAGACAGTTAGTAGTAGTATTCTTGTGTCGTGTGTGGCCATGGACAAATCATTTCACCTCTCTGAGTGCCAGACCTGAGCCCTTAATGTTACACCTCACTTATAGGTATTGTGGGCAAAAGATAGCTGCTGCCTAAAGAATCCTTGCAGTCCCGGACACAATTAACTCCAGCTACACCTCAAGGTATGGTGGTGCACACCTGTAATCCCAGCTCCCAGGAGGCTGAAATAAGAGAATCACTGTAAATTTGAGGCCAATACAGCAACTGAGCAGATGAAGCTCAGATAAACTCATTTACTACCCCCAAAGTCCTACAACTCAACATCCAATAGGGGTAGTAATTTTGTTTTACTTTGGGACAGGGTCTCACTATGTAGCCAGGCTGGCCTCAAGTTGTAATTCTCCTGCCTCAGCCTCTGGAGTGCTGGGATCACAGCCCTGACACTATTGTGTCCCTCATCTCAAATGTATCCATCTTTGTTTTCCTTCTCAACTTTGTTGTCTTTTAAGGAAAGCAGAGTAAATGAGCAGCTGGTCCTTTTTTCCCCCATCTCTCTTAACCCAGTCCCCTTCAAAATACTTACTGAGCAGAGTCACTGTGTATCAGTTCCAGAGGCAAAATTAATCCTTTCTCTCCTCCTCTGACTCAGAGACAGCTTTTGGAAACCCTGTGTCACTCCTTTTATTACAAACCCCTCGGCCCTTCTCTAGGAACCTGGGCCACTCTGGGATTACAAATGGAGCCTTCTGCCTCTAGGTCACTGATTCTGCTACCATCTGTCAGCATGGATTGATTGAGGAGACTGGCCCTGCTTGGTGGCAGATCAGTGACTTGTGAGAACTGAGCCAGGGTGTCTGCCTTCAGCTGCAGGCTAGTGTCCTTCCCAGCACTGGCTGACTTTCTTGAGCACCCAAACAGCCCTTACCTTTCTCCTTCAACAGGCCCCTACTCTCCTTCCTCTTGGGAGAGGCCACCTGCTAGCAACACTAAAAGGGAAGCCTGGAATCCTTGCTTATAAGCCTGGGGCATGACCTCTAGACTTCCAGGAGGCAGCTTACAGTCTGTTGTTAACAAAGGGGAACCCCCCACACACACACCTCAGGCCGTGCCTGTCCCAAGGCAGGTAACTTCCCCAGGCAAAGGGTGGAGATTCTGACTGTGTACAGGCACAGCTTGATGCTTTGGGCATACCCTCACGGAAGCACGTGCAGGTCTTTGAGGCTCTAAGCCATGAACAGTTCTTTCTCAGGCAAGGTGAAGAAAGACTAAGGCTGGGGATGGGGATGCCCAAACTATAGATAGACGAACCTACTGCTGCTGCTGTGCACAAGAGACCTCTGCCCAGAGTCATAGAGGTGAGACTGGAGTGGGGGCCTGCAGGGCCTTGTATCTTGTGAAGGGTTTGACATGACTATGACTCTTACAGTCTCATAGTGGCCTCTGCTCACCAGCCTGCCCCTCCACTCTGCCCTCCAAGATCAAAGTTATGGTTCCCACTGGTCCCACTGGGTTGTGAGTATGTCTATACTGGTTATTGGACATTTCTACCTCCCTTTGGTGTCTGGCACCCTATGCAAAAAAAGGCAATATGTCCACAAAAATTTCCTATCAATTATTACGAGACATACCAGGTACTGGGCAGACTTCCTTTTATCATCCTAATTAATGTTTGAAACAACCTCATGAGGTTGATAGTGATGTCATACCCTCTAGGTCATTTACAAATGCACCCTCTGAGATGCAGGGAATTGTTCTAAGTCATTCATCTCAAAAGAGGCAGAGCTGGAATTTGGTCCCAGACCCCTAGAGACTGTACTTCTAATTATCCAGCTTCTTAGGGCTCCGTGACTACCAGAAAGAGGGGCAGACAGCTGGTAGGCCAATCTACAGGTGACCAGGGAAAGACACCATAGAGAACAAAGGACTCAGCAGCAGCTTCTCCCACCGGTGTGCTGAGAGCTCGGGGGCAGTCTGGGGAACTCACACCCAGCAGCATCCATTTCCCCACAGATGAACAAGGAGGACACTGACAGGTGGCAGGAGACATTAGCTTTCCACCCAGCTTGGAATTTGCTGTACATTTGGGCTGACCTCTTCCTGGGCAGCACTGGCATGCCGTACCAACCCAAGACACAGAACTGGGGACAGGTCTGGTCTCACCAGTGTGTATGTTCTTCAGCAAATCATCTAAGGACTTAGCATCTCAACTTCTTTATCTATAAATCAGGATTTGAGCCATAGGGAGCAAGCGTTCTTCCTGTCTCCTGGGAATGGGGTCCCTTTCTTGGGCGATGCTTCTCACTCCTCACTAAAAGCCTGTAAGGCATCCACTGGCCACCTTCAAGATACTGAGCAGAAAGTAAGCACACAGAGAGGTGAGTGACAAGTTCCAAGTCAGGCAGCCAGCAAAAAGCAGACCGGGCACTGGTACCCAGCCTCCTGGCTTCGGAGCTCTTGACTAAGTCACTCAGAGCGCTACGGAGTTAAAGCTGAATGATCTGGCTATAGTACTAACAGAAGCACAGTCTAAGCATTAACTCACTTAACCCTCACAGCAGAACTATGAAGTGGATAGTGTTCTTCCTTTTGCAAGTAAGGAAACCGAGGCCCAGCAGTTAGGCAGAGTCTGAGCTAAAACACAGACCCAGACAAGAAGGGCTGCCAAGCCCCTGCACCGCTTCATCATGCAGTAACAATGGGAGGTTCCTTTCCATTGGGATTATTTCTGCTTGAGAGCTCAAGACTTTTAGCCACATCATTGTCTGGGCGCCACAGGAAGGCAATGCCACATGCTGAGGCATGCTGGGAAAAGACTTTGTTCCATCCTGTTTTGTTGACATGCTCTTCATTTTTAAGCCTAAAACCTAAGTTTCCTGCTAAGAATGCAAACGGTGGGGGAAAAAAAAAAAACACAGCCATGATAACGGCCACTGCTTCCCGAGCCACACTGTTCCTCGGACTTGCCACTCTGTACGTGTCATTTAACCTCAGCTTTCCCAAGGCCAGAGCATCGCCCCAGTCCATGGCCCCCTACAAAGATGCTCAAACGTGCACAGCTACTAAGTGGTTAGACCCAGGAGCTTCCCTCAAGTCCTTCAGGTCAAAGTCTCACTCTTGACCACAGTGGCTACCTTGTAAGAGGATCCCAGGGCTTTTACACTGGACATAATAGCGGCTCATGTCCCACCCTGGGTCAGTCATACCATGTTGTACTAGGATCCAGGTGTAAGGGTGCAGAGCTCAGAAATGGGGACACTGGGGTGCCCATTCCAGTGACTTGGGAATGGCTGCCCTGCCACCAAGCCAACTGTCTTCCAGAAAAGCTGCCCTGATTCTTCCTACCTCCCAGATAGCTCTCAAGGACAACTGCCAGAGCACCTGTGTAATGCCTTGCGAACAGAAAGTAGTAGGAGCCGTGAATTCTCCAACTCACAGTCAGCCTTGACTCCAGCCTCTTTTCTGTGAGGCTCTTTCATCCCTTCCGCCAACTTATTGCAGTCCCATGAGCGCTTTTCCTGGCTCCACAGTATGCGGTGGCTGCTGAGTGGCTTCCCAAGTCCCACTCTCCTGGATACAAAGCCCTCTCATGGCTTAGCTCAGTTTGCCAACCTCCACTCCCTTGTTTCATTGTCTCTGCCAAACCAAACAAGTTGTGTCCCTGTCCTATGCTGGCCTATCCCCAGAGGCAGAGGTGCCTGCTCCTCTTGCTTTTTTGGGTCTGAGTCAAATGCTGCCTCCTTCACAAAGCTCCACCTCAACCATTCACTCAATGCTGATTTGAGTCTTTATCACAAGCCAAGCACAGAATAAAGGGTCCTTGTTGTCTTGATGTTTGTGGTCGCCTGGGGCTTCATGTTGTGGCTGGATGAGTTCCGGGGAGAAGTGCTGCAGGACAAAGGCCCTGAGGCAGGAGGAAGCAAAGAGAGCAGAAAGAGGGGAGGAGGCAGTACAGTTCAAGTCAAAGGAGAAAGTGGAGGTGCAGCTTCAGGAAGGTTCAGGTCACTGGCTTTGGGACTTTATCCCCAGGAAAGGAGTCACGGAGTCTGTTTGTTTGTTTGTTTTTTTGAGACAGGGTTTCTCTGTAGCTTTGGAGCCTGTCCTGGAACTAGCTCTGTAGACCAGGCTGGCCTCCGAATTTATGGAGATCCGCCTGCCTCTGCCTCCCAAGTGCTGGGATTAAAGGCGCGCACCACCACCCAGTTGAGTCACAGATTCTTAATAATAGAGGGTATTGGCCAATGCTCACCTCTAATCCACCTTTCTAGCTGCCCTGTGGCTGAGCCTCTTAGAAGCTGAAGCCCTGTTTAAGTATTCCCATCCTTGTCTCTGACCGCTGTGGGTAATTTTTCACATCCTTTCTCTTGGGCTGAGCTCAAGGCAATATTGACTTCTGATCCGTCTAATTTCAGCCCCATTCACTAACCCAGGGTCCAGAACGAGGAACTGTCCAGAAACCTCCGTTGCGTGACCTAGGTGACCGCATATCCCCTGTAGGGAACAAGGCTGCCTGAGGGGTTTTCCTCATTCTCTGCAAGTTAGTTACCGAGTACAAAGATTTCAATGAAGCCAGAACTCCAGAAGCCCTTGAGAGCAGAACATGTTTTGATGGCCATGCCCAGTATCTGCATAGGGACTACACAGGATCTACCCGGGGTCATCATACAAAGGACCAGAAACAAAAATGTCACAGCTGCTTACAACACAGTCCACAGAAGCAATCCCACAAAGTCGACCTCTAATGTGAGGCTGCTTACTGCCCTGATTTCAAATGAGGAAACTGAGGCCCTGGAAAGGAGGACCCCTGGAAAGTTATGACAGCCCTGACCTAAGTTCAGACTCCCTGTGGTGGTCCTGTAAGGCTGACAGACTTTCCAGGCATTTCTTTCACAACTGTTTCCAACTGACATATTTCATCAGGATGTCAGTCACACCAGCAGTGGGAGCCAGCACACCGATTCTCGGAAGCTCTACCTCTCTGCATCAGAACCACATGCTCAGCTCCCAGGCTCCAAGGCTGGCCGCTTAGCTGAGACAGAGAGAGGCTTGGGCCTGGCATGCTGCAGGTACTCAGTTAACACTGAGCTAACAGAGGCATCTGAGCTGACTTGAAATAACAAAGGAAAATGTGCCTGCAGCTTCCACACATAGGAGCCTCCAGACTGAGTGTATTGCCTGTACTAACCCCCAAGCATTCTCACAACAGTGCTGTGAGCCAGGTCCAATTCTGGTTCCCACTGACAGGTAGAAACAGACAAAAGGCAGTAAATACATAGCCTGAGGTTGCAAGCTAGCAAATGACTGAGACAGGATTTGAACCCTTGTAGTGCACTTAACACAACCCCATGTGTGTGAATGTGTACTCTGGGCGGAGGGTGCGAGTGTTCCTGAAAAGCCACAGTCTTGTGAAGCACCCCTACTTCCCACACACCCGATGTCAGCATATCCCTCCATCAAGCGATGGCAGACTTGCTTGCATGGTAGCAACCTCATACCAAGTTTCGTGTCTCCTGATCCTCCTGTCAGTGGTCTCTGGACTCCCAGCATTATAATCTGCCTCTCCTCCCTTTTGGTAGCAAATGGGTCTAAGAACCTTCGATGACATCCCTATGCTCTCAAGCCTTCAGTTCTTTCATCCCAGGAAGATTATTATTGCTCACTGCAGAGGGCTTCCTCACATGCAACTCCACCAGTGGCTGTTCCGGGGAAGTAAGATGCTACAACTACCCAGCACCGACTCAGGGGAGCCAAGCGGCTGGTTCTAAAGCTTGTGCTGGCAGGAGGGGCAGTGTTCATGATCTCTGGGATGCTGCATGGCAGTGCCAGCTGCGGCCAGCTCCCAAACCTCAGTCCCCATACCTAGATGTACTCGGCATGTGGCACATGCCAAGGGTCTCATGATGCTGCTCCCTTGCTCCACCCGTGGCCCCTCCCCTCGCCTAGTAGGGAGTAGCAGTAGGCAAGCCAGGCAGAGGTTGCCCATCTGCAGGCTGCCTGCAGAATGAGAGGGAAAACCATTCTTTCTGGAAAAACCAGTGGGCAGATGATCCTGCCCAAGGCACAGCCTACATGGAAACCATCCAAGAAAATCAGCAACAGGAAAACTAGAGCCCTTCGGAGAAGCAGGAAACCTAAGCAGGCCTTAGTTCTCCTCCACAGGAAGGGAAGCCGAGCTTCAGGATGGTGGCCTGCCAAGCTCAGGGCCCCTCAGTGTATCAGTGGCTCTGCCATGTGTCCAACCAAGGGCTCAGTTGCAAAGGTGGGTGGGCCCTTGCCCCCACTGATCTTCAGACCTCACACTCCAGCAGTCTACTTCCCTGTCTTGCCCTCAGTAACCAGGGACACTGGCCAGCCTCACCGAGAAAATGCCAAGTCTCTAGAGCTTTTCCCCTGCACTTTCTGCTCTGGGCTACCTGTACCTCCACCTTCCCTAGCAGAGCTCAGGGCAGGCAGAAACCATTCAAAGTAGGCGACAGGACAGTGCCTCACCCAGTTTACAGTAACAACTCTTATCACCCAGCATGATAACCACGCCCATTTCCTAGCTCCGGAAACTGAGCTTAGGAGGAATTATGCAACTGATGCATAGTATCCAGGTGCTGGGACTTTGGTCTGTCCTCTCTTCAAGCTAACAGCAAGCTCCCCCTACCCTGGAGAGATCGGCTCTCTAAGAGAGAACTAAATCCTGTAACCTTATCACACAGCCCTGTGACGTGGGTACCACTACTACCCCAGGACACCAAGATTCAAGGCAGGTGACCTGTCAGAATGCTACACAGAGACTAAATCCAAGCAGCATGGCCTTGAGCCTTTGGCCACCTTCTGTGCTACCACTTTGGTAAAACCTTGGGCTGGAAAGTAGCAACCCAGCCTTTGTCACCCCAGGGTCCAGTCTGGAGATGCAGCTCCAGGAACCTGCCTCCAAATTCTACAAACCATTTCCCTCAGCAATGCTGCCTCCAGCTCAGAATTTGGACTATCTGGCCCATGAATGCAGCGCAGGACCCTGGGTTTAATTCTCAATGGGAAAAAGAAGAGGAATGGAAACTAAAAAAGTTAAACCCATCTTTAAGGTAAAGTGTGGAACCATCCATAAATCCCCGCAACTCAAGGCAGCCTGACAGGCCTGACCTGGCAGAAGCTAGCATGATTCTTGAGCGTGGTCTAAGATATAAACATATCTGAGGGTGTGTTTCAATGACATATTTATGCCCAGCCTGCCAACAGGTCCAGCTTGCCCTGCCTCTAGACCCTGTCCCACTGTGAAAAAAACAGGTGCCTCTCACCCCGTGGAAGCTCTGCTAGCTCCCTTCCTTCCCTTCACCAGGTACATTCTCTTCTGCCTTAGCCTGGCAGACTCCTACCTATCCTTCAAAACCCTAAGAAGCCGCCTTCCCTCTGAAGCCTCTCTTGGATGCCCTGTTGAGAGTAACAAGGTGAAAAGGGAGATTTTGTCAATTTGTTTTTGATTTTCTTGCACCTCTAATAGCCATAGCTGCCACAGCTGCACCCACTCTGTACTTGCCATCTTAATCCCTGTAGCGGATCAACAGAAAGAGATCACTGCTCCCAGGCCACTACCTCTTAAAGCTGCAGCTCTAAGGCTTGCTCAAGGTCACACAGCTAGAGGTTGGGTTAAAGTAACAAAGGACCAGGGAGCTACTGTTACAGTGGGTTCAGGATTCAGTCTACGTGGGGGTGGCTGGAGGAAGGGGTTTCCATGCCAGCTGTGAGTGAACAGGCCATCTGTGGACCTAAGCAAGGTAAAGCGAGCTAGCCTGGTGCTCTAAGCATTCCTGGCTAGAACGCTCTAGAGCCTACAGCCTGGAATGGTCTTAGGAGAGAATCCATCTGCACCCCCTCCCTTTCCTTTTCCATCTGACATGACAGAGTTCCACGGAACACCAAAACACTGCAGGACATCAGAGTGGCCAATCCCTAGGACGCGCAAGATGGCAGCTGTTCTTCATCCAGCTCCTGTTGCCCAGCTTACAGTCAGTTCTTCCCTCATAACCAAGGCCGCAGTCTTGGCATCCGAAGCTCCATTGGGAAAGTTCTCCTTTGGGTAGCTTTGCCAAACAAACTGGGCCTAACAAACTGTCCAGTACAGAACTAGGGTTAGCTGTTGCATCTTGGTCCTACTTCATTAGGGATCTCTAAGTTACTCTGCTACCTTGAGCTCCAGGCACAAGTCTCCACGCCCAGCTCTGGGTAGATGTCAGGAATTTACAAGGGTCCCCTAAAAGTCCCTGTGCCCGAGGCCACCACCCAGGCTCTGCACCCAGAAGACTAGGGCAGGCCACCAGTGTGGTCAGAGCTGTAAGAAGGAACAAAGCCCAAGCCCTGGAGGAGAAACTGAGTCCAGAGGCCTCCACCAGGTAAAAAGAAAGTAAGAAGGTCCAGGGTAGGGTCAACTCTAGAGGAAGCAGAACTGGAAGGGTCACAGCAAGAAGTTGAGACTGTGGCAAGCTGAGCTTCTGGTTCCATTTCCCTGACCCTCCAATATAAAGGATTCTTGGCTTAGTCTCAGCCCAGAACTCTCCCCGAGTGGAACATGAGCACAGCCTAGCCCTTTGTAAAACCCACTCCAATGCATTCCCTAAGAGCACGCTCCAAGCAGAATGACCCCCTGTGTCCATGTCACCATACCTGCTGAACCCTGTGGCAGCCTAGAACCCTGAGCTGTGGCTGCCTCCCGGCCTAAAGAAGACTCACTCCCTGCCCCCAAGGCCTAGTGAAAAAGTCAAGGTCCTAGGACATTATGCCAACAGACCCTGGCAGGCCAGGCTAGTACTGCAGCCAGGGGTGGGCATAGAGAGGTCACAGTCCCATCACAGTATGGTCCAGGGCTGTCTCTGGTCACTTTCTGAAAGCAGCTGTGGGCAGAAGCAGCCTTCAGAGACCTCGTGTCACCCAGGCTAAAGGAGGAACAAAGTGTGTCTCTGGCCTGGGGGCAGGGGACCTAAGAGAAAGAAGATGCCCTGGGGCAAAGACTTGGAGGCAGGAAAGATGCCTGAGCCTCCTACAGAAAAGGAGGTACTGGAAAACCAGGGAAGAGGGGACTCCTCTCCTCCCGCCATGCCGGCCTGTCTATCTCCAGCTCTTCACTGTAAAAGAAATGGAAGAAGCACACGCCAGACAGAAGAAAAAAAAAAAAAAAAAGGCAGGAACAAATAAAATCCCTAACCGCCGCCCACAGGCTCCCTTGGTGGGTCTGGGCCAAGGCCTTGGCCTGGGTCACTTGCCTCTGCTTTTCCCAGGAAACCACTGGTGCCAAATTTGCATTTACCACAAACAGAGACAACACAATGTCATAATCCCTCTCCTGTCATTCTCCCCTCTCTGCCTCCTCCCACCTCAGACACACACGCTAACACAAAATGACGGCTCCCTCGACAGACTGAATGAGCAAAGCTCTGGATCTGCCTCCTAATTGTTGGCGTTTCTCTTCGGCCTGTGCTCTGTGCCCATCGCCCAACTCGCAGCAGACCACCCACTGCCCCCTCCTTTGTCCCGCATTACCACTGACAAATGGCCTGCTGGAGGTAAAAGAATATGTCAGGAAATGGGAAATGGGGGGGGGGGGGAGCCAGCCCCTGCCTCCTCCTAAAGCTTCTGCACCTCACTGCCGGGTCCAAGCCACAGAGGGCAGCTAGACCAGAGGGGACTGGGGCAGTAACAAGGATCTGGCCCCTGAGACCCTGACCTGAGGCCTTGCCCTTCACGCCCCTGCTGCTACGGCTGCACTCGGCCAGCAGCCCCGGCCACCCCTCCTCTCGTGGCCGCCCTCCTGGGCACTGCTCTGAGCATCCCCCGCGCTCCCCTCCCTCCATAGCTCTTTATGGCAGTTTCAAAGCTGCAGCCGCCACTCGAGCAGCTGCGGCCTTTGATGGGGACAAGGCAGTGAAGGCCGCCCAGGCGGCCCCTGCCTGGCCCGTCCCTGGCCCGCTGGCCCCTGCACGCCCCCGGGGAACCTGGGGCCGACGCGGCGCAACGCCCAGCGGGCACGCCTCACACGCCAGAGCAAACTTTCGCGACCGTGGGAGAGGCCCCGCGCATGCCGTTACCTTTGCAGCTGCATCCTCCCCTGGCACTTGCCCCAGACCCCCTGACAGCCCACAGCACACAGGCCGGCAGGAAAACAACCCCCCGCGGAGGCAGGGAGGAAGGGAAAGCGAGAAACCGAGAAGAAAAAGGAAAGGGGGCAGTTTCTCCTCTCAATCTCAGTCTCTTCACAGCTCCTCCTGCCCAAGCAAGCAAGTGAAGTCACAGGGCCGGGGCGGTGACATCAGCTGAGCCTCTGACATCACGGCCCCTGCCGGATCACACCTCTGCAGGGTGGAGATGGAGGAGCAGCAGGGAGGAGGGATGGGTGGATAGAGGAGGGAGAGGAGTACCAGATCCCTCCATCGCCCTCAACTGCGGAGAGCGCTTGACAACGTTGGGGGGGGGGGAGGTAAGGGGAGGGGCATGTGGCTCATCTCTAAAGAATACGTTTTATTTCTCTAGATAGGGGTGATTATGTGTCTATTTATAATTGGGCCCAGAGTGGATGGCTTAAAAGGGACCAATGCCCAACGCAGATGGGGAAATCAAAGCTTAGAGCAAGGGTCAAGGGTAAGAGCGCCCACTCACATACCTACTGTGCTATGAATTGGCACCTGCACCTTGGATAGTGATCATAAAGGCCAAAGAGGACTCCATTATACCCGGTGAGCTCAGAGGGGGAAGAGCCTTCCTGAGGCTGCAGAGCAAGAAGATGGCTATACTTGGCACCAGGAGTCACTAAGGAGGTAAGGCTGGCACAGCGGCTGGAGAGCAGCTGGGCAAGGCCACTGGGGGCATACCTAGAACAACACACACACACACAGTGGCTTCAGTGGCAGGTCAGAGAGTTCCACGTCCTCCGTCAGGGGTGACAGCAGAAGGAAGTCTGACCTAGAACTGTAGCTCTGTCCCTCAGTGTCAAAGTAAGAGTGCTAAGCAAGTAAACCCCTAGCCTGGTCCTGAGGACTTCACAGTCCCTCAGTCCCTCTATTTAACTCCATGACAATACCTGAGACGTAAGTACCCATCTTTATATTCAGAAAGGGAAACCAAGGCCCAGAAAGCAGCCCTAGGAGTCTAGGTCCAGGTACAGGAAACCATAGCCACATCAAACCAAACCTGCTTAAGCTTAGCCTGTTGAGGCCTCCCCTGTCCAAATGTCTACTGCTGCTCCCTTCTGGCAGCAGGCCCAATAAAACCCTGCAGGCCCAATCTACCAACTGCAAAACAGTTCCCGACCCTGGGCCACATGGCGTTGGGGTTGCCTGCTCCCTCAGTCTCCGCAGACACACGCATCTGAGCTTCTTCGATGCTTGCTGAGAGCCTACTGTGTGCTAGGCCCCAAGCCTCAATTATTCTCTACTTATCATCTAAAAAGTTCTTCCACTCCTGACATTTCCCAATCCTGGGACAAGTGTTGCCACCACTCTTTTTGTACCAGCCCTTCCTCTACCAAGGGCATGCATGGTCTGTCTTTAGGCCTGACTTGGTGTAGAATCCACAGCAGGCATTGGGTAAGCTTCCAGGTAAACCAGTCGCTCAGAAAGGATGTGTTTGCAAGGCCAACACAGAAACCTAGAACACAGTTATGGATTGATTAGGATCTCTGCCCCTGGCCCTTTGCACTTGCTGTTTTCTGTGCCTGGAACACCCTCTCTCCCCACTGCCAGCCCTCCCTTTGTCACCCAAGGATCATGACTTAGGTAACACTTCCACAGGGAAGCCTGTCCTCAAGACCAACCTAGATGCTGCTGCTTCTCCACGGTTTCCTGAACTACATCCCAGAAGGCAGCAAGAAGTAGTGGGACAGGGGCTTTAAGGCAGACTGCTCAGGTTCCTATCTTAGCACCTCAACTCACTGTGACCACAGATGAGCCACTTGGCTCCTCTAAATCCATTTCCTCCTATGTGAAGATGGGAACGATAACAGTAGTGTCCACTGGAGGGTCTCAGGGACGGCTGACCCTCCCTGCCTATTCAGCCGCCTGTTCTACCCCAATGGGGCTTCAAATTCAGCCAAGGACAGATTGGTTTTATTCTCTGATCACTGTCAAAGTACCTGCAAACAGTGGACACTTAATAAATACACACTGGGCAGGCATGGTGGTCCATATCTTTAATCCCAGCACTACAGAAGAGACAGAAGCAGGTGGATCTCTGTAAGTTTGAGTCTACATATGGAATTCCAGACCAGCTACATAGTGAGACCCTGTCCCAAAAAAAGAAAGAAAGAAAAATATACACAGAGGGACCTAGGCAAGGGCAGCTGAAATCAAGGATTGGAGAATTCAATTTGGCAGGCACCTACATCAGACTGGCTTTAAACTTTGGCTTCTCTACTTCCTTCCTGTGAGATCTAAGGCAAGTTACTTAATTTCTCTAAGCCACACAAGGCTCCACCTGTAAAATGGGAGGAAGACGAGAGCTTCCCTTTTAAGGTTGTAAGATAGCATGAGATAAGGGATGCAAAGTGTTCAGAAGGTTCAAACTGCACCGGAGCCTATCAAGGTTCAAGGTTGATCAAGGTTCAAGGTTCGCTGCCTTCACTACTTTATCTGATCAGGGCCAACAAAAGTGTAGCTGCAGAGAGGTCTTGGAAAGGGTGTGGCATCAGAGGGCCACAGACTGGGCTCCCACATAACTGGACCACACCTTGCCTTCCCTTTCTATGAAGCAGACCTCTGCTTTCCTGAGACTATGGTTTCTGACAAGAAATACAAATAAAATGTCTACAGACACATGGCTAGCACTGAGCAGAACTGCAACTGTCATGGGGGCTCTGTCGTCCTCCAGACGTGTGCAACTTAAGAGCTCCTTGAGTCAGCAGGAGTGAAGTGAGGCCACAAGCAGAAGCAGAAACACAGACAAGGGAAACGAAGGAAACAGCACCAGGAAAGGCTTCCTGAAGAAAGGGAGCAAACTGAGTCAGAACACCCTGCCCAGGGAGAAGGGAGCAAACGCACGGACTTGGTGGGGACACCCAACCCAAAATGCGAAGCTCATTTCTAAGGTGGCAACTCCCAGGCACACTTGGATGGACAGACCCAGCCTCATTTATTTTGGAGATATGGATTTGGGGAATTATGGTGGCTGAACTGGAAGATCTGGAGAGTACCAAGCTTCCATCCTGTTGATGATCAAGGCCAACGTCACAGAAACAAGAACTGAGATGAGAAAGATGCTAGAATCATCTTTCCAACCATTATACAGATGAGCAAACTGAGGCCCAGATGACTGAACTATATTACTCCAACTCACACAGTTAATAAAGAACAGAGGCAGAATTCCACTCGAAGCTAATTCCGCTACTGTTTTTAACCAATCCACTCTACTGCTTCTCATCAGAATGTGCATCCGTTCCATGCTGTATGCACACACCCATCCTGCATGCATGCACCCTTCCACCCCATCCTCTAGTCATATAACTATTCCATAATGCATCCATTCGTACATGCATGCATCATTTTAAATCATCATGCATGCACTCATCCACCCCATCCTCTATGCACGAATCTATGCCATCAGGTATCCATATACTCATCCATTCCATTGCACATGTGCACCCATCCAGTCTATCATGCATGCATGCACCAATCTAAATCATCATGCATGTATGCACCTATCTATCCTGTCCATCCCATCATGCATGTATGCATGCCTGCATCTGTCCAAACCATCACAGGTGTGCATGCACCCAGCCATCCCATTTGGCATGCATACACCCTTCCATCACATCACACATGCATGCACCCATCCATCAGATTGCACATGCATGCATGCATTCAAGCAGTGCTTATCTGAACTCCTGCTGTTCCAAACAGTGAGATGTCAACAACGAATGCAGCGCCACTGTACCCAGCTGCCTTAGAGCTCACTAAAATCAGTCCTCCTGCAAAGCCTGGCTTCAAATTTAGCTGCTCAAGACCACAGACCACTCTACTGCTGGGAAACCACAAACCAACCCCCTTTCAAAGGCCATTACATTGCTTGCATGGGAAAAGGAGAATGAAGATAATTGATCCAGTATCTACTTCTGGACAGAATGCTGAGTTGTTTGGAGGGCTACAGTCTCACTAACAACAACCAAAAAAAAAAAAAAAGATTTGGAAATGTTCAGTCCAGGGGCTTGAGGCAACTGAACATCTAAGTTCTACCACCACAAGAGCTTTTGGCAAGCAGTTCCCTGGAAAAGGAAGTGGGCCAACTGTATACAATGGGTTGTGAAGCTCCCAGACCTTTCTTCCTAAGAGCTGAGCGCCTACTCTGATTCAGACCCACTATGCTGTTCCATCCCAAAAGGGGCATGACTAGCCATTTTTTGCAAATAGAGAAACTGAGATTCAGAGAAAGGAAGACTCATTGGAGGTCGACACAGGTCTGGCTGGCTCCAGAGATTGTGATCCTCAACACCAAAGATTTGCTTAACCTTAGACAAACAGTTCATCTCTGCTCTCCTCACCTCTGAAGAGAATGCCAGAGGAAAACATCAAGTCTCTTCCAGCCTCAGCTCTCACTGTAACCAGCCAACTTTCTCCTGACCCTCACCCCTCCAGCTTTAATCCTTCTCCCACCAGTGCCCACAGTGAGACTGCAAAACTACCCAGAATGAAGCTTGTAAAACAGGAATTAAATGTCCTTCCTTGGGCCTCCATTTCAGGGAGGCAAATATTTTATACCCATTTTACAGATGAGACCATAGGTCGTGATCTATAAGATGATACAATCATTACTCTCTTCCAAGGTTCCTGCAACAGATCTGTCATTACCTGAAGAAGATTGAATGGCTGCTACAGTCAGGTTCTCTGTAGTGTTATTAGCCATGACCCCCAACATCTGGACAGCATAACACCACTCCTAGAAAAAAATGCTCACCGCCTGTTTCCTCCATAAAATGTGAACAGAACAGTTCTTAAAAGAAAGCATGCACCCCCATTTTGCAGATGAGGAAATGGAAGTCAGAAAGGATGACCTAAAGTGTTCAAGAAAGCTGCAACTCAGGATTTGTGACCCAGAACATAACAGTCAGAGGAAGGCTGGGGTGTCAGTGGGCTGCAAATTTGAATGGCACGCTTCTGTGGGCTGGCAGCCTGCCAAGAGCCACAAACAAGGGTGTTCTGCTCACCCAGGGCCATCAGGAACCTGCAGCCTTCCCTGGGCACAGCTGCTACCCTGGCAGACCCCTAAAAGCCCCCCAAAGAATCTCTGTGCTCCAGAGCTTTTTTCCCATTCCAAACATGCCAGAGCCCCGCGGACCCCGGAGGCTGCTACTTAGCGCCAGATTAATCACACCGAATTCTCCATCCAGATATTGCGTGCAGGCCGAACTCCCACCGCTAATCGCCGTAATATTCTCCTCGGCGTGTGCAGGCGGCTGGGGCGATGTTCCAGGAATATTAATTCTCCACAGCCGGCTCACTCCCGCCGCACGCATGCGCCCCCTGCACTGCTGGCTGCTGGTAGGGGAGCGGGTCTGGCCAGGGGGCCAGGAGCCTGTGGGAAGCTGGGCCAGGCCCCAACTATCCCTGGGCACCAGGCTGGCCAAGTAAGAGCCAGTGGCCCAAATCCTAGTCAAGGTCTTGATGCCAGAGAAGTGGTGGCTCCTGCCTGTGGGAAGGTTTGTACCCACCCCAATACTTACTGCCTCTCTCCCCTTAGTCCCGTCCCCTAGCTTCCTGCCTCACAACCTGCAGGTAAGCTCAGGACCCCTAGAAGTCACACAGCACAGGTTCTCTGATGTCCTCCCAACACAGCAATGCTTTGACAAATGGGCAGCCAGGGGCCAGCTAATCCTGGGAGTGGGGAAGTTGAGTAGCGCGCACACACACAAAAAGGAATTTTAAAAAAAATCTTTCATCTGCTTGAAACATAAAAGTGTGGGTGGCAGAGGAGACTGGCGATGTCTCAGCTATGGGGCTAACCCAGACCTGGAGGGGGCAGGCTGAGTCTGTGGAAGCCAGGCTCTACTGCTGGCCCTTGCTTAGTTCAAGGCTACAGTGTAACTGGTAATGCAAGGGGCTGAGGAATGAGGGAACCCGGGCAGAAGGTCTGTGGCAGCTGGAAGGTCCCTAAGGAAAAGGAGCACTCGCTTGTCCAGGGCTGACTGGTTTTAAGGACATACTGACCTCTGGACCTCCTCTCTGTGGTCTGAGACACTGGTCTGTCTTTAAAGAGCTCCTGGTAAGCCTGGTGGTCCAAAGCAGGGCTCAGCTGGGGACCTGGGGACATTAGGCAGACCTCCTGCCCACCCAGAGCATGACAGGGAAAAGCCGCATTTTCAGCTGCTCAATCTCAAATCAGCCATGAGAGGCAGCTTCAGGCTGTCCATTTAAGGAAACAGACACGAGACAGACAGCATCCCAGTCAGGTCAGCCTTCATGTCACCAGAACTTGAATCCAGGTCGTCCACTTCAGCAGGTTCTGTGACTCCATTTCCTTCCCTCTGAAACAACCTTGAAGGTCCATCTAGCTCCCATAGGACTATCGAACAAGTACAAGAATTTATTGCTTGCCTACTGTGTGCCTAGCTCAGGAATCCAGCAATGTATGTTCCTGGAACGCGGTCTGCTGAGGAGAAAAGTAAACTGAAGGTCATCGTGCAGCCTGAGGTGCAGGGTCAGGGGCCCCTCTCCACGGCCTGGGAGTTAGGAAGGTTTCCAGCAGGTGAAAAAACTAGTGTGGATCAGGCAAAGACTTCCATGGGGGTCACGGGTCTTGGATTCAGGCAGACTGACCAGATTCCCACAGCAGCATGATTTGGATGGTCTGCCCAATGCTAGTGCCACCTATGGGTGATGGCATCTGCCAAGAGAGCAATGAAGACAGCTTCTTGGGGAATCCTACTGTGGGCAGTAGGAGAATGGTACACAGGAAGAGGTGGGCAGGCGGACATCCATAGATCCAGGTCATCTGAGCCAGCCCTGCTTTCCGCAGCCTGGGCTAGGCCAGGCCAGATGAAGGTGGAGCCCTGGGTCCACTGGATAGAAGAGCATCCTGAACCTCATCATAACTCTGGACCAGTACTGGAAGCGAGAGGCACAGCCTGTAAGAACAGAGGAATGTGGACCAGTTCAAAAGAAGCCAGCAGTGGGGGCTGCTTGAGAGTCTGGGGGTTCAACTCTGTTCCTTTCTAGTACAGATCAGAACTGAAGTTTAGGACACGCGCAGCAGACCTGCAGGACAAGCCCTGGCTCTGAGGCTCCACCCCCAACATCCAGCAAAGGCCTAGCTGAAGGACAGCAGCTGACCCCCTGACCCCGTGGGCCTGAGGTGTCTGGTACCTCTCACATGCTACCATACATGTCTCATGAACACATGAAAGCCAAAAGGTTTTTCTCTAGTTCTCAGATAAGGAAACTGAGGCTCAGAAACAAATAAGCATGCATGGGCCTCTCTAACATGTTAGAGGCCACAACTTCACAGGGTCTAGGTAAATATCCCCAATGTGCAACTGGGAGCTCATCCAGGTGCCGCAGGTAGAAGAAGGCAATACCATATGGTTTCCAGGTCCAGACCTGTGTGTCTGTGCCCAGCTCCACCCAAAGCCCTGGTGCTCAGGGGCCAAGGATGCAGTAAAAGGACCTTTCTGCTCTCATCTTGTCCTGAGGTCTCACTGCTTTGGACTCGGATGAGATTTGGTACCCAGCAGACACTCTGAAACTGATGACACGCTAGGGCTCATCCCTCCCTTCTAAGGAGGGAACATCCCAGCCTGTCAACTGCTACCTCGTGAGTAACAGGATCCCAGGAAGTGAGCAGCAGGTCCCACGAGGCTTCCCACAGGAGGAAGGTCTGGGCAGGAACCTAGATCAAGAGGCCTATCCAAGCTTCAAAGTACCAAGCGGGAGACATGGGAGAAGACGAGGGCCCCATGAGACTCCCAGGCCTCTTCCTTCCGGGCCAATGCCTCTGTGCCTGTGGCTTCTGCATCTCTGGTGCACATGCTTCTGAGTTCAGCCCCAGCAGGCTCAATGCCACGAGAGCCCTACTGTGTCTGATCATGGACAGCGCAGACACGTGGTTTCCTTCCACTCTCCTCAGTCCAGCCTGGCTCCAGATCTCATATCCCCTTGATATGAAGCCAGGTGCTTCCCAAGGAAAGGCAGGACCTGGGACTTATAGGTGTGGGGGCTGAGGGACAGGGATTCAGGCTTAGTTATGAAGCAAGGTAGGGGCAGGCCATAACCTGCGTGGATGAGGGACCCAGTCTCCATGAGGGAGGTAGCCTTCCGTTCAGGCCCAAGACCTGCAGTAGGCTGACAGCTATTATTCTTCTTTAGTGGTTTTCCCAGATCCCATCATTTACACTGCTGGCCTCTGGCCACTGGGTCACAGGAAAAGACCCAGATCTGACCCCGACCTCCTTCTCCTGGCTGACTCAACAAACCACTTGACTGCTCCAAACCTCAGTTTGTTCATCTGAAATATGGGCTGACCACACCAGGAATCAGAGTGATTAGTCACAAAGTGAGTGACCCTGGGGCTGGACATCTCAGAGGAATAAGAACTGGGCCTTTCCTGTAGTGATCCTGACAACCCTGGAGAGGGAGGGACTGCTGCCCTATATTCACAAGTGAGAATCTGAAGGCAAACAGATGAGGGGCTGGTCCAAGTTCAAAGCTGCACACACCCCCAGGGGAACCTTACCTGGTTGTAAAAGGCATTTTCCAGCTATGGAAGAAAGTGGACAGAGAGGTCAGGGGTACCTGAAGCCCTGGCCTGTAGAGGCAAGAAGCCTAGTCAACAGCACACAGTCTGTGAAAAAGGATCCCTTACCCCATCCCCGCCAGAGCCTGCAGCCATCTTGGCTCTACAAAGGCTTTTTTTCCTTTTCTTTTAAAAAAAAATCCAAGAGCCAGGAAGGGCCTGGCAGTGGGCACAGGCGGCTGGGTAAGCCTCTGGGTAGAGAAAGGCCCGCAGTCCACTCCCCTCTGGGCCCCACTTGGCGCCTGCAGCTCCATGCAACCTCAGGGCCCCAGCGCTGCGTTCACAGAGGCAGGCACCTGCCAATCTCAGCCCAGGGCCTCCGCCCAGCCCCCCTCTCCCGGAGGACAGATAATTCTCTCGCTCTCCCAGCCTGACAAAATAACTAATGCTAACTCAATAAAGTCCCCCTTGAAGGTTTTTAATTACCAGACTGTGCCGAAGACTAAAGACTCCAGGAACGGGAAGGGAGGCCTGGAGGGCGGGGTGGGGGTGGGGGGAATGGTGGGGGTGGGCGTGGCAGAAGCTCCAGCGGGCTGTTGGTAAAGTGCCCTCCCTCCCACTTGGGGTGAGGGTTGGGCTGGGCCGGTGCTGTCCAGGGTGCTGGGTCCAGCAGCCACTGATGGAGGCCCAGTTAGGCTTCTGGCAGACTCTGGTGATTTTATCTTTGAGTTTCATGGCCAACCACACAGTGGACACCTCCCCAGTGAACAGAAAACACTAAGCCTGCAGTCACCAGCAAGACTGGACTGTACAGTTTTACAAGGTGTCAGACAGAGGGTCTGGCTGCCCACAGGTAGAATACAGACCTGTGACATGGAAGGAAGAAGCTGTACATAAAGGTGACTGGCAAAGACAGTGTCCTGTGTGCTAACCATGGCTTTGGGCAGGGTGACGTGCTTGGGACACAGTCTAGCATCAGTGGGACCAAGGCTACCCAAAAGGCCTAATGGGGGCCGCACTCAGCAGAAGGGAGTGCCACAGTTGGCATACAAACCCCCACAACTACAGCCAAGAGCAAAGACAACATCTAAAGAGACGCTCATAGCTGCCTCTACCCTAACACACTACTGTACTCCTCTCTTAGCACAGGCACCCCGTGAGCCTGCCCAACAGTTCCACGGAACCACTCTGGGCTCACTCAGTCATGGGTCCCTTTTAGTCTTCAAGACCTTTGATCTGGCATTTATCCTTCTCCGGGATGAATGACAGGCCCTAGATAAGCCTTTCTGGCACTCCCCACCTTGAACTTTTAGGTCAAACGTCACCTCCTACCCATTAATAGCAACCTTCTCCAGGAGTACTCCTGTGCACCTCAACAGAATGATCGGCACCTCTCATCCTCAGGCTTGGAAAACAGGCTGAGCTCATTCTCAGACCCAGGGTACAGGCTCTGAGTCAGCCTGCTGGGGTCCCAAGCTTGCCTTGACCCTGAACTAGGCCGTAAGTGGGTATGTTTCTTTATATACACACTGGGGAGTAAGAATAGTCCCTAACTCAGACACAGGTTCTGAGGGCTACTAAATTCATATTTGTTAAGATTCAGCACAATACCTAGTAAGTGCTTGGGGTTGCCAGGCAACCACCACCATCATCTTCTTCGGTAGTACCCTATCTTTCCCTATCTAGGCATCGGTTACCAGGATGCTGCATCCTCTGCTCCCAGCACAGCCCTGAACACAAGAACATGCTGAAATACCCATGAGACAGGCCACAAGGCTTAAACTGGCTCCATTTTCTGGATGTCAACACAGAGGCCGCAGGAGGCTCCACACTGCTCCACGGCCCCTCTGCCCAAGATGTGCTCCCTTTACTGGGTCTTCCTCAGATCTGTTCTTTGCAGTTCTGCAGAGACAGCACCTTGGGGGCAGTGCTGACAGCCGGTGCAGCTGTGCTCCGCTCTCCAGGGGCCTCAAGGGGTGGTAGGAAGGCCCCAACACCCAGCCCTGACTAGAGTCTTCTGGCTAGGATCACAGCCCTACTACGATGGAGCTGCTGCCCACCAGCCGGCCCCTTGGCATCAGGCCCTGGATGGCAGCCAGCTGGGAGAGGAAGCATCTTGGCTGGCAGCCAGCTCACAGTGCCGAGCTGTCAGCCGGGAGGCAGGCCAGGCAGGGCTGAGACCCCCTGCCCCTGAACAGGGCCCTGGCCAGGCCACCAGGATGGGGCCAAGCTCCTCCTCCCACCAGAGATGCAAGGGGGCCCTGTCAACGCCAGCCCTAGGCAGGGAGAAGGGACATAATCTTGCTGGGTCCCCATTTATTCAGCTCAGCTTTTCACAAGCAGCAACTGTTGTGGAAGCAGCACGTGGAGCAGGAGATTTTCAAGTCAAATAATAATAAAAACAGCAACAACTCCAGCTGACATTGAGCAAGCACTTACTCCGCACCGGGTGCCACTGCACAGACTCCTCTGGGAGGGAAGATGCCATTACTATCAGACGTAGCAGCTGAGCTCAGAAAGGGGCAATAACTCACCTAGAGCCACACAGCATGTCGCAAACAGGCTTGAAACTGGTACCTGTGCCTCAACCCTGACACTCAGCTGGCTTAAGCAGGCCCTCGTGCCTGCCTGGTCAGGGCAAAGCCTCATGCATCTTTGAGTGTGTAGTTCAAGACGGGCCATGGGGGTGCAGAGATAAACACTCAGTCCAGGTACTCATATTTATTCAAAGCACTGAGGCGGGGGTTGGAGTGGTAGCCCACAGGTTAAGAGCACATATTGCTCTTCTAGAGGACCTGAGTTCCCAGCTTACAATCATCTGACTCCAGCTCAAGGAATCCGACGCCTCCTTCTGGCCTCCTGGGGCACTGCATTCACATGTACAAAATCCACACTCAGACACTCACATATACACATAATTAAAAATAAAAAATATTTTCTTTAAAAAACAGAGCATTTGGAGCTTCTCACCCTAGTCAATTAAGTTTCTAGGAGACGGCCCTGCCACAAGCTCCACCGCTACCTGCCCAAGGAGAGCTAATAACGCCCACAGCTACATGGATGAGGTGCCCAGGGTCAGGCTTAACAGATACCAATACCAACGCTCCTCCCAGAGAGGAGACAGGAAGGAGGACCGGAAAAGCACGTGTTTGTTCTCTGGGACACAAGTCAAATACCCTGTGGGAGTGGTCTTGAACACCTCTGGGAGGGGGCTTGGAATGGAACTTCCACCCAAACATTCCGGACTCTTCGGATATAGGATGCCAGGGGCTGGGGTGAGGCTTTCACCCAAACACTACCTGCCCAAGGAGAGTTAGTGACTCACCCACAGCTACACAGAGGAGATGCAAACCAGGGCTCCCAGCATTCTCCTCATCAGATTCCCAGCCCTACAGGAAGGCCCAGAGCCACGCTACTTGGCTCCCAAAGTTACTTAGCTCAGGAGGTTAAAGGGGAGCTGGGATGCAGGGCAGGCAGTACTGACCAGAGGATGGCACCCCAGGGAAGGCAGGAGCAGTCCAGCGTCACTCAAGAGAGCAAGGAAGGGTCACCAAGGAAAGGTGCTTCTGGTCACCCCACACGTGGGAGGGGCATGGACTGGGGTCCATGGTGAGCAGACCCCGGCAGCAGAGGGCTAGCCTGCGTTGAGGGATCTTGGCACCTTCCTCATCCTATAGTACTAGTGCTAGGGAGGGCTGGCCAGATAACGCCCTCCTGTGCCCTATGAATGGCCAGGTGCATAGCACTCTTGCCAGCTGGTAAGATGCCAGCTTGGCCCTAATCGCTTCTCTCCGCACTTGCCTTTCCAGAGTTTGCCCTCCAGAAGGACAGATTCAACCACCGAAAATGAAGCACGGCTCTGCTAGAGCCAGGGGTCAGGATGGTGGATGGCCCTTCTCCCAAGAGCTAGACAACCTCCTGTGCATCTGGGGGCCATCCTTGTAGCTGGTGGATGAGGACCGACAGGGAAGGAGCAGGGAGGCCGCAGCATGATGTCAGGACAAACAAGGCTATGGTGTCCCCAGTATCCCATCCGGGGGACAGTAAATGACAACAGCAGTGAACTAAGGGTTTCTATACCGCACCCCCAGAACTGGAAGAATTTGCCGGAAAAGCCTTGAGAGAACCTGAGAGGACTAAGAGTGTTGGGTGGTAGGCAGACATCATGAACTCCCAGAAAATCTGGGGCCCTTCTTCAGCCCTCACTAAAGGAGGGCAGCAGCAAGGCAAGGCAGGGGTGTGGTCCTTCTGAGGGAATCTGCCAAAGCTTTGCTTCTTTCCCTCATCAACCCCACACTAGCACCACAGCCCCTCTCACTCGTCCTCCTGCAGGGCAGCTTTCAAAGCCATGGGGCTTGTCCCTTCCTGCCTTGGACAGAAAGGTTACAGCCCTGAACGGCAGAGCCCACGCCTCAAATCCAGGTCACTCAGGAACTCCGTGATACTAGGATACAGGGTAGAGAGGTGCCATTCCTCCTGAGAGCCCACTCCAAGACAAGTCACCAGTCCATTCTCCCAGGCATCAACTGGCCAACCTCTGCACTTCTCCCCAATGATGGGGGACCCCTCCCCCCCATCTGGATCTAGCTGGGCAGGAGCCAGGGAATTAGCTGATACCTGGAGCGGGAGAGTAGAGAATAGCAGAGGAGGAGGAAATGCAGAGGAGAGGGAGGTGGGGAAGAGAGGAGGAGGAGGAAGTGGAGGGGAGAGGGAGGTGGGAAAGAGGAGGAGGAAGTGGAGGGGAGAGGGAGGAGGGAAAGAAGAGGGGTAGGAGGGAAAAGTGGAGGGGGGGTAGATGGGGGAGAGAACTGTGGAAGAATGGGAGGAGAGGGGAAGGGGGCGGGGAGGGAGGGACCCGTGGGGGAGGGGCAGTCTACAATCTCTGCAACATCAAAGCCTTCCCCGCCGCAGCGCAGTCACGTGCAACCTCGTTCCTTGCGTTCCTTTGCTAGGAGAAGCTGCTGGGCCCGGGGCTGCTGAAGGAATTTTAAAACGAGGCAGAACGTCTAGAATGGGGGAGTAGACGGGATGAGTGGAGTTATCTTTAAGTAGGAGACGTGCCGGCAGGTTTGGAAACCTTTCGCCTAGTGGCTGGGTAGGGGGCCAAGAGCAAGGACCACCGAACTCCTCTGGTGGATGGAGCTACTGGCCAGCCCAGCCTGTTCGAGAAAGGCTGGAAATCTGGCTTTCATTTAAAAAGCTTTCTCCTTCTAATATTGGCTCCAATTTAAAAGAGGAATGGATATATGGATATATATAATTTTTTTTTCAAATCCACCATTTGGGTCGAAACACAGCAGGTCCTCAGCAGGCCCTGGGGTCTCAGCTGGGATGGGGCTTCTGATAGGCTCCAACCTGCTGTTTCATTTGTGGGGTCACTAGAGAGTTGTAGAGGCTCGCTCAAGATCACGTGGAGGAGATTAGAAGGGAAGATTCCTAGGCCTGGGGCCACTCTGCCCTCCACCCCCCCCAGGCAGGTTGGTCTGAGGTTCCATAGACTCCAGGACTGTGGGACAACAGGAAGTGTATGGAAGCTTGTGGCAACAGACAGTTCTCAAGATTCCAATCCCCTACCCCTACCTCATGCCTAGCCTTGGGGAGTTCTGCCCTCCATGGAGGAGACAGCTGTCCTGATGCACTGGTCGGAAAGCCCCCCCACACACACACACAAAAGGCTTCAAGAGGACCCCTAAGAGCGCTAGGCACTCAACCGAAAAAGTGGGGTGAGAGGTAATGCAATGCGGAAGCTTGAAGCTTGGATGTTTAACTCCGGGGCACCAGGGAACCCTTGGGGTGGGGGGAGGGGGATCAGGACACAGGGCTGTTCTTTCCTGAAGTCATTCTTCAGCAAATATTTACCTATCATTTCCTCTGTACCAGACAGAATGGTGGGGCACATGTGATACCACACCACCATGGCAGGGTAGGGTGGGGAGGCTGGGGGAGCCACTATTGCAACAGGTGGGTGACCAGCCCTCCAAGGAACTACTTGCCAGGAGAGAAGACTCTTCTCTGCAGAGCGACATGAGGCAGGGAACAGCAGGGTCTCCCTAAGCACGGTAAGTCAGCAGGCAAGGGCAGGCAAGCCGCGACGGGCGGCAGCTTTCAGACCCTCTCAAGGGTATGCTAAGGGAAAGGTCTGGGTGGGGTTGAAGGCAGGTGCACTGCACCCCTTCCTTAGCTCTCTGCCACTGCGGTTTCCTGTCTGGAACAGAACCAGCACACTGGCAGGCATCCCCAAGGCTCACTGGCTTGTCTTTCCACCTGTTATGCCCAAATCCGCGCGGCATAACACATCAAGTCTTACGAACAAAGCCTTGGCCTCATGGACCACTACAGGCTACTACTACACACACATTTTAGGATGGCAGGCCTGAATTCCAGGTTCTGGGCCCTCAAACTCAGGATAAGTCCCACAACTTGAAATCCTTGACGTTTTGAGAAGGTGCCCTCTTAGAGGACACGTGGGCCTGGGGAAAACCCCATGCAGGTTCTCTATAGTCCTCCAGTCTACATGAGAAGAGCATCTGAAGAGACACTGGGTGAAGGGTCATGCTTACAGAACTGAGGAGCCATCACCCCACAGAAGAACCCAGAAGTGACTAAGGACAGCTCATGAGATGCTAGGAGCCCCATTCTCAGGTCAGGAGACAAGGGCTAGGAGGGTACCCGATAGGACTCAAGCTGGGGGCCTGTGGGAGGTGGTGAGGAATGAATGACCAGGCTTCTGCAAGGAAGCCAAGGTAACAGGAAGGAGGGCACAGGGTCCTCTCGGTCCTGGCCAGGGGTGGGGGGATGGGGGAACCTGAAGGCATAGATGTAACCTTGCACTTCCAGCCTCCAACATTCTACTCTGAAGCTCCCCAAATGATCCTCTATCCTTCGTGGGCTCCCACTCCACTCTCCAGCCTCTGCAGGAGGTACATAAGAAAAGCTCACCAGCCGGGGAGGGGCAGAGACCAGAGCTGGGCCCTCTACTTCTCTGACCTGCATGGACAGGATTCCTGGACGTTTCATAAGAGCTGAGGACAAGGAGGTGGGACACCCTTCTTATTCAAGTCACAGACCACAGACCCATGTGGTGCCCTCCCACCCCACAGCTCAGACTCTATCTGAGCCAGCCCCACCCACGTGGTACAGCTGTTTTCAGACTGAGGTCAGCTGGTTGAAGCCCAACCTCCAGCCCTGACAGAGCCGAGTTTAAGACAGGGCAGATTATTATCTTGGCTATCTATTGAATGCCCTTTGTGCCAAATTCTGAAATGTAGACTCTGTCTTCATCCTCCCCACAGAAGTTCTGTGCACTGTGATACTAAGGGAAAACTGAAGGTCAATGAGGCCAAGCCCCAGCCCACGACCATTGCTCAGTGCAGGGCAGGAATCTTGGGGCTCAAGATATTCATTCACTCATTTAACTCATCAGGAAGTGAAGACAACCGCTTCCTAATTCTCCAGGCCAGACACGTGCACAAGCACGGAGATTCTCGCATCTGATCTTGAGCACTAGGCTGAGACTCCTCCAGGCTGTCCGACCCCGCCTCTACTCACCTTCCCCCATCCAGCAAACCAGGAGAGAAAAGAAGTCTGGCTGGCACTAGGGCTGGTCCAAACAGCAGTACCCGTTCCATATGTCCACCCAGAGGACACTTATGGATGAGACACCATGATGAGAGATGAGACCTGTTCTGAAACAGGCACCATGGAAGAGCCTAGAAATGGCTCCGGCCAAAAGGAGGAAGAGGAAAAAGGGAAATGAAAGGCAAGGACTCCAGAGAGAAGAGGTGTGAGAAAAAGGCAAAAAAAGGGCATGGAAGGGGGAAGGGCTGGGGAGGAGCACATGGCAGGCCCCCCTCTCTCTCTGGTGTCTGAGAGACTACAGCTGGGGCCGAGGCACAGGAAGATCTGCCTGGTCTCTTCCATGGCAAGAACATCAAAGCTGGTTCCCAGCCAGCCCAAAGGTAGCATCCTTTGAGGTTTGGCGGTGATCCGGCCATATTTCAGGCTGATCCGAAGCAGGCGGCGCCCCACCCCCTCCAGCCCGCCTGCCAGGAGATCCCCATCTGGGCTGTCTACTTAATACCCCATTAAGGGAGAAAATATACAGCCAGATCCCTCCCGGCCTCAGCTGCCCATTCCTCCGAAAAGATCAAGGCTGAGCTAGCTTCTCTCCGAAAAACTCCACAAACAGACTGCAGACTTGGGGAAAGGCAGGTAAAGCTCAACATGGCGGTGCCTAACAGGAGGGAGTATGACACCAGAGATCAAGAGCTAGCAGGAGGGGAGCCCTCCAGGTCCAAGAAGAACGGCATGAGGTTCTCAGCGCCTTATTTACAGGTGGGGAAACTGAGGAACATAGGGGTGCAGTGATTGACTCCGTATTGAGAGGCTCCAGGTTGTGGCCGATAATGTACACACCTCCACCAGCAGCCTGGGCCCTGAGAACTATTTATCTGCACAACCCTAGTTTTCCAAACTAGGAACCAGATTCAGAGAGGCTCAGACACCTCCTAGAGAACACACAGCAGAATTCTCCCTGATAGGCAAGGGATGGCAGGATTTAAGCTGAATACACCCAGGTCCCCTCATGCAGTTTACAAAGCCCAGGCAAAGCTTGTGTCACCACGGCAGGGGGCTATCTCTTGTTCCTTGAGGCAACTGGTGACTACTTCCTCTTGCAAAGGGCCCTCGTCTTCCTCTTTCCTCCCCAGGTCTCCGCTCCTTCCCACAGAGTCTCACCCAGGAACCTCAGGCCCCAGAATCCTTCAGGATTTTTACTGTCCACACCGGTCATGCACAGGTGTCTCTAAACTGCTCATCTGACCAAGGATCTCTCAGTCCCCAGGGAGATCAAACTGTTCCTCTGGACCGTTGGCTCACACTGTAAGACCCTGGTCTTAGCACCCAGTGAGCTGCTCTCCTGACATCTGTGGGATCAACATCAGATTGTCTGTTCCATGGCTGTCCCAGCACCGGGACCTCTTTGCACCTACCTTCCATCCACCCTCCAATACTCTGGCCTCCAGACCTCTGCTCTCTACCTTCCAGCCTGCCACCAGGGCACATCTGTCTACTCAATCCTCCACAGGTCCTGAGGCTGGAAGGTCGAAGAGCCCCTTGAGAGTGAGGCACAGACATCCCTGAAGCCCACACCAGTAGAAATGGAGGTACAGAGGGCAGGGGGATCCTGGGCACTCCGAGTCAGCTGCCCCCTTCACAGTTCACCAACAGCTAACCCTGGCAGGGGGACCTCTACATCCTCTCACCATCAGAGACAGAGCAGTGAGCACAGGGTGAGCCAAGCAATTTTCCAGACCTAGTGGGGCTCGGCAAGCCAATTTGAACACAGAATAAACCTCTGGCCTCTGCAAGGGAGGGGCATAGCAAACAGTGTGAGCACACTAGCTGGTGCCACCCCCACTCCGAGCAGACAGCGTGGCTGGGCCAGAGATGCTGCGCTCGGCTGCCAATTCCCGTCTCAGCAGAAAGCCTCCATTTTGCAGGGAGAAATTAATGGAGAGAGAGAAGCCTGGGAAATTACGAGTTGCCACCTGCAATTTCTCCCTCCAAGGAGAGCAGCACGATGGCTGATTAAAGTCGCAGCCACCCTGCCAGGCTGGGCCAGCAGCTGAGGACGGTCCACCTGCTAAGAGGCAGGTGGGAAGCAGCAAGGGGGACTACTAAGAGCCCCCCAGGCTTAGGCAGCCTCTCCCAGGGAATTCTGAAGAGGGAAGACTCCAGTAAGGGAAACACCCTTCTCCCCTCATTACACTTTAAAAGGGATGGTTCACAGGCTGTCTGGTGACCTCTGGTACCCCATGGATTATGGGACAGGAGACGCACCTTCACCTCAGGCTCCTCAGGCACGATGGGAGAATCATGGAAACGGCACCAGGGGAGAGAGCATCCCCTGTGCCTGAGGCTGAACCAGGCACCTTGGCCATTGTTGCTGGACTCCTCACCAGGATGCGGAGGTTCAAGAGGGAGGTCCTTCAAATGAGGAAACACGGGCCTGGGCACCAGCTGGAATCATCTGATGGCAACAGTGGGGCCTTGGTGACAGCACAGGGTGGACAGTTAAGCTGCAGGACAGTCACATAGCCTCTGCCACAGCTATGACCTACTTTTAACCAGGAGCACACAGGTGTGGATCCTGGCCACACCTCCACCCCTAGATGGTAAGTAAGGGTAGAACTTCCTCTGGTCACCACCTAAGACTCCTTCCCCAATCCAGCCAAGGTTCTGTGATGGGTAGTGTAACTGTCACCTTGACAAAATCTAGAATCACCTGAGACCAGCTTCTGGGCATGCCTGTTGAGGGTTATCTTGACTAAGTTACCTGATGGGGAAAACCCATTTTAGCTGTGGCTGGTACCATTTCCTGGTCAGGAGAGCCTAAAACAGAGAAAGGCAGCTAAGCATAGGTGTGTATTCATCTCCCTGTCTCCTGACGGTGGACAGAATTTGCCCAGATACTTCAGGCTCCAGCTGTTTGACTTCTTCCCCCTTGTAATGGACTATGTCTTGACCGGGGAGCCAGCACAAACCCTTTCTCTGTAACACAAATTCTAATTGGCTTTAATAATAAAAACCCGAAGTCAGATATTAGGGGATGAAAGCTGAAAGATCAGAGAAATTTAGCCAGTCACTAAAATTCTTACCTCTCCAAATGTTCAGATTGACTTAGGCAAGATCCTGTCTCTATGAGTCCTCAGACTGAATCCTGAGCTCCTGTCTCCTCCTGCCTTACATGCCTCTCTCAGCCCTGCTGTATTTCTCTTCCTGTCTCCACCTTCCTAGTGCTGGGATTAAAGGTATGAACCAACATAACCTGGCTCTGTTTCTCTTTTAGACGGGATCAATCTTGTGTAGCCCAGAGTGGCCTTGAACTCATAGAGACCCCAGTTCCCAAGTTCCCAGATTAAAGGTGTGTGCCACCATGCTCGGCCCCTGTGGCTAACTAGTGTGGCTAGCTCTGTACTCTGATCTTCAAGCAAGCTTTATTTCTTAGATCACAAACAAAATAACATCTCCCCCTTAAATAGCTTTGTCAGAGTATTTATCATGGCAACAGGATCCATCCACACTCAGGATTTGAACAGAGGATGTGTGACAAGGGTGGCAGCCAAGTCACCGCTCGGGAAGTCTGTTACGTCTATTCAGACCGGAGCTGGACCACTCCTTCCTTCCGGGAGTCCACTGACCTCCAGGTCCCTCGGATCCCAGTCATCACTAGGATGTGAATCCAGACTGAAGTGTGAAGAGCTGCTCTCACCCTCACACCTCCTGCTGCTCTGGAGATGGACCACAGGAGCGAAAAAGCCACGGGACTCTAGCAGCTCCAGCGCTGCTGGCACCAGGCACAGCAAATGCCACCAATACCAGCAGAAGCCCAGGCCTCCTGAGCTAGCTCTTAGCTTAGTTACTACTCATCGGTAAGCCAAAGACCTCCATGCCTGGTTCTCTGGTTCTTCTGGCTCTCCCCTGCCTATCCATGACCCTAGGCAGGTTCTCTCTGAGCCCCAGCTTGGTCAGCTAGGAAGCAGCGTGCTGTGGCATCCTTCGGGAAGTGAACTTTGAGGCACCACTATCTTCTAGCTCCCTGGTCCTGGCCGTATATTATAATAATGGCCTTGGCCAATAGGGGCGCAAGCTATTAGAATGAGTTAAGACCAGATTAATCTGCTTAAAAAAATATGCCTGGTTTTTACGCTGTGCATTCCCTCCTAACAACTCAGGCTCCTTCCAGGCCATTATCTCGTTTTATCGTTAATTCAATTCCATAAACATGTATTAAGTGTCTATTATGTGCAGAGCCCTGGTCTGGTAGCTGGGGTGGGGTGGAGGGCCATGGGGGAACACCCAGGTATCTAGAGTCTGGCCAGGACCTATCTGACCTTCAGGCCCGGCTCCTGAAACTGGAGGCAGTGTGAGAA
>NC_022017.1:28235894-28236417 GCF_000317375.1 Microtus ochrogaster | reverse complement strand
ATTGCTTCCTGGAGGGCAGTGAGGACTAGGGATAGAGACGGCGGCATTTTGCAAAGTAAGGCCTTCTGTGTTCAGACTTAGTTATGCGCTCACATCCATGGGCTCCCCTTCCAGTCACTCAGGGGTATGCACTGATGTCACTGCCTCTAGCACCAAGTGAAGAAACTGAGGCTTAAGGAGGTAATTTTCTGGAAGACCCTGTAAACTCAAAATCAAACCTCACCTAGACTTCAGCTTTTTTAAAAAAAAAAAAAAGTTTATTGTGGTTATTTCTTTTGTATGTGCGGGCACACGTGCCGCAGTGCACATGGTTAGCAGGACAACCTAGAGGAATCTGTTCTTTCCTTCCACCATGTGGGTCCTAGGGACTACACTCAGATCATCAGACTTGGTAGGAAATGCCTTTACTTAAGAGAGCCTTTTCATTGGCCCTAAATTTCAAATTCTATAGGTATATCCCAAGGGTCTCTGAAGTGCTGGGTAGGAACAAAACATCTAAGAATAAATGAAGGAATGAATGAAT
>NC_022017.1:28220688-28233519 GCF_000317375.1 Microtus ochrogaster | reverse complement strand
AAAAAAAAAAAAAAAAAAAGAAAGAAAAAGAAAAAGAAAATGGGCACACCAATACGGGAATAGGAGCAGGACACAGGTGGGGATCAGGCTGCGGAGCTGCTGCCCGTGCACAGTTTGCCACCTGCCAGGCCCTGCAGTCAACCGAGCTGTTGTCCTATGGTATGTCCTATACGATGCAGCATATACTCAGGTAAGCAGATAGGGGCTCCTCGGGGCTTCACCTCCTGTAAGAAGCCTGGGTGAGAAAGACCGTTCACAGCCTGTGTGTGTGTTTCTGTCCAGAGTTAAGTGCTCCCTATGCCTAAGTTTCCTTTATTAAGAAATGGGGACATTTCTGTTTCCAAGTAGGGGAAAAGTATGGAATGGCTTTTCATAGTGCAGTCGTTAAGCTCAGAGGGACTGTTCTGGACGTCCGGCAGGGCCATCCCAGCATCGCATGTCCACACCCAGGACAGGAAGAAGGTAGAGGCAAAATCACGAAAGGAGTCAAAAAGACCTGACCTGGTCATCTGCATTGCAAGGCAGGAATTTAAAGACTGAGCCCAGGGCCACTGTAACAAGGGCAGCAATGGCTTCATCCGTGGTGCCCTGAAAACACAAGAGCCTGCTGCTTGTCCTCCTGACAGCCTGCTTTCCATCTCTTCCATAAACCCTAGACCAGAGCCTGGATATTTAAGATAAGCCTTGACCTCCTCAGCTCACAGGTTACCCAGAAGCTGGGACTCAAAGGGGGTTCTGTCCTATAGAGTCACATTCTATAGGGTTCACATTTTAAGAGAACCTAGACATAGCCAGACAGTGGTGGCACACACCTTTAATCCCAGAACTCGGGAGGCAGAGGCAGGCGGATCTCAGTGAGTTCGAGGCCAGCATGGTCTACAAAGTGAGTTCCAGGACAGCCAGTTACACACAAAAACCCTGTCTTGAGGGGGGAAAAAAAGACCCTGGACAGGACAATAGTAATGCTGATAAAAGGGATCAGCTGGCTGAACACAATGGCACATTCAGGAGTGAAGGCTGAAGGATTAGGAGTTCAAAGTCAATTTAGTAACCTATGTAACTATGTAACACAACATCAGCTACACAGTAAGAGAAGCTTGGACTACATGAACGCCTGTCTCAATCAGGAAGGATGAGAGAAAGAAAAAGAAGAAAGAAAAAAAGAAAGAGGGAGGGGAATTGAAGGAAGGATCAAGTAGGCATAGGAGTACATATCTGTCAATTCTAGCACTCCAGAGACGGGGGCAGGAAGACTGTGGATTCAAAGCCAACCTCACGGATAAGAGGAAAGGAAAGAAATGAAGGAAGAAGCAATGCTAATGGTTAGGAAAAGAAAGGAAACACTGAGGATGAGGGAGGGACTTTGAAGTCACTTTGCAGAAACAGGCCGTGCTGTTTTGGATCTTGAATGTTCCTCAAAGGCTTTATGAGCATTTTTTGACTGGACGCTATTGGGAGGTGGTGGAAAGTTTAAGGGCATAGCAGATGGAAGTCTTCAGGGCACTGTGGCATGCCCTCTGAGGGGACTGTTGAACACCAGTCTCCTCTCTCTGATTCCTGGCCATGAGGAAAGCGCTTTTGCTCCACTCCACACTCCTGCCACAGGCCCAAAAACAATAGGAGGAATGGACCGTGGACAGCACTCAAAGCTGTGAGCCCAAACAAACCTTCTCTTTGTAAGTTGGTATTTCAGGCACCTGTTACTGTAAGGAAAGGCTGACCACACAGGGAGGGTTGGTAGGGTGTGCTCTACTGGCTAGCACACTGAGCAAGGGAAATCACTGAAGCCTCAAAAGTGTCATGAATGAATGAATGAAATTAAACAAGCCACTGGGTGGGGCTGGGCAGGGAGCCTCCAGGACTTCATTACTGACCCCTCCCAATTGGTTTCCCTTTGGTCAGAAAGACACCTGGGAAACTCACATCGCCATGGCTCTGCCTGCCTGATGTGAGACGGACTGGAATGAAATCTTTCTGGATGTAGCTGCGGCCAGAGCGGGAGCTCCATGGCTGGACTTTTCCTTGTGGATAGGAGCTTGATGGGGTTGGCCAGATAAGACCCAGTCCACAGAAGAGCCCATAGAAGGGGCTATAAAAATGTGTATGGGAAGATGAGTGCTGGAGAGGTCAGATTCGGGAACTGAGGCGGCCCTCGCCTCCCGAGTACAGTCGCGGGGACCAAAGTCCTCATTCTCTTCCACCACAACTATCTTCTCTCCCAACCAGTGGTTGGCCTGGCCTGGCCTGGCCATCTCTGCCTTAGGCTCCTCTTCTGAAAGGTGGCAACAAACATTCCTTCATGAAGAGGCCTGACTCAGATCTCTGAAGTGCCAAGCATCTCACTCCTGAGTCTACAAAGCAGATTAAAGTGCTGGGTGTCTAGCCTCTGATCTCCAACTTCTCCAGGCCCTGTGCCCTTTCCAGGGACCGCATGTCTGCACAGCCCAAGACAAAATACCCACAGAAGAGCAGCTGGATCCAGGCAGTGGGGATGAGAGCCAGGGAGGCATACTGTTCTCTACTCAGGCTGCTTCGTGTCAGCTCGAAGGCTCTTAACCTTCCCAGTCTGGGCTCCCTTGTCAGGCCCATATCATCAGCACACTATACAGCTACCAGTAGGAAGGACGCTCCATGGCTGGATTTGCCCTTGTGGATGGGGGCTTGATGCACCTGGCCAGGTAAGTCACACAACATCCCTATCTAGGAAAGCAGGTGCTAATGTCTTCCTGGAGGCTCTGTCGGGAAACATGTGTCGGCAGTTGGTACTTAGTAGGCCTACAGGAGGCAGAAACAGCTGCTGGGACATACCAAATCTCTGGCACACAGCGGAACTTTAATACCAATGTGTGCAGACTTCACAGGCTAACAAGGTAAAGTTACCCAAGGCCTGAGAACTCCAGGTGGCCTGAGCTCACCCAGCCCAAAGCAGTGCTCTCCACCTATGAGTGACAGGTGCAGCCCTGCCCAGGGGACAAGCTCCCTGGTGCTCAACCTCACTATTGTTCCTGCTTCCTGGGAGACACGGCTCACACCCAACACCCCACACAGTTCCTCCAGGGCCTTTTTTTTTAATCAGCTGTCAGCATCAATCTTGTCTTCCCCAGGATGCCTCTGGGGTTCTGTTAGGACTCTGGTCTACCCCTGTGTACCCCAGATGACTCCAAGGCACCTAACCCAGGCTCACAGCGGTCTAAACAGCCAATCTCAGCTCTAACAATACAGCAAGAGCCTTCATCTCAGGTCCTCTGCAAAGTCTTTTCTCTGCCTAGAATGCTCTTTCCCAAGCTCTGGGCATGTCTGGCTCCTTCCTGTGTGTCACTTTCTAGGGTTACAATAGGACTCTGTCTGCTGCGCCCAGTGGATTCCAGGGGAGCAGAGAGCCTTGTTCTTGAGGGCCCTGGATCCTGATGGGGGCTGCCCTATAGGGCACCAGCTCAGGGACCTCAAGATAAACTTGGAGGTGATGTATGCATCTGGAACTGGCTAAATTCGTCTCTCTGGACGTGTGCTCGTGCTCAGGGCAGACGCCTAATGCGAATCGCTTCTGTCATCAGGACACGAAGGGGCTTGACACAGACCAGCTGCTGCCGCCGAAGGACAGGCTGCCAGAGCGCCGATGGGCTCTCAGCAAAATTGATGGCCGCTGTCAGAAAGTGATTTCCCCACGGCCGCGTCGCAGGCCCTCAGAGGAGCGCAAATCCCAGGCAGCAATGCCTCCTGTGGCAGAGGGTGGGCAGCCAGCCAGGCAGGGGGCCAGGCGGGCAGCCAGGCAGCCCACACCTGGCCCAGCTGCTTTCCAGGTCCCAGAGGGGGAGGAGGGAGCAATTAGCAGGGAAAGGAGCCCACAGGCCTGCGCCCAGGAGGTGGGAGGTAGAGCAGAGGGCCAGCGGGAAGGGCAGAAGCTACTCCATGCTCCCTCCATTCACTCTGCTCAGTACAAGCACCCAAAGTGCGCTGAATGGCTGGCTGGCTGGCTGGCTGGCTGGGTGGCTGGATGGATGGATAGCCATAATTTAAAAGTACTGAAAGGCCTCTGAAAGACAGAATCTCTCAGTGGACCAGAAGGTAGGGAGCAGCATGATGGTCTGGGCACCAGTACCCAGTCACTTCACTTTGGGCCAGCAGCACCTCCCCATCCCGAACCAGTATCCCTGGCTCTCAGTGCAGTATCACCTTCTGTCCATGCTCTCCCACAGGTGCGAGGTGGCAGGGAACCGGACCAGAACACACCAAACCAGTAATTTGTCACATAATTCTTCAAAACTGCCCAGCTGATGCCTGAGAACCAGGGTAGACGGCAGGCTGAAGTGAGTGCAAGACTACCACAGGACAGACTACCACAGGACAGACTAGACTACCACAGGACAGACTACCACAGGACAGACTACCACAGGACAGACTACCACAGGACAGACTACCACAGGACAGACTACCACAGGACAGACTACCACAGGACGCAATCCAGCCTGCGAGGGAAAGCCCAGAAAGGGTCAGGGCATCCGCAGGCATTGTCACCCAATAGGAGTGACGCCAGCTAGAATCTTAGGGCTCTGTGCCTAGCCAGGGATCCACTCAATGGGGCTCTGCCCAAGGCCCTCGAGAAAGCAGGGAGTGGGGCAAGTGGGGCTGAAGGTGAGGAAGGCACAGAGAGCAGGCACACTAAGAGTCCAGCACATCCAAGCCAGGTACAAAGAGATGGCAGAGGAGGACAGGTAACCTAGTGGGTAAAATGGGTACAGAGGCAGACAAATAATTTACAGTCATTTATTCATTCAAACACTCACTGACTCCGTTCCTTGTCAAGGTTCTGAACGGGCTCTGGGACCAGAACTGAGTGAGACTCCCGGACAGCTCTACAGGTCCACAGGAGCGGCCGGGACCAGGAGCCGGTGCTTATATGAATGGGCAGGCACTGAGGCCACTGGGAAGGAAGAGAGGAGTATGGTCAGGATGATGACAAGATGTCCTGTGAGGGTGTGACATCTGGAAATGTGTAAGAATTTGGGGGTCTCTGCTCAGTCCCCTGGATCTATGGGCCTGGGGTGTACCATGTTCACTGCCCTTGGTGCTGCTGCTGTTCTGTCTCCTGCCTGCTCTGCTGGTTTCTCAAGACGCAGGAGGCCTCACTGACTGGAGAGCAGGGTCCCCCTAGAACTCCCACAGCCCTCAGTGCTGACCCCATCCCAGCATCAATACCAAGGGGCTCTCAGGGCTCACACATGCACCTCCAGATCTAGCAGTGAATTCCCTGAGGGCCAGACCACACAGTGCCATCAAGACTGCCAGTACCCTCGTGGTGAGCAGTAAGGAAGTAGGGGTCTTAGAGGAGGGAGAATTGGCTTCCAAGACCCTGTGGGGGCAAGCAAGATCCATTATCCTTTCCAGGAACTTCTAGGGATCACTAGGCAAGGCCCAACACAGAGGATACAACAAGGGGTCCAGCATGGCCCTTGTCCATTGGTCCCATGAGCCTGGTCTCATTTACAAGGTTCCTAGAAGCTCTAGAGGTTGCATAAAGATCAGTTGCCACCCAAGGCCCTTCCCAGCATCCCAGGTAGCCCTGCACCAACCTCATGGCTCCTGAATATATCTACTATGGACAGAGCCTGGTGCCCCATGCCAGACCCCATCTCCATTTCCAGATTGCCAAGCTCATCCCTAGAAGGCAACTGGGATGTAAACATTGATATCCCCATGCCCAATCAGGAATCTCAGGGAGGCCAGGGGCAATTCTCCCTTCATGCGCAGAAGGCCACACCCCTTCCAGGGCCAGAAAAGAGACCCTAGCAGGGAACACCTCATATCCGTGGCAGCAGCTCTTCCCTCCCACATCTACCCACCACTCCTAGGAGAACAAACGCTCACATACTGTAACTCCACAACTTCATGCTACCACATGAGCTGCAAAAGCCAAGACCATCTTCTATCCACGGAAGGAACACCCTGACTACCAGGGGCTCCAGAGGGGTGGAACTGTTTTACTAACACCACTGTCAATACCACCACCTCCTTTTGAGCTGCCTCACACCCAGGCCTCTCCAGTCCTTCTTTTCTTCCTGAAGCTGGCATGGAACACATCACTCCACTGCTCCAGTGCCATCGATGGCTCCCACTGCCTTCTGAATCACGGCCAGACTCCTTGGCTTCCAGTCCCTGATGCTGGCATCAGTAGCACTTTATGGTCTCATCCCCAAAACTTCAGCCAAAAGTCACCCTATCCTCAAATCCAAAATGTCCCTTCCTGACTCTGTGCCCACAGCTTCTCTCCTTGGAATATTTCTCCCGAAGCTCCTTCACAGCCAAGTAGAAAGTGTGCCCCAAAGGTCTCAAGGCTTTGGCGATCTCTGCAGGCCCCTGGAGCCCCAAAAGAGAGCACCAACTACAGTACATGTCTGCCTCAGCTGCAGACCAAGTGCTCCACACGCCAGGCTGGCTGACTCACTCCCACACCCTCAACACTTGCTGGAACGAATAAATTACCTCATTTAGCCACAGAGCACGCCTGGCTTGAGTGTTGGCAGTTCAGCCAAGAGCCCTCGCGTGGAAACCACCACACTGAAGGTGGCAATATTTCACCTCACCTAGAAATGTGCTGTGAATGCTGGCATCTCAATGGAGCAAGCGTTTGTGTGTAGCTGGGAAGTGGAGCATCGATGGCAAGCTCTGGTTTAAACACACATGACAGGAAACCTCCAACTCCAACTGCACAGGGCCTACCATGCCCCCCCGGGTCTCTTCACCATTCTGCAGGGAACACAACAGGAAAAGTACCTCCATTTCAGAGACGAGTACTGGCTCAGCAAGGCCACGGTGGGCCCACAGAGGCCTTGAATGTCAGGCTGGCATCACTGTGCTTGTCCCTACCTACTCGGGTAGTTGGTAGCAGGGGTGGATGGGACAGCAGAGCTGCTGGAGAGCAATTCTCTAGCCTTCTCACATGCTGGATGAGAAGGGTAGGAAAAGGAAACTATAGGGGCCCAGGGTGATCCACCCGCACAGGCCTGATGAGAGAAACAGCAGCCAGCCAGCAGGACCCAATTAGGCATATGGCTTCAAAGGCACCCAGGAGCCAAGATGAGCCAGACCCTGCTGGAGCCTAGGCAGGGAATCATCATGGCTTCTCCCTATGTGTGCCAGCCCAGCCCTGGGTAGCCCAGTTGGCTATGCTCCCAGAGCCCTATGGAGCAGGCAGGCCCAGGCAGCAAAGACCTCATTGGAAGTCCCAACAAGCCCCAGTACAGGGTATGCCAGGGACAGACTGGGTCCTGACCCCACAAGCACCCCCATGCATTTTTACCTACCAGCGGCCCTAGCTGTGGCCATAGACCCTGCTAGGACACCCCAGGCCCCACCCTGTTTTCCTAGTCTTATTTGCATATGCTAATTAGACACACATCCCTTGCTTCCCTTGGAGCCAGCTTGTTTGGGGAACGGCTGGATCTGGCTATACCTGTACCGTGCTGATGTCACGCAGAGCTATTTCCAGCCTGGTTGCCATGGGAACCACAAGGCCTCAGCTCCAGTTAGGAGTTCAATATATAATTTACTTACTCCCCCATCCCCCCAGCCCCACCCCAAAGAGATTGGGGCATATGGGGAACAATTGGCTAAAATATACAATAACACCCTCCACTTCTCTTGGAGGCCTGTGAGAGTAGAAGGGAGGAAGGGGGCAGGAGAGCAGCACAGTGGAACGGGTAATCCATTTTTTGAAAAGGGGGGTGGCAGGGGGGAGATAACTCCCTTCTTTAAGGAAAGATGGGAGCTTAGCACTTGGGTACTTCCAGGGAGAGACTCAGGCTTGGCCAGGGGTGATACAGAGCCCTCTGCCCTATGGCAGCCCAACGCTGTCAGGCAACCCTTCATCAGGAATATCAGAAAGATAGTACCCTCAAGGAAGGACCTACCTGCTTCTGTGAATCTCGGAGTCTTATGAAACCACTACTAATTCAGCTGGCACAGTCTGGGCACCTCTACACACACAGATGTTCCCAGGGCCTGCTGCCAGATGTAGGGGCCACCCGCCACCTCCAGGCTGGGTGTGTGGTGTACTCACGATGGACCCAGAGGCTGGCTGAAGCCAGAAGCCATAGAGTCAGTCAAAGGTGGCACTTGCCTTACTGAAACTCAAGCTACAGGCAGCATTTAGACATCTGCTCTGTGTGCTCCCTGCGCGGGGTGCTGGGGACACAGGAGGGCTCAGGCACAGACCTTCACACAGGGAGCCCTTAGGCTGGCTGCAGAGGGGATCACAGTACAGAGAGGGTCCACTTTACAAGTAATATGAGCACGGGGCTACAAGGACATCTCTAAGCATGTGACGACCAGAGGTAGTCAGGGAGAAGAGGACACTGCAGGAGCAACCACAACACCAATGCCAGTGCTGCCCTTGTGGCCCTCAGCAAGTCAGAGCCTGCCTCCCACTCCAGTTCCTGGGCTCTTCTAGTCCTGACCCTACCAGAAGGAACCACAGACATGACCGTGAGAGTTGTCAACCTGACAGAATCTAGAATCATCTTGGAGACGAGCCTTTGGGCATGACCAGATTGGGGGATGGGGTCTTGACTGCATCCAAGATGTAGAAGACCCATCTTGACTGTGGGTGGGACCATTCCCTGGACAGGGGATCCTTGACTGAACAAAATGGAGAAAGTCAGATGAGGAGCAACATGGATTCACCCCACTGTTTCCCGACTATAGATAGGACATGAAGAACTGCTTTCAACTCCTGCTGCCTTGATTTCCCCACCATAAGGGACTGTGCCTTGATCTGTGAGCCAGAATACAGCCTTTCTCCTCCAAGTTGCTTTTTCCCCAGAGCATTTTATCACAGCAACAGGAAAAGAATTTAAGACCACCATGCCATGCCTTTATCCATCAAGTTAGTGCCCATCTCCCCCGCATGTCATTCACCTGGGAAGCCAGAGGATGGCCAGTGAGCACAACTGCTGCATCTTGAGGTGCGACACACAGTAGGTGCTCAGCATGTATGCAGGGATGGATGACAGCGTGAACATACCTGCAGGCACAGAAATGAGCAAGGCATGTGCCCGCGGCCTCATCAGAGCATCAATCCATCCTAAACTGGGACCACCAGCTACGGGAGGGCTGCGGAGGTGACAGCTCCGGTCAGCTCCAGGAGCCTTGAGCATTCACAGCTGTGTTTGTCCACACCTCGGCAGCCTGTCTCCCTCACTGCCCCGGTAATGTACACACAGCCTCCCAGGAAACTGCAAAAAATGAGTTAATATAACATTATGGCTGAGAATTTAAATACACAGGAGTCAGGCAACACAGACTTACAGTTCCCCAAGCAACTGTAAAAACCACGCAAGCAATTCAGGAGCAAAGGCGGGAGTGGATTTAAGGCCTTCTTGGCCACTGGCAGACTCCAGTGGCTGCACCCTGACCTCTCAGACAGATGGTCCTTCTAGTCCCAAGGAACACTGACGTGAGGGATGAGCTACCCAGGCCACGGGGCTCACTGGACACAATCCTTCAGAGACACCAAGGAGCTGCCAGCAGGAGCTCTGGGACCCCACCCCATGGTCCTGTCAGCTGCACCTCCAGCTGTGCCTACACCTGTTCCAGGCTCCATGGCTAGCCTCTAAGGGCTCAACACCCTGCATGTGCCTCTGTGCTCCTGTCCATTCTGCAATGCATGTGTCTCAGGGCCACTGTCCAGGACTCTTGTTCCCCTTTTCCTGTCTCAAATAATGGATACAAGAAAGCAGTCTTAGGGTGGAGAGACAGCTCAGTGGTTAAGAGCACTGGCTGCACTTGCAGAGGACCGGGGTTCAATACTCAGCATCCACATGATGGCTTATAACTATCTGTAACTCCAAGTCTAGGGAACCTAGCACACTCTTCTCAATTCCATGAGCATAAGACACTCATGTGTACACAGACATACATGCAGGTAAAACACTTACATAAAATAATGATAAAAGGGGGGAAGGAATAGGAGGAGCGAAGGGAGGGGAGACTGTGGCCAGAATGTAAAATAAATCTAAAATAAAAGAAGAAGAAGGAGGGGAGGAGGAGAGGGAGGAAGAGGAGGAGCACAGGCCCAGGTCCTGTTGGGTTCTCAGCAAACTCCATACCTACAGTCTTTTGTTTTGTTTTTTGTGCTTTATGTTTTTGAGACAAGATTTCTCTGTTGTAGCCTTGGCTGTCCTGGAACTTGCTCTGTAGACCAGGCTGGCCTCGAACTCACAGAGATCCACCTGTCTCTGCCTCTTGAGTGCTGGGATTAAAGGCGTGAGCTCATACTTAGAGTGTGAGCAAGTCACCAGCAGTTCAGCTGGTGCCTCAGTCGCCCCATGTGTGACAGAGGTGCCAATTCCTACCTCAGATGAACCAACATTCATGCTTGGTAGACCTGAGCGGCAGTGACTGTTACCACTACCCCCACTGCTGTCGCTACTGTTTTCCTTCCTCAACCAAGAACCCCAAGAACCGCAAAACACAAAATACAGAGGGAAGAACCAGTGTGAGGGAAACTTGGTGAGGGGGTGCATCTGTGAGGGATGCCTGAGCCTGGACAGTAGCTGGGAATGAGAGCTAATTCCTGGATGCCTGGGCTGGACAAATCATGAGCCCAGCACACACTGAAGCCCTTTCCTGTCTTCTAAGGCTGGCTGAAAGAGTGGCAGGAGAGACCTTCCCTTGATGACTAGATGGTGAGATTAAAGGCAGGCAGTAATGAGTTAGGGTCTCCCTGGGGGGTATGGGGAGGAGATGCTGGGGAGAAGAGGTTGGGAGAAGTGCGGTCAGAGGTTTTGTTTCTGAGACTTGGGCCGCTTCTGGGAGCACATGGCCAGCAGGATTCTCACAGGGTTGAGGGAACCACTGCAGCAGCTGGAGCCACAAATGAGCGCTGGGAATGGCTCAAAATGACAGGGCTCCCCATCTTCAGGCCCAGATTGGGTCACTCACCTGGCTCAGTCTTTTGGATTAAAGTCCTTGTGAGAAGACTTTCCAGGTCCTGTATCTGGCAGAGTCTAGGTCCTGGGGAAAGCTAATTAGAACAGCAAGATGGGGGGGGGGGTGCCACAGAGGTGCCAACATGTAGGGGAGTCACTCTAGCAAGACCTGGGTTCTGAGGATGCTGCAGCTGGAAGCGCTCAGATCATCTGGTTAGAGTAACTGGCGTCATGGAGAGGAGCCATGTGTTCAGCTGGAGGAGTGTAATAACAGTGAGGAGTTAGGATGACAGAGTAGGGAGAACTACTCCTGGTTAGCTGGCGGTGGCTCTCAGAGCAGGTAACAGCTGAACTAAGCAATGCATGGCCATGGGTAAGGGTATTCCAGAGAAACTGCAGGTGCAAAAGCTTGGAGGCAGGGCCAAGCCCAGCATGATGGAGCAGCAGGAGAGAGGTAGCCAGGCAACAGGGCGAGAACATGGCAAAGATGAGCGCCAGTTAATGCTACTCAGTTCAAGGCCCAGAGCCAAAGGCCCAGGTCTGAATACCAGCATAGAATCTCAGATTCCTCATGTGGAAAACAGGGGGTGATATCTATAACCAATGCTTGAAGGGCTGTGAGGCATGAGCCTATCACTGGAAATCCAGGCAGGTACCATGGGAACCTGAGCTGCTGCTCTTATTACGGGAAGGTACGGGAGCCCAGCATACCCACAATGGCAATCAGGAAACACGAATTTAACTCCACAGGCCCACAGAGTTGGGAGAAGGGACACAGTAGAAAGCAGAAGCAACGACAGCACAAGAAGACCCATCCCCTCTGCCACTTGCTTGGAATAGTGTGGCATGCTGACATCCTTTTCTGTCACCCAGAAATGGACATGCTTCCCAGCTTACAAGACAGGACACAGAAGAATCCCAGGTTGAGGTTCACAGGACAGGAGTCAAGTAGCCGTAACCTTGCACCTGGCACAGGGCTAAAGATAATGGATGTCTATATGCAAGGATGGGTGATGCATGCATGCATGGATGGATGCATGGAGGAACAGACAGAAAGATGGACAACAAGCAGAAAGAGTCAGATACCTCACTAGTAACCTCGCTTCATGCTTCCCCAGAACCCATGCAGCTCACTGGCCCCCAGATACTCAGTGGTCCCAGCACCTGCATGTATCCCTGACTGTTCTAGAACTGGGCCATGAATGGGGGATGTATCTTTCCAGATCAACAGTGCCCCCAGGCTGGCTTAGATGACAATGGCTTCTATGAAAAGTGTCCTTAAACTGTTCCCTCCCACCTGTTGGCTTCTCATCAACCTCCTCCTGCCATCTGGCAAGTGGGGCCTCTGTGCCAGGCCCACTTGACTGTCACAGCGACCCCACATGTCCTGCCCAACAAATCTTCGCATCCCCAAAGGTATTGCTTCAAGGCAGGGCTGGCACCAGCCAGGACCATCTGCTCAGCCTGAGGGAGGGGCAGGAGCTGAGATTTCACTTTATCTGATGTATCTGTGGAGCAGCATGGAGCTGGGCATCCTGCCAGGTGACCCCTATGGGTAGGGGACCAAAGAAGGCCAAGTCCTGGACCTCAATAAGCTCATATCAAAATCAGGGTCAAAGCTGAGTAGTTTCGAGTAAAGAGCCGCTGAGGGTGGGAGAATAGGGTTTGCTGGCCTGCCTGGGTTTCCAAGAGAGGCTGTGTGTGCATGACAGGCAGGAGATGGCGCTTCAAGCAGAAGGCCCCATGGGAGCAAAGGCCTGGCATCTCCAAATGCAAGAGACGAGGCTGAAGGTAAGAGGCAGAGTGGGAAGGCCATGGCGTCCCTCCAGGTGTACAGGGATACAGGGTTAGTATGCATTCAAGGCATCGCGGTGACGCCTGCTTCTTCTTTTTTTTTTTTTTTTTT
>NC_022017.1:28205391-28220548 GCF_000317375.1 Microtus ochrogaster | reverse complement strand
CCTGCCTCTGCCTCCTGAGTGCTGGGATTAAAGGCGTGCGCCACCACCGCCCGGCCGCCGCCTGCTTCTTTACACATCTGATTCTGCCTGGGGATACCAAGGCAGCCATGTCCCACCCAGAACCCAGCTTCCAGACTTACAACAGCTTCTCTCGGTGGAAACAGAAGGACCCCTCACAGGCTGGTCCTGCTTCCAGTGACAGCTGTACAAGTGACCAGTCAAGGCAGGATGAGATGCTGGGCTCAGCTCTAGAGGCTGAGTGGCCCTCCTGACACCACTCCTCACCCTGTGGTGCCCTTCCTAACACCCTCTCCCTACGAGCTTCTCCTACTGTGCAGTCAGACTGGTGAAGCTGACCGGTGACAATGCCACTGTGAACTCAGCTCCCTGCAGACAGGGGGTGGCATGGCATCTCTACCTCTGTCTGTTCTTCCTGTCTGAACTTCAGACTTGGCAGAGAGCAGCAAACTCCCTGCCCTTCTCTACTGCAGAGTGCCATTCTGAGGGCTGGCTAGGCCACTCCACAGCAAATGACCCTTCAGCTTTCTGGGCCTCAGGGTCCTTATCGTACCATAATCTGAACAGAGACTCTAGGCTGGAAGGAGTTCCCACGTCCACCCATTCTGTCTCTTCTGGGACAGCACCGTCCTCGCACGCCTTCCAGAGGAGCCCACAAATGATGATCAACTGTCTCTGCGGTTAGCAGCTCTGTAGTGGTCACTCTGTCGCTTCCCCGGGGAGGAAAGCCCTTCCTCTGTCTGAGTCTGGAATGGGATTCTGGCAGCTGAGCCTGGGTCTCTCCAGTTCTGACTACAGACTGACATGGCTGTGGTGTGGCTCAGTCTCTGAGAACACTGTTGAATGTGTTCTTCCTGACTCCTCCATGAGGGAGGAGGGACTTGAGTAGAAGGCACAGGAGTAGATAGAGTATTTGCTGTGTGACCCCCCCATAACACCCCACCAGAGGAGGGCACCTCTGACCTTTGCCATGAACTCCCATTGCCCAACCTGAAAAACGTGCAGGATATCCCCCACCGCTTGGCAAGACGTCGAGCAGAACCTAGGAAACAGGCGACTCACACATCTCGAGTGGGCACCTCACAAGGGTGAGACATATTCCCACTGATGGGAAGGACAGCTAGCTCACTTTACATATGGGGGGGGAAAGCACACAGATAGTACTATTCGTCCTCAAGACAGCAGGTGGAGGAAGCAGTGGGCATGGGTTGGAGGTACCCTAGATCGACAATTCCAGATGTCCATATCTGACATCGGACTGGCTCACTCCCAGGAAGTCCCTCCTCATCAAATGCTACAGCCCTTACCGTCAAACCATCTTGCTCGAATCACACACCACCCTCTTCCAGTTCTTCAAACACATGTTCTCCCTGCCCAGGGCCTTTCCGCTCTCCTCTGCCTGGCCGCTGATGGCCGTTGGCATCAGTTAACTACTAATCCAAACTGTCACTGCCAATCTGGACTCCTCCTTCAGAAAGCCTCCCATTCTCTCTCCTCTTTGAAGTACTTATCTTGGCCACAGTGTCCCTTGTGTCAGGAATCATCTGTGAGTTTCTGAAGAGCCATATGAGGTGGCCTCACTATGTAGCCTTGGCTGATCCACAACTCTGTGAAGACTAGGCTGGCCTTGAACTCACAAGAGATTAGCCCGATTCTGCCTCCTGAGTACTGGGATTAATAGCATGCACCATCGCATCCACAGCTCCAGAACGTATTTCTAACAAGTGGCCCACTCAGACACTCTGAAGAAGAGCTTGGGGGCCTTCCCCAAGATAGGACAAGAATGGGTCCCTTCACAATTCAGGCACCTAATAGCACAATGCAAGTACCTGAGATCCAGGCCCACTGAGGGGCAAGCAGTTACCCCAGTAGCACCCATGCCCATGGGTGAAGGCTCATTCTCAGGCATGGCTCCACCCATCCCCTTGAGCCTAGTCTGATTATCCATCTAGTCCCCTTACTTCTCCTTGTCTTGGTCACAAGTTCCTGTCTCTGACTTCAAATTCCCAGGATCACACACCAGCCCATCGTTGGGCATCCTTGGGTAAGTAGCTGAGTCTCTGTGTGCCTCGGCTTCTCAACTGTAAAATGAGAAGAACTGGGAGCATGGTATCTCCTGGGGTTGTGAGTAGAGTCTAAGGGATGATGCACACCGTATCTCATTCAGAGTCTCAGGAACAAGAGGAGCTGTCACACCTTCCAGGCATTGCTTTCCACTCCTTCAGGGAAGTCAGTCAGCCTCAGACAGAGGCAGACAGACCACTGTGTCCTGGTACTCCCTCACTGAAGCTGGCCTAGCCCTGACCCCCCCTCCCCCCCGCCGTTGCTCCCTCTCTGCAGTCTGCCTACCAGCACTCTGCTTCAGGCCTGGCCATCTGATGCCCACTACATCCACACCCACACCAGCCTTCTATCACTGGACTCTGCACCTCTGCTTGGCAGCTTTATTTCCCCCTCTGCCCCCCTGTGAGACAGAGCTAAGAAAGGCCAGGAGGTGAGAGATGTGATAAGCCACCTCCCTGCCAGAGCCACCTCCTCCCTAGGGAACAGTCACCACTAAGATACGAGGGAACTGATGGCAGCTAGGTAGTGCTGGGGATTCCTCTCTTCCTAATGGAGTCCATAAACCCTTCCTTCATCCTTCATCCCAGCATCCCAGGCTGCTGAGGGATGGCTCCCATCTGCCCCACCAGGGTGAGCCTGTCGCAGTCTGGCACCCAGCCTGAAGACACCTGTGGGAAAAACAGTCATAGGATGGGGGAGGGGGAAGCCTGGGCCTCTAAACTCCCCTCTCCAGGGCAAAAGGATTTATCATTCCTCAGAAGCCAAGTAAGGACAAGCAGGCTGTGTGTGACAGGAGGAGGAGGGAGCTGAGACTGGAAGACTGAACATGGGCTCTGCCACGGTAACAGGGAGTCATGGATGTTAGGGGAAAGTGGTAAGGCAAAGGGCTTGTGGGAATGGCTGGCCACAGCAGATACATCACGGAAGCAATGCTGGACGCCACCATGGGAACTCACAAGTTGAGATGGTAGCGTGGTACCTTCCAGTTGGGAGGCAGTTCGGGGCTAGAGCCAGGGCAAAGGAGGAGGCAATGCTTAGTCCCAACACCTGAGTCTTCTTCCTCTCCCTGCTTGCCCTATCCCTATGCCAAACCACATTGGTTGAAAGCTTAGCAATGTGGTAGAAGGAATGTGGACTCTGGCCACCAGGTTCAAACACAGGTTGTGGCCTGGAATGACAGAATACTCACAAGCCATCTAGAAGACCTGGTTATCTGCTGGCCTCTGTCCTGTCCTTCTCCACCACAGGGGGCCCAGGTCCCAGCCCTACTACTCCTCATTTGCGACCCCCTGCAGGGCAGGAAGGCCCTTGACCCAGGGACTCTGAAGCTATCAGGCATGCTACAGCCTCCAGGGGCATCACCTTCCCATGCTATGAACCCGAAGTTCCCCAAGTACAGCAGGTAAAAATGATACCCCTCTTCCCAGAGCAAACAGAAAGGTTAAAGGTCAGAGCACTGGCATGTTCTTTCCCAGCACAAGTCATGAAGCCCGTGCCTTCTCTGTCTCCAGGTGCTTCACACTGTTCAGGTGGAAGCTCCCTCAAGCCCCTCTCCCATCTCCTTCCAAACCCTGCTGCCTCTCAGAAAGCCCACCAAATGATGACCCCTCCCCGGAGATGCCAAGACCACTCCCACAGGGTACTTAAACTGTCGTCCCCCCCCACCTGAAAAAGATTCATGGTTTTCTGGTCTTTCTTTCCTGTCACCTTTCCAGGAGGCTGGAAAATCATCTGGGAGCATTGTTCCCATTAAACCTGGACTTTTCTAATTCCGTGTGATTTGGTCTGATTTGTATTGCTATGTCAGCTTATCAGGGTACAGAAGCATTTCACACACCTCTCTTCCCTACCCAGGACCTTTGCACACATACATTCTTCCTACCTAGAACATTCTTTGTGGCCTCCCCACCCCCACCCATGGCTATTCTGGACTCGGCCGCCACTCCTCCAGGAAGCCCTCCTAAGACCCCAGATGAACTCAAGGTCTCGCAGGTCTCCACTACCAGGAACAGCAGGGACCGTGAGGGGTGAGGAAGCTGCCTTGAGGGTTGTATGTGTCCACGGAAACCACTGATTCAGCTTACACAGTGTGGGAAGTGTTCCAAGAGGCCGCGACCCCTCCGTCTAAAATCAGAAGCTTAGAGATGTAAAGAAGCCCCAGCACCCACTTTGCAGATGGGAAAACTGAGTTCTAGAGCTAAGGGCTACCCTACAACTGTCAGAGAAGCAGCTTTGTTCCATCAGTTCCAGGCTCTGCCAGGTTCCCCTCTCCGGGGGGGGGCATCACTCCCCCCTGGGGCAGCCCCAACATCCTACCTGGGGGCTGCCTGGTCCTATGGATCAACCTGTGGGCGGGTGGCTGTAGGCTGGAGTATCACTGGGCGCCCGAATGCGCTACCGAGCCGGGCAGCTGGCAGCAGCGCAGCTCCGAACCAGCTGTTTGGATGACAAACTGCGTTCAAGCTTCATTAGGGTAATCACGGGCTCCCCTCCCGGCAGCGCCGCGGAGCGCGACTGTCAACCTGAACTAATCAAACCCGGCCCCAGGACACCCACCCGCCTGGCTGACAAGCCGCTAAGCCGCGGAGCCACTTTGAACAGCACTGGCTCACTCGGAGGTGGCGGCAGGGCTGGGCCCTGGAGACAGACAGACAGGGAGTCCTGCTGCATGCTCCCTGGGACCCTGTGAGCTTCAGGGCTGTCAGGGCAGCTAGTCTAACCACCACTTCTTTTGTTGTAGCCAGAAATAGAGCCTGGTGACGAGGCCATTCCGAGGGAGGGGTGAAGCCAGACAGAAACCCTGGTCTGTGGGCCCATCATCACTGCCCCATTGCCTGTCCCTCTGGGAGTCATTGAGGACTAGGAACAGCTGAATGGCTTCAGCGAGTCCCTTTAGCCCTGCACCCCAACAGGAACTTGGGGATTCTGGTGACCAAGGTGTGGGAAGCAGTTTGACAAGCAGTGGGGTCACTGCTCAAGCAGACACAGCTGTGAGGGCAGGTCCCCCCTGCTCAGCTGAGTGGCCCTTGGGCAGCTGTCCCTACCCAAAATCAGAACCAGGCCAGAGCGACATGTCTGGTTTCTTCATTTGACAGCTGGAGAAACCAAGGCCCAGCAAGGAGGGGCGGGGACCAGAGGCAATGACAGATATCAGAAAGTGTGGGGTGTTGGGACTGAGGCTCGTCATTCATCCACCCATTCACTTGACAATGGGAGCTCTGCACTGGGCACTCAGTGCTTGCTGAATGAACAGATGCCTGCGAGGCTGCGAGCATGAATGGATGCCTGGTGCTAGGGACTCAGCCATGAACTCAGCAGATACTCGCCCTGCCTCCGAGAGTCTGTCTAGTGGGAACAGCCAAGCAACAGATAATTAATTACACACGACACAGGCAACAAACTAGCTAGATAACAGCCACCAGGAGGGCCACTGCCTGGTCTGGGAAGGTCCAGCAGGCTAGCTGAGGGAGGGAACATGCCGGCTGGGACCTTCAAAGAATGGCTGAAGGCAGACAGGGTGGGGGTAGAGGGCACACAGCATGTGCAAAGGCCCAAGGGTCAGAAGAGCTTGGGGCTTTGGAGGACAGAGTTGCATCTATATGGCTAGAGGGTAGCTATGGGTGTAAAAGCCAAAGATTTAGCTAGATCAGAAGACCTGGGTCTTCATCGTAAGGGTCGCAGGAGCCTCTGGAGGGTTAGAAGCAGAACTAGTGGCTAGTTCAAATTCCAGCCCGACTGCCTTCTGATCCAGTATTAGCTCAGACAACTAGGACAGTCAATGTGCTGTCTCAGAAGTGGATATCCTGGGAACCCATGCAGATGTGGCACAGATGGGTAAAGTCAGCCTCTACTGACAAGACACCACGGTGACTGGTGAAGGTATGGGGGTGCTTCCTGGCACTAGCAACCCTGGTTTGGATCAGCACGTGTTTACATTCTTGTGTTTCAGGTGTGTGCACCTTTCTGTGTTGTTAGGCCTCCAGAAAAGTTAAGAACAAAATCCTGCCTCCATCCCTCTATCTCTCTGTCTCTGGTTTTGCATCTGAAGAATGGGGACAGTGCCAAGGACTACCTGGCTGTGCACAGAGCTTAAGAAACTGCCACACTCCCAGGCTGTGCATGCCCTAGCCTCCCTACCCAACAGCGAACATAGGTCACACAAGCGTCTGGCATAGTAGCTGAGTGCTTGCTTAGCAATCTGCTACACTGTATAGACTGAGCACAGTGGCTCAAACCTATAATCCCAGCATCAGGAGCTGGAAGGAGGAGGGTGAGGAGTTCAAGGTCATCCTCACAGGTAGTTCTAGCCCAGCTATGGATACACCAGCCCCCCCCCATACACACACACCAGAACAAAAGGACAAAGAAAATAGTTTTCCCCATACTCCAGCCTTCTTGGGTCCCCAGTTTCCCCATCGGTTAAGGGTCAGCGATCTCCACTTGCCTCAGAGGTCATGGGCACCCTTGTAGCCTTTCTGCCCCAGGTCATGGGCCGAAGAAGGACTAAAGGAACGAACATACAGCTGACAAATGTCACTCCTAGTTCTAAATAAGGTAGGTGCTGGGCAGAAGCTCACTGTCCAGTGCCAGACACCAGCAGATACCAGGTCAGACCCAGGCCTCCAAATGTCACTCTTAAGGATGTCCATCCTGTTCACCTACTGTGTCCTAGGCCCTGCATAAGAGCCCCTGCAGGAGGAGCAGCAACCTGAAATCATGGCTTTTCCATAGGAAGATTCAGGAATGCAGGCCAGGTGCATACCTTGCCTGGGCAGGCACTATAGCTGACCTAGAGAAAGAGGCTCCAAAAGGCCTTGAGCCAGGCACCCTGATAACTATACTAGTATTCTAATGGGGCTGTCTTCAGAGCCTCATGGGATGGGCCTTGGTATCAGAATCAGCAGCAGCTCCATGTGACAGAGGGAGAAACTGAGGCTTCACAAGGCAGAGTGTCCTAGGACTCTTCAGTGAGAAGTCAGGAAGTAATTAGATGGCTGGCATCTCCCCTCCCCCCTCCCCCACCCTGTGGTCACCACGGAGCACAGCTCAAGCCCCTGATGGGACACTGATATGCTCTGTGTGGGTCTCCCCACCACCTGGGGCCACTCAGCCAACACACACCCACTGTATTCTGCAAGCAGTGTGGAGTTGGGCCTTGAATGGTGACCATGGCTGCAGTGATACCAAAGATGGCTCTATCCGCCACTTACACAACAGTGCCAAGAACCACAACAGCGATTGTGGCTACACACGTAGGGCCTGCAGGTGCCAGGTGTTGCACTGAAAAGCCAGCTTGTTCAGCCCTCCCAGCAGCCTCACAGGGGATTGGCTGTTGTCTCTAGATTCTGGGATGCGAGGTTGAGTTAGACCTGTTGGCAGCAAATTTAGTGATTATCCTTCTCACAGACCCTTCTTGAGCCCCTCAAAAGAGGGACCCCACAGAGCTGCAAGATGAACCTGGACTCCACGCTTTTCCCACACTTCATGGCTGAAGTACAGGTTCATCTTGTAGTCCGTGTAGAGTTCCTGGAGGTACCCTATAGGCTCTAACTCATTTTGCTCTTGCCTATGCTCCTAGGATATGGGCTCTGTGGAGAGGCTGGAAGTGACTCTGCTCACCCCAGCTCAGCCTCGGAGGTGCTCTCTGTGAAGGCTCCCTCAGGGGTGAGGAGCAAGGGAAGCAGACTAGACTGGCCCACTTTGTATGCTTTCCCCAACACTCCATGACTGGCATACTCTCTCCTCTAGCCTCAGAGAGAAACCTCCACCAGGGCCTCGCTAACACGCATGCTTTCTCCAGCACTCCCCAGCCTTCCTCTGTAGCTCGGCTCACACCCAAGGCACACCTGTGTGTGCTTGCTAGCCTTCCGCTGGCCCTTCTTACTGTCACAGGAGCTCCCTGAGGACCAGGGCAGCATCTGCTTTGTTCACAAATGCCAGCACACAGATGGTACCAAATAGGGCCTCAGTATCCCTATGAAGTGACTGAATTGGCTAATCCAAGGCTGCCAGGCAAGAAACTGTGGGACAAAGTAGGGCAGCCATAACCCTGTCCCTGAGCAGAGTCAAAATGGGAAGGGGAAAGGATTCCACAGCAGAGGAAGAGGCCAGTGAGAAGTGGGCTGTAGGATCTTGGCAGGCCTCAGTGCAGTCAGAGGAAGGAAGAGAGGCCAAGAGAGCCGTGAAGGGGGTGAGAGGGAGGCCTCTGGGGTTCTGGCACTGAAGTGAAACTTCCCAGAACTCAGACTACCTCCCAGTCCATCTCCCCAGAAACACATTGCTACCCAGGCTGGCAACTAAGTATCAGAGGGCTAGTTACCACCTTCCGTTTTTGTATCTACTCACAAGCGTGGGTGGCCTCCCAGCCATGCAGGCTTGTGTGGCCTTGGTCGGCTTGGGGCTTCTTCCAGCAGACTCAAACAGATGGGCCAAAAAGCTGGAGAAGCTTGGGTGAGTGCCCTGCTAGAGACTGTCAGGGCCACAGCCAGAAGCTGTGGCAAACATACCCCAGCCAGGACCCGGTCAAGTGCAAGAATGGTCTGTGACCAGAGTAGCAGACAACCATCCCACACCATGCTGCATCCAGCTGGCAACGCTGGCCTCAAGGCTCAGGTCGCTGGGTGGAAAAGGCGGCCACACAGATAGACTACACCCTTGGCTCCCGGACCCTCTGTTAGGATGATCTCAGCTTTAGCCACCAGATCTAGATGTCCCATGAGCTCCCACCCAGCTCAGACCTGTTCCAGCTGGTGTCACTTACTCCCAGGAAATCTGACAGGCATTCCCGTCTCCCCGCACTACGTGGACAATCCTAGCTCCAGCCCCAATGTGGTCTTCCTCCTCCTCTCTCTGCCATGCCAGACCCTTTAAAAGACCTTCTAGGACCAAGTCTAGATGACCTGACACCTACCCATCCATGAACACCAAACTCCAGCTACAATGGTCTTTCTGTCCACCATAGGACCTTTGTACGTGCCTGTCTCAGGATTCTTCCCCACCCCATCTCTCTAGCCCCATACTAGGACTTGAGGCCCTAGGACAAATGCCTCCCCTTTGGAAAGGCCTCTCCAAAGCACCCTAGCCAGTGGTAGCTATATGCCCAGAGTACCACGTATCACATGACTATCTCCCATGTGCCTTCCTCCTTGCTACTGTGTGTGAATCCTTCATGCTGCATCCACAGGGCCTGAGACACAGAAGGTGCTCCAAAACCTGGCTGATGCTGAGTGTGTGAACCAAGCAGTCTCCCTACTGCAGTCTGATCTGACCATTCAAGGGGCCCTGGGCCTGCCCTGGACATGCCATGGCCTTAAGACGGTGGCCCCTGAGCTCTGGCCTGCCTGTGGCCTCCTCTATGTCTCAGAACCACACTCCCACTCAACCCCTTCCCAACACCTCCTCTGACCTGCCTGTTCCTGCCACCAATCCTTCCCACAGTGCTCCTTGGCATCTGCTCCCACACCACACCTCCTTTCCCACTACTTCTGCTCATAAGCCCAGGGCCCAGGGCCACTGCCCCACAGCCAGTACCTGGTGTCCCCTACACTTTCACACTTCCCATCCACCGCCCCAGTTGGTCTCTCTACCTAAGTGCTCTTCTTCTCCTTCCTTGATGAACAAACTCTTGTTCTTCCTTTAAAACCCAGTTCAGAAATGTCATCATTTTTGTAAAACCCTGATTTTTCTCCTGCATCAGTCAGGACTCCATCAGCGGTGAGGGAAAGAAACAACATGAAACAGCTCCAATAAGAAAGGGGATGTGTCGGTTTATGTAACTGACAGTTCCAGGTGTGGCTCTGGGTGCCACTGGATACGGAGGCCCAAATAATGCCCTCTACCTTTTTGCCTCAGCTCTGCCTAAACGTCTCCCAGGTTCTCCACCCTCAAGGTAGTTGTGGGAGAGGATGGCAGGCAGCTCTGCCTTCACTTTCAATGGCTTCAGCAAGCACAGAAAAATCTAAGGCACCACGGACCAGGCAGCAGGTCCCTGTACACTCAGACCCGAGTGAAAATACAGGAAAGCCTGTGACTAGACTAACAAAGACGGGGAATATACCCATTTCCCAATGGGTCACTGAGGCCAGAGGGGTGCGGCTCCTGTGGGCTGTGAAGCAGGTCCTCAGGATGTTCCATACCTGGATCCATGTAGCACACACCCTGTCTCCCCATATGCCCTGCATCCCTCACAGCGCGGTCCTCAGTGCCCACTCTGACAGTCCCAGGGGAAGGGCTGAGACGCCCGACTAAAAGAGGTCAGCTGCACAGAGGAGGTCTGCACACGTGCAGTGTAGTAACGGGTTAACTGGCACCCCTGCCAGGCAGCAGATCTGCATTCTCACGGAGGCCTCAGGGGGACACAAAGCTGACATGGCAACACGGGGAGTCATAAGGGAGGTACCCAGGGGGCTCCCGGGTACAGCACAGCCCCAGAAGCCCAGCTGCAGGGGCTACTTGGCCAATCCCGGAGAGCTGTGAGTGGAAGGGTTGGGGAAATAATTACCAAGGAGGCTGGGAGGGAGGCGGGGAGGCTGGCGAGAGGCTTAATGAAACTGCTAACGCGTTAGTGATTCCTGCCTGCTCAGAAAGGCGGAGGCAGACAGCCATGTTGCCAGCTCCTGCAAGAAGGCTGCCAGGCGGGACTGGCTGGGCACGCACAGGCGGCAACAATAGGCACCTCTGCACCATCGTCTTTCGACACGTGACTTTCAAAAGGCAATCTTAATACATTACAATTGAGATGACAGTCTACTCCAACATCCATGAAATTAGGCTGGAGTCCGTTTAGACACATTAGGGATGCAATTCAGGTTAAACACAACTAGACAGCTAAGTGCTGGCGAGAATTGGGTATCTGGTCCCATTTTCCAGATAGGAAGCTGGGAACCCTGGAGGTCCTCATAGGGAGCCAGGAAGGTTCTAGAAATCACCCAGCCCCCTCAGCCCTTCTCACCACTCCCATATATTTGTATTCTTAGAAAGCTCTGTGGGGACAGGTGGACAACGCAGTCCCAAAGATGCCCCCAAAGAGTCAAAACCACAGTCACATAGCAAAGTCCCCTGGGTAAGGAAGGGCTCTTCTTCGGGTTCTCTTCCCTCAAGATGCACGTTTAACAGCCAATGTGATCTGCACTGTGGTTTTTCAGTCTGACATCTCAGGTCTTTAGACACGGAAAGAGGCACAGAGATGTCAAGTGCTATGGCCAAGGATGGCTACAGTGGTACAATCCAAGAGCCAGTGTTTAATATCCTCAAAGCGTGGACTTCTGTTTAAACATTCCACAGGGTGCAACGGGTGCTAAGTACCCCTCGGCTGGCAGCTGGAGAGATACAGAGGTTCAGACAAGCCACTCCCCACTTCTCCAGGTTGCAAAGATTGCCAGGAAGTACATGAGAATCACTGGGGAAGCAGCCCGAAGCCAGCAATGACCACAAAAAACAGTGCCTGCTCTGCTCCGCTCTGTCCTGAGTTACCATGTGATCCCCCCAACTGCAGGACCAGGAACCAGGGCACAGAGGCTACATGCCTTGGAAAGTGGCCCTCAGAAGCTGAGCATGGAAGGAGGGTCTGGAAGGGGTTCAAAGCTGCCTTCTACTACAGAGTGTCAAGGCAGCCTGAGCTACATAAGAATGTGTCTCGAAAGAAGGCCCATGCCCTTCACTGGTGGGAGACCATTCATGCTGCAAGAACCCCTTCTGGGGTTCACCTACACCCTTAAGAACCAAGAAGCTACAAACCTACAGACCCGAGGCCAGTAATCACAGTTTAGGGGCAGAAGACACTGGGCAAGGGGTGGGTTCTCCATATCTGTGCACTCGAGGAACTGTGAGCTCAGGAACTGTCCATCCCCCTGATGGACAGTCAAGTCTGGAGCCAGGCAGGTCAGGAACTCAATGACTAGTTGGTCTCCCCAGTCAAAAGTCTGGGCTGAACAAGGTCTGTGTGAGAAAGCAGGGCCATGTCTGCCTCAGTGGTACCTCCAGAACCTTCCAGACAGCCTAGGAAGGCTCTTTGTGGGATGCCCAGCTGTTCATGAGGCCTGATTACTTGTTCCTGGGTCTGTGTCTCCGGAGGAGTGTCAAAAGGTAAGACCAGCACTGTGGGGATAAGGTTCTGGGACAGGAGCTCATTCTGGACGAGTGAGTGAGTGACAGAGAGAAAGAGAATGATGGACAATCCAATACCACCCCACCTGCTGCTGCGGTCATGCTCCAGGGCAGCCTGCTCAATGAGCAGACTCCGCTTCTGTCTGCTGCAAAGACTTCTTACTGCAAGAAACCAACCCTGGCCCTCAGTCACTGTCAAACCAGAAACTGAGGCTGAGGGTCCTGGCCCCCACAGAATTCAAACCCACACAGCAGGGCCTCAGGATCTGCTCCATCCACATTTTGTAAGGCATGCCTCCACACACTCATTGGATCCCCATCCCCCACCACACCCCAGGGGGACAACCATGCTCTGGCCTCAGACAAGGACCCTCAAGCGCAGAGCAGTGAAGACCAAGGTCAGAGTCTCCAGAACATACAAGGTCTCAGACTCAGACAGCTCCTCCAATCCCTCATCATCTCTTCCACACGCCAAAGCCGCCTCCTTCCCCATCATCAACGCAATAAAGAAGGGAAGGGGGAGGGGAGTGGAAAGTGGAGGGGAAAGGAAAGGAGGGGAGCCCCCCCACAGCCCGCAGCAGGCTCCTTTCTGGTCAGGGGAAAAGCCTCTAATGAAGGCCCTTCGATGCCGCTGAGCTGGCGGTGTCAGCCTGGGAGCCCTGCGGAGCTGCGGGCCGCGCATCTCTGCCCCCAATTAGCACACAGGTCCTCCATCAAAGCGTGTGCCTGCTGCCAGAGGCAGAGGCCACAGGGACGGCCCTTTCAGCAGTGGGAGGAGGCCAAGGCTCTCTGGCAGGCCCTGGCCTCTGCCCCTTGCCTTTTGGTTGGGGGGGGAAGCCTAGCCCCCACCTCTCACCCTCTCCAATCAGCCAGCTCAGGGCAGACGCCATCACCCCGGGGGACGCGCTAATGAAGATGGCCGACATTAATCTCTTCCCTCTCCCGACAGGTCAATTTATAGTTCCATGGGGAGCCCTGGCGCCCAGCCAGAGGGCCTGACATAACTCTCCCTGCTCCTGAGGAGGACATCAGGGGTGGGCTTTGATAGGCAGAGGGGGCTGGTGGTCCCGAGAACAGGTCTTCAGTTTAAAGCATCCACCATTGCCACCCCCAGCAAATACAGGTGGCAGAGAAAAAACACAGGGTGCCTGGCCTGGAGGGCTGAAGGGGATTGCCAGCCAAATCAGTCCTGGCTCCTCAATTGGGCACCCTCCACAACAGGAGCCCTACCCCCCAAAAGAGGCAGGCTTTCTGCACCTCACTGATCCTCCAGGAACGTAAGAGCCTCTGGGCTTCTGCTCAAGTGCGTTCCTCAAAGACTGTGAAGCTAGCCACTAGAGCCGGGCCCTGACTGGACCCTGGAGACCCATCAGCCCACTCTCCAGAGGCTGCTGGAGGAGAGAGACCTGGAAGTGTCCGACTGCACTAAGCACCCTACATGAAGGAGTTGTCAACAGCTGCTGGGGGTACCTTTGGGAAGGGTGCATTCACTCCACCTACCTAATGGAAGAGGGATGGGGAGGGGCAGACGCAGTGGGGGGCTGAGGCTGAACAAGGGTGGGGTCAAGGAAGCAGATTATCTTAGGCAGGGAAGATGGAAAAGCAGAGGATAACTGGCTCCCAGGGCATTGCGCTGGTAGTGGGCAGAAGCTGAGAAGCCCAGCCTCAGGGGACTCTCAGGAGTTTGGCCTAGTTTAGATTTGTGGACAGCTGAGTTCAGTCGGCCTGCTCAGAGCAGCATTTTTCAAGGCTTGGTAATGGTGTCCCAGGCTGACGGTCATGCAGGGGAGGAGCGGCAGGTATGTCTGGGTCATAGGGAAAAGGAAGGACAGATGTCTTGGGGCAGAACAGAACTTCATAGAGGACCGAATGGACAAACAGGTACCGGGTGTCTAGCAGGTAAAGGCCTAGGTCTCTAGTTTGGAAACTGGGTGGGGAAAGGATCACAAGCCTGGGAAGCTTTTAGCAGGCCCGAAATGCCAGACCCGAGCTTGGTTGGAAGAGACCAAGACCTAAATATTAGCTCCAGGTCCAACTGTGAACAGCATGGGACTTCTCTGCTCTTGGAGAAGATCATTTCCCAGGCAGGAAGGAAACCAGAGGGAAAGATTCTGTAGGGGAACAGTGAGGGCCGGAAGGGCAAGTGTGGGCACAGAGGTCCAAAGCTGCCCAGGGCTGTCCTGCTGGAAAAAGCACAAGACCTGGCTGCCCCAGCTCCCAGTCCCTGAGGCTTGCCCTGGCCCTGCACTTACTAGATGCTATGTGACCTGCCCAGGGGATGTTCTTTTCCCCAGGCCCTCTTCCCCACCTCCTCCTCCTTCACCTAACCCCTCTGCAACCCTGGGAGTGTCCCCTTTTCCCTAGGATGAAGACTAGGGCCTCAGGTTAGGCGCAGTCAGAAGGAACCTGAGTCCCACTGACCCCCAAAGTACACTGTCATGTAAAAGAAAGAACAAGGCCTAATAAAGAGCCCAGACGCTTACAGTGGCTGCATTATGGTGGCGGGACAATGGATGATTTTTTTTTCCCCTCTTTGCGACAATGAAATATTCATACGCTCATTCTGTTGCCTGTGTGTGCCTGGAGGGGGCTGCTGTGGCTTTGGTGTCAAGCAACCGTTGGGTCAAATCCTGGTTCGTCCAGCTCCTAACTGGGGACCAAGGGCCAGCCATCTGCCCTTTTGGCCTCTGTTTTCTCATCCGTACAATGGGGACAAACGCCCCTCACTCCAGTCCACAGCGCGCACAGTAGGCACGCAGCTAAGTGCCAGCCTAGGAGCATCACACCCCCGCGTCGTCGCCACCTGTCCAGCCTCCAGAGGGAACTCGGGACGCCCCCACGTGCCAGACGCTAGCGCTGGGAGAGCGCCGGGCGCCCCCCTCCCACCTCCCCGCCGCGCCCCACTGCCCGCTTACCCTGGCGGCCGGAGGGCCGGCATCGGTCCCGCAGGAGAGCCCGGGCAGCGGGGCCG
>NC_022017.1:28198426-28204868 GCF_000317375.1 Microtus ochrogaster | reverse complement strand
CGCCGGCGCTGCTGGAGGGGGGACCCGCCCCCCTGCAGTGCCCCACCTTCCACCGGGCAGCTCCACCCGGTGCCCCCATCACCACCGCAACCAGAGAGCAGAAACTCTTGGCCCAAACATCAAATCCAGCCTGAAGCCATGCTTGGTTTGACGCGATGGTTGTTGTTTGTGTTGTTTTTTTTTTTAATTAGAATTAATTCCCATGATTTAAAAATGGGAGCTTTTCTCATAAAAATCCACATATCCACGCAGTTTGGTAAAGAGAAGGCTGGGGCAGATGCCTCCCAATCCTGCAGCGACTCTTGGCAGAGGTCTGGGCAGACAACACTGGCCTGCAGCTGTCCTCAGTTCCCACCAGGCCCACCTGCGGGTCCCTTAGCCCCGCACTCCTGTTAACCTGCAAATCCCCGAGCCCTTACAGACCCTCTCTATAGGATGGCCGCCCCGCTTAAGGCCTTCTCTAAAGACTCCACACTGATGACACCCCCTCCCAGTTCCCACAGCCCCCCAGGAGTTGGCGGCGCCTGCCCCGCCTGCCTGCTTCCTCACAGCCTGGCATCAATGTCTCTGTGGCTGCCTGTCACCGCAGGGCTGCTGCTCTCTGGCTGGATCTACCTCCATCCTGGCTCTAGGCCTAACCCACAGTAGGCACTCAGTAAGTGTTGGCTGAGCCGCAACGGAAGAATAGCCGGGATTGGGATTCCAGGAGGCTGCCTGGGCCGCTGTGGGCCCAGGGCACCAGTCCCTGCAGCTGATGTTCATTTTTAAAACCCCAAATGTTCGTTCGGGGCGGCTCTCGCCAACCAAGAAAGCTAATGATTTCCACGCTTCATCTTTTCCCTCACCTTAATCCCACTGCCAAGACTTCTGTGCCTCTACTGCCACTGCCCTCAGACTGGCATCCAGTCTCTCTCAGAAGATACAACCCACCTGGGGAATGTCCAGGGCCATGTGGGAAGGCCCAGCTGTGCTACTGCAGTCTGTCTGAGGTGGTTTCCAGGCCTCAGAACCATGGGGGTTCAGGGGAGCACTAGGTGCTGCCTAGGGAGAAAAATCTAAGTATCATGAGCACAGAGATCCAGACCAGTGCAGCTCGGTTGAGTCTCCGAGGAAGGGATCTTCTTAGCTTCCTTTATTCCGCCACTTTTGAGCAAAGAAGCAGCAAAGAGCCTACCTAGAACTGCCCCTTTCCAGCCACCAGGGACAAGTTTTTGAAAAATATGTCACAAACCCACCACCACAAGGATCTCATTTTGCAGAAACAGGACAGGCAAGACAAGGTATTCTCAGGACCACAAGGCTGATAGAACACTAAGCCAGGAAGCTGCCCTCCCCAGCCAGCAAGTGAGACCTCCCTGCCTGCTGAGTCTAAAGCAACATCCGTGAGGCTGGGGCTGTCTGTGACCGAGGACAGGTGGGAAACTGTACCCAGGAGCTGGTCCCAGACAGGTCTCAATTGTGGAGCCATGCATAACCCAGGCAAATGTCTAAGACCCTGTCCCCACCTCCTCAACTACCCCCTGGTCACAGCAGCTCTGTGGGTGCCCTCCTTCATGAAGGGGCCAGGAAGCAAGCCTGGCTCAACTAGCAGCAGTCGGGCACAGCCCAGAAAACCTCTTGTTGAGCCTTGGTGTGACCGTGGCTCAGGGAACAGCAATTCAGGCAGAGAATATGCTTCTGTGGGCTTTAGGAGCATCAAGCAAGACAGCTGGCTGCCAAGGGAAGAGGAAAAGCAGAAGGTGAAGTACTCAGACTCAGAGGTGGGCCACCCTGGGTTAAAACACTGATTTCCCAGCCTCCCAGTTGTGAGTGACTGGCTTAGGGCCTCAGTTGCCTTCTCTTTTAAAATGTGTAGGTGCCAGTCATAAACCCAATTTCTTTAAGGGAGTGTAATGAGCCCGTCATGGGACAGTATGTGTAGAGAGTTCAGCACAACCGGGTAGTAAAGCTTGAGACAGTTAGAAGCATGGTCCAGTGAGGGTTCCCAGCCCAGCCCCCACTGCACCAGCCAGTGTAGCCTTCGGTGGTAAGTTGCTGATCTTCACTGGGCCTCAAGAACCCTGTCTGTAAATGAGATTATTGGTGACAGTCCCCACCTTACCAGGTGCTGTAGAAATTAAATCTGGGTAACTCAGGTTCTGTGTTCTGAACAGCACCGGGTACTAGGAACACCCGCTAGCGTTCCATTGCTGCTGTTACTCAGTCCCAACTTCAATGAGACTTTCCTACTGTCCCCAGGGGACCGTGAGGCTTTGCTTTGAAATTAGAATATAATGAGACAGCCCTATGTTCAAATTCCACACTGGCAGGTTGGGGTCCTCGAAGCAGGTCGAAGTCTCTGCAGCTGAAACACGTGAGCACCGCGGCGCAGGGACTGACTCTTCCAGTGCTGCCCTGGTCTCCGGCCCCACCCCCTCAGAGCTTCCTTTTCAGTACACACAGCTCTCGCTCCTACAGTGGGGACCTTAGTCATAACTCCTGCAGGGTCCAGACAGGGCAGCTCCTGTGCCTCAGAGCAGGACTGGATGAACCCACTCTGCACTGGAGGAGAGATGGGTGCCTGAATAGCAGAACAGCTGCAGGCACATCTGCCTTGTCAAGCCTTGAACCACCTGGACAGCCCCTCTATGTGCTGGGAGTCCCCGAGGCTGTCTAGGCTACAGATCTTGGCAGTAGGTAACTGGCTGGTGATTGGGAGACCAGCTGGGCCACTGTAGTCTCAGAATTGTTCTGGAGACATGGAAGGGGTCCCACCCGGAATGAGGAAAGCAGAAAGCCCATAGAGGGTTCTCCTGATCCCTCTGGGTTTACGGTCCCTAACTCTCCAGTGTTACTGTCTCTGTGGTGATAATTATTAACATCCTTACTGAATTCTGTGTTATCTGCCTTCACCCCCTTTGCCCCAAATCCAGTAGCACAGGGTTCAGGTCTACCTTTCTTTTTGTTGTTGTTTGGGGGTTCATTTGAGACAGGGTCTCATGTCTCCCAGGTTGGCCTTTAACTTACTCTGTAGCCAAAGCGACTTTGAACCTCCTCCTCATTCTTCTGCCTTTGCCTTCCAAGTGCTGGAATTACAGAGGTCGGCCACTGTGCCTGGCTTCAGGATGTCTTGATCACTGCTGTGTTTACTGTAAACCCCCCCCTCCCCAGCATACAGAACAGTGTCAAGCACACAGTAGGTACTCAGTGAGCACTTGTGATGGAGTAAGACTCTGCAGAGGGGCTAGAGAGACAGTGGTTAGGAACACATGCTGCTCTTGCAGGTGACCTAGATTCTGTTCCTGGCACTGTGCAGCTCACAACTGCCTATCACTCCAGTTCTGGGACTCCTGTCACCCTCTTGTGGCCTCTGGGACACCTACACACACACACACACACACACACACACACACACACACACACACACTAAAATATCAAAAAAATATAAAAACGAGTAATTCTTAAAACAATCCTCCAGTGGTAACATTAAGCCCTCAGGATGGGTCAGTGATGTCCCACTGCCTGTGTGCAGCCCCTCTTCCTAGGAGACAGCCCCACTGAGCTGCTCGAGCCCAATGAAGAACTGAAGAGAGGGACCTCCTGGGACCTCTGCCACTCAGCAGCCAGGAAGGAACTCCTCAGTGCATCAGGGCTCCTTGGGCAGTTTTCTGGTTCACTGCTCATTCCATGGCTGTCTGGTAACACAGAGAGGCTCCCAGAAGCCTAAGGCTCCCTCAGATACAGCCTTGAATTCCCCCCTAGAGCCCAATAGGACTTCTCCAGCCCACCCACCCTCTGAACTGGAGGGGCTTCTCAGCTAAGCCCCAGGACATCATGTGGGGGCAGAGCTCCCCGCCCCTAGCGTGCACATGGCACTCCCCCGCTACAGTTTACAAAGTGCGTTCACAGACATTATCACGTCGACTCCTAAACGCCCCCTAAAAACCACAATAAATCTCTAGCTCTGGCTCTGGAGCCCACCGGCTGCTGCGTAATCACTGAACAGAGAGGCCTCGGGGCCCAGAGCCTGCCAAAGCCGCCTCGGCGCCAGCAGGGGCAGAGGGGGATCCACGTGGGCGGGTGGCAGGTGGCGGGTGGCAGGCCCAGCTGGGGCGCTGCGGGAGAGAGGAGCAAGCCCGAGGCCCAATCCTACAAAAGCAGAATGTGTTGTCTCAACCCAGAAGCTCGCTTGGGAGAGGGGCCAGCAGCCACAGGATCTTGAGGACAGGGGCTGGAGGACCGAGGGACCAGAAAACACTACAGGGGAACCTGGATGTTTAGTTAGCGCTTGGGAGCATCATTTAAGAAACATAATGGAGCCATAAAAATTCTGTTGGGGGCCAGGATTTGTCAGCCTCGGTTAGCTCCCCTTACCCTCTCTTTTCTTCCAGCCCCAGATAGCTGTCCTCAGTCAGCGTGATTCTGCGGCTGGCTGTAGGATCTCCAGTGATGGGAGCCCCCTTCCATGCTGTTCTCTGTCTGGAATGGTCCTGCTGTCTTAACTCCCAGCCTTCCTTGAAGAAAAATCCCGAGCTTATAATGTAGGGGTCTTATAATGTAGACCCCTCTCCAGAACCCAGGGGTGGCTCCTCGGACCCCCAGCTTTATCAGAACCCCCTCTGCTTGAATCGAGTCCCTTTTCCACAATAGTTCTTAGAGAGCTGGAGGGCAGCTACTCTGTCATCCTGCTGTGAGGTGACCCAGAGAACTCAGAATCACAGCCACAGCGCATGGGGACAGTCAGCCCAAACTGATGACAAGCTACATGACAGAGTCAGTAAGCTCCTGTGTTCACAGCTGGGCTTCTAGCCCTGGGTAGCCACAGAGGTTAAAAAAAAAAAAAATCCTAACTGCGTGAGCAGAATCAGCCAGTGACTGTGGTTGGGTTTTGTTTTGTTTTTGTTACATTTCCCTTGGTTCTCAAAGTTATAAAAGCTCAGCTTACAAACTGTGGAAAGTTCAGCAAAGTTTAACTAAGCAGGGAGAGGGAGGGCCTGGTCAAGTGGGGCTGCGGCTGCCCTGGCAGGCTTCCTTCCTGGGCCTCTCCTCCCGTTGTTCACCTCCTGGGAGGCCTTGGGCTTGACTTCTGGGCTGTGGAGGCAGCTGACCTAACAGAGGGGTGGCTGTAACGTCTTAGCAGGCTGGGAGCAGGTGGCATCATCTCTCAGGCCCTCCTGAAAACCTTTCACAGGCCTGGGATTGTGGAACTCTAGGCCCGGGAAGTCTTAGCCCTGAGGTATCTGAGGCAGAGGAGCAGAGAGCTAGAGATAAGAGTTTTGTGGGATAGTTCTCCATGTTCCCAGAAAAGACTTTTGAGTCCACACCTAGAGGCGCAAATATGGATCCAGACAGCCTGGCTGCTTGGCCTGGCATCCCAGCTTCTTTCCCCTGGTAAAGACTTGTATCCAGAAATATCAGCTAACCAAAACTCCTATAGCTGTTGTAAAAGGACTAGCAACCCACTTTTGTAACAAGCAAAGAGTCTATATCGATATCTCTCCAAAGAAGACTTACAAATGGGTGCTGGCCATGTCACTCAGTAGGTAAAGTGTTGGCCTAACGTGTACTAAGCCCTAGGTGGGATCTTCAGTAGTGCAGTGCACACCTGTAATCCTGGCACTCAGGAGGTGGTGGCAGAAGGATTCGAAAGTTCAAGGTCACAGTGAGGTGACGCTTTGGGTAGGGCACTTGCCAACAAGCCTGACAACCTAGGTTCAAGCCCCTAGACCCTCATGGCAGAAGATGAGAATTCCTGCAAGATCAAGTTGTCCTCTGGTCTCAGTGGAGGAAGTTGTAGCACACACACACACACACACACACACACACAAATAAATAAATGTTAATTTTTAAATAAAATGTCAAGGTCATCCTTAGCTATATGGAGGCCAACCTGAGCTACATGACACTGATTTAAAAAAAAAAAAAGATGTACAAAATAGTCAATAAACATCATGAGTGATTGGTCAAAACACAAAGTATCATTTTCTTACCCACTGGGATGGCTGTTACCAAGATAGGAGGGACTGAAGAGATGGCTCCATGGTTAAGAGCACTGGCAGCTCTTCCAGACGACTCTGGTTCAATTCCCAGAACCTACATAGCAGCTTACAACTGTAACTCCAATTCCACAGGATCTGACACCCTCACACTTTCAGATATGAAGGGAAAAAAAAATCAAGGTGCATAATAAATAATTTTTTTTAAAAAAAGATAGGAAATAAGTGCTGTTTGATGGGCAGTGGTGGCACACACCTTTAATCGCAGCACTTGGGAGGCAGAGGCAGGCAGATCTCTGTGAGTTCGAGGACAGCCTGGTCTACAGAGTAAGTTCCAAGACAGTCAGGGCTACACAGAGAAACCATCTCAGGAAAAGAAAATTAGTAAGTGCTAGTGGACGTGTGGAAAAACAAGAAGCTTTGTGCATTGCTGCTGGGACAGGGGGATCAGCTGTCGAAGTCAGCCA
>NC_022017.1:28196996-28197561 GCF_000317375.1 Microtus ochrogaster | reverse complement strand
CTGTGTGGGAGAAGGCAGCCACAAAAGGACACAGACTGGCTGCTTCTATTTTGGTTTCTTGTTTGTTTGGTTGTTTGGTTGGTTCTTGGGTTTGGTGGTTGTTGTTTTTGAAATAGTCAACAAGATTGTCAAAACCACAGAGACAGAAAGTAAATTAGCAAAGCAGTGGTGGCCAGGCCAGGAGCTAGGGAAGGAAGGAATAGGGATGATTGCCAATGTGTCAGGGTTTCTTGGGTGGGGGAGGGGGGTGGTTGAAATAGTCTGGAAGTAAACAGTGCTGGTGGTTGTATAACTCTGCAAATATACTAAAATCCACAATCACACACTTTAAAGACGTGGAGCCAGAAGTGTTGGCACACATCTGTAATCCCAGTACTTGAGAGACTGAGGCAAGGATTTTGAATTCAAGACCAGTCTGAGCCAATTGTATGTATGTATGTATGCGATTGTCTGTGTATGTCAAAGGACATGATGCCGTCACAGTAACAGTACAATGGAATGTATATAAAATTACTAGTCAAAGAAAAAACTAGAAAAAAGAAAAAGTGTTACCTATGTAAATTTT
>NC_022017.1:28151538-28196795 GCF_000317375.1 Microtus ochrogaster | reverse complement strand
ACGGGTCCTCAGGATCTAGCTCTGTGACCTGGTCAGGCTCCGCCACTGCCCCTTCAAGTCACCATCCTTGAGCAATGAAATAGCAGCGGCCAGACAGCAGATACTTTGATATGGGAGACTTAACACACTTTCTCCAATGGCCCCATCCACCCCTGTCTCAGGCCTGCTGTTCCTGGTCCCCAGAGAGGCCCTGTCTGGTCCTCACCGCTAGCTGACTCCTGCTTTCCATACAGCATATCGTGTGGGCTCAGGATACCTTGATCAGCAGGCGAGGCTGCTGCTGGGAACTGCGGGACAGAGAGGAAGTGAACCTCTGCTCCATAAATCAGGGCAGTGTGAAGCTGGGGAGGCGGGTCAGGGGAGGCCCTTGGCCCTGGCCCAGGCCTGAAGAGTCCGTCAATCCAGCCTTGGGCAGAGGCCACACAGGTAGAGAAGAGAGACATACTGGGGAAGAACTGGGGAAGGAGATCAGGATAGGGACGTTTCCTAAGCCTAGCAGACTGGAGGAGGAGCCCATCTGAGTGAGAGACCAACTGAGGCAGCTACTGGTGGGCACTCCTAGCTCCACTTAGCAGCTCTCTCCCCTGGCCCCCAGGGCACTTTCTACCCTCCATCCCCTTTGGCACCCCATCACAGGAGATTGGCTGTCATCTCTCACCAGGCCAAGCTTCCTCACTGACTCCTCCCTACCCCACAGTGCCCACACTTGGCGCTTCTCATTTATACCTCACCCCTCCAAAAATAAATAAATAAATAAATAAATAACCACAAAGCAGACCTTTCTGCAGCTTAGATACTTTGCATGGCCCTCCATGACCCTCACGGCAAAGGTCAGATCCTATAGTTGGGCACACAAACCCTTCCTCTAAGGGTGCACTAGCTGGTTTGCAGCCTGCCTGGTCACTACACTCCCGTTTCACATCTTCTCTCTGTACCCCCTTTCCCTTTCCTCCTGGGTATAAAGACTGTCTGTCCCAGCCTTCTCCACCCCCAGCCGCAGCAGCTTGGAGTCTGCACCTTCACTCATCTTTTCTGGACCCCCCAGGAAGTGAACCTCTGTCCCATAAGTTACCATCCTGTGAAAAGGGAGGCCCCAGAAGGACCCCTGTGGCCTTTCAGCCTGAAAAACAAGTACAGCATAAAAACACAACTGACCAGCCAGGTTTGTAGATTTGTGTGTGATTCTCTCTCTCTCTCTCTCTCTCTCTCTCTCTCTCTCTCTCTCTCTCTCTTTCTCCCCTCCCTCACGTTGAGACAATATCTAACTTGGTAGTCCTGGCTGGCCTGGAACTTGCTATATAGACCAGACTGACTTTGAACTTAGGGATTTGCCTGACACTGCCTTCCAAATTCTGGGATTAAAGGTTGACAAAAATATTTTTTAATTAATTAAATTGTTTTCAAGACAGGGTCTCATGTAGTCCAGACTGGCCTCTAACAGACCTTGCAGCAAAGAATGACCTTGAACTCCTAACGCTCCTACCCCCACTTCCCAAGTGACCAGATTGTAGATATAGGGCCATCGCGCCTGTTTCAAATGACATTGGAGACTGAACCCAGGCCTTAGCTCATGCTAGGCAAGCCCTCTACCAGTTGAGCTATAGCTCTAGTCTTAGGGACATAATTTTAAATGACATAAGAAAATGCTCAGCTATCAAACCACATGTGGTCACGAATTTGTGATTATCTTAAAGTTGACAAAATTAAGAGTGTCCATTGGTCTATAATTCTGTCTACCTTGCAGAAAGGTAACTTTGCGCCCAGATCCATGACTGTCAAGTGCAGGAGGGCAAGGACCTAGTCTGTGGAGTTCACGAGAAGCTGGGTGCTGAGATGGACCAAGACGGGTGAGAGGAGGATAGTGGGGGATGGGAAGGAAGGAGGGACACTTTGAGAGGGAGGGAGGGACAGAAGGGTGGGAAGACATGCAGGTGCTCAGATAAGTAGGAGGGAAGGGAATAGCCACATAAGACCACAACCCATACTAAGTGTGTCCCCCGCCTCCAGAGCAGAACAAGGATCCCCAGGGATGGGGCCCAGGAACTTCTGAGGTACAGAAACAGAGACCCCTAGCTGTAGTCTACCATGGGCTATCACGCTAGAGCTTGCCTCTTATCATGGGTGCTTGGCATCACAACCACCCCCTACATTCTGCTGGTCCTTTTCCCAGCCCATCCTTAGGTCTCCAGCCTCCCTTAGGGTCCAACCAGACTTCTTGGCAACACCAACACCCTCGATGCTCTGTCATTCAGCAGATAGAGCCTGTTAGAGCCTCTTCAGCAGCGGCCTCAGCCTCCTGCTTCTGCCCTGCCCCTCCTCAAATCGTGTCTGCATCAAGCCAGTGGGATCCTTCCAAATGATACATCCAGGGGCCTCACCATCTGGCCCCACTGCCTCCTGGAGCTCATCAGCTACCACCTGGCTCCTGCCCTTCCTCTTGCCATACTAGTGCTTCACCGCGGCTGCACTGTGCCAAGCCTGATCCGCTCTGGGCTTTGGCTCTTGGCTCTACTCTCTGTCTAGAATGGCTCTTTTCGCAGAGGTATCACCTCCCTCCGAATTGCTCTGATGGCACCTTCACAATTAGACCTTCCTTGGACACCTATTTATAAACGAAAAACAAAATATCCACCCATTTCCCTTCTCTGCTTTATTTTTCTCTCTAGCACTTAACACTCTTGATAACAACATATGTTCCTTTCTTATTATGTCGGGTTTTCTCCCTGTTTTTGGTGGGTTTTTTTTTCTTTCCTTTTTTAGTCCGTCTCCCTTAGAATGTCCATGAGGAGGGGTTTTGACATCATCTGCTCACTGATATGTGTCCAGTACTGAACCGGGGCCTGCAGGACACGGATGAGGTACCCCATAATGAGTTTAGAATGGGCCGGATGTGGTGACCCAAGCCTTTAATCCCAGCACTGGGGAGTCAGAGGCAGGCGGATCTCTATGTAGAATGAATGAATGAATGAGTGAGTGAACAAATGGTGGAGTAAATGAACCTCCCCCAGGGTCCAGGCTTGGTCCTAGACTGGGTTGGGTTACCAAGCCCCAAGTTGACTCAACCTGTCCCATGACCACCTGGATCTCTGGTCTCTCCTGGTCCCATTCCAAGGGCTACCTGCCCTCCCAGACACTGATAATGGTACAAAAACGGGTGGTCCCTAGGGCTGAGCTGAGTACAGTGGTGACATCCACTGTAGAGCCACCCCAGCAGTAGCTTCTTAAGCTGGCCTTGGTGCACCCCTGCCACAGGCTCCTCAGAATGTACCCAGAGCCCCATGCTGCCTTGCTCCTCTCCCCATGCTGCATGGCTCCTCCCCCATGCCGCATGGCTCCTCCCCATGCTGCATGGCTCCTCCCCCTGCTGCATTGTTCCCCCCTGCTGCATTGCCCCTCCCCCTCTCTGCATTCCATCTCTTCATTCCTTTTTCCTGGAAGCTTCAGGAGTGGGTGGGAGGGATGGCAGGATGCTGAAGCAATGAGGAACAAACTAGAAGACATGGGCTGCCACAAACTTAGAGGGCATGGGCTTCCCCTGTCCCCAGGTACCACCTTGGACAATACTCAGTGACAATGCTGGTTCTCCCTCTGCCAGCTTACTGTGCCAGGTCACTGGATGGGTGGGGCTTTCTCAGCCCCATGCCACTGCTGGGTGCTGACCAAGAAATCAATGAGAGTGACAGCCCCCCACCCCAGCAGAGCAGGGACTTCTGCACGTTCACGATGGTGAGAAGGTATTCAGACAGTCAGACACACCTCTGTGGACCCAGAGGAACATGACAGCTGTGGAGGCCGAGAGCCCGAATGTGTACCATGTGCGCACACGCATGTGTGCATATTACCACACGCACATATGTGTGCATATTACCCGGCTTAGGACTCATGAAATAACTGACAGATCATATCCACACCCTGTCTCCTTCGCACCCCACAGGAGGGAGCAAAGGGGTGCGTCTGGACCATCAGAGAGGAACATTGTAACGGGCCCCGGGATCAGGATTCCCCACACCCAGCATGCAAGTACGCGCTCGACAGGCAACCGCGCCTCACACAGCCTCACTTGTTTGTAGTCTCTGCAACGGAATCTGATAAATGCCTGTGCTTCAGAGTGGTCGGAATTAGCTGTGATCACCCACTGAATGCCCTATTTAGATTATTACTGATTTTATTAGAAGGGCTGAACATCCATTCTAGAGGCACCAGCGAGCCCCTGCCTCCCACCACCCACCCCCGGGGTTCACATATCACAGTAATGATGTGCATGGCGGCGCGTGTCCTGGCTGGCTGCTTCTCTGAGGCATTGTGGCTTGCTGCTCGAGAAGGGGCCATCTCATTCAATCCCCTGGAGAGTCCTGTAAGTTTGAGCTGCTATTGTCCATCGGCAGAGGAAGAAACAGAGAGGTGAAGTCACAGGCCCAGGGTCACCCAGCAGGCAAAGGGCACAGCTAGAGCTTCACTCTCAGGAGCAGCAATGCCACTGTCGGGTTAGGACAGCAGGCTGGAGAATGACTGACAGCTAGGATCCAAGCTGTGCATGGGGCTGTGGGATCTGAGGTCAGGGAGAGGCCCTCAGAAAACACCAACGAGCAAACCCGTAGTAGGGCCCAGAAATTTGGAAGGTGGAGGACAGGCCAAATGGTAAAAGCCTGGATAAAACACAAAAGAGAGGAAAGGGCGGCTCAGGTCCTGCTTCCACCCTTCTGTGCCGTCCCTGCCCCCTCCCCCTGCATGCTATTCCTGGGCTCTCTCCAGGCTTGGCAGTAACAGGCCTGCTGGTTTTCCAGTCACCGGCCTTTCTTACAGCACTGCCTTGCCTCAACGGAGAGTTGAGCCTGAGAGACAGGGAATCTAGACTGAGTCAGTCAGCGTAAGAGCCAAGGGAGATGGCTCCAGGTAAATGTGTTAGTCACGTAAGCCTGACCAACCTGCACTGGAGCCCACATCATAAGGCAGCCATAGTGGTGTGCTGTAAACCTCACCATTCCCTTGGTGGCTGGGACAGAAGAGACCCTGCTTTCGCAAGCTCAACAAGGTAGAAGATAACCCTACTCCCAAAAGGTGTCCTCTAATCTCCAGTCAAAATGACACCCATATATACATGTTTCTGTTTGTTCAAAAACAAAACAAAAACATGATTAGTAGTGGAAACAGAATGGGCAAAGAACAGTCAGGACTGAAATTCCAGCATCACACCCCAAGGTTCCAGAACCTGTTCACTGCCTGCCCCGGAGACCGAGGATGTTCACTAGCTTTGCAAGTACGGACTGAAGTCCTGGCTCTGCTGTTACACCAAACAAGTCTCTCTTTCTTCCCAAATCTTGTCTTTCTGTCTCGTGAATGGAGGTCGTACCTCAAGAATTATTTGGCTAGGAATGTAGCTCAGTAGGTCAAGTGCTTGCCTAGCATGCACAAAGCCCTCAGTTCCATCCCAAGTACCATGTAAACTGGATGTGGTGGGATGTACGTGTAATCCTGAAATGTAGCATTTCGAAGGCAGAGGCAGAAGGGTCAAGAGTTCAAGGTCATCCTTGACTATATAACAAATTTGAGGCTGACCTAGACGACATAAGACTCCATCGCAAACAAAATTTTTTCCTTTTGTCTTAATGGTAGAGCACTTGCCTAACATGGGTAAGACCCTAGGCTCCATCCCTAGTACTACAGAAATAAATGTTTGCCGGGCAGTTGTGGCGCATGCCCTTAATCCCAGCACTCGGGAGGCAGAGGCAGGTGGATCTCTCTGAGTTTGAGGCCAGCCTGGTCTACTGAGTGAGTTCCAGGGCAGCCAGGGCTACACAGAGAAACCCCATCTTGAAAAAGAAATATTCCAGATCTGGCAAGATGGCTCGGTGAGTAGAGGTGTTTGCCTGCAAGCCTAGTGGCTTGACTTCAATCTCCAGAAGCCATAAGAAGGTAGAAGGGGTGAGCAGGCTCCTAAAACTTGCCCTCTGACCTCCTCCAAGTGCACACTGTGCTACACACTCACAAATGCATGCACTGGTGTACACAGACACACACACACACAAAGAGAGAGAGACACACAGTAATAATAAAATTCAAACATTAAAAAAATGTATTTTAGGGGGAGGGTTGAAGGGGGAGGGGAGAAGCAGGGAAGGGAGCAGAGAAAAATGTAGAGCTCAATAAAAATCAATAAAAAATGTATTTTAGCAGGTATAAAGTCCCTGTCACGGGGTAGGCGCCCAACAAATGCAAGTGCCTAGAGAAACACAATACAGTGCGTGGGAATGAGAGACCGAGCTCACTGCACCCTGGCCTCCTTACTTTCCAGCTAGGAAGCTATGAATGGCAGGGCTTTGGCTTCGAGGTTATTCTGTGAGTCCTGCCTCTCAAGGAGTCAGAGGTCAATGATTGCTAAGCCCTGCTTTCCTCGGGCTCATATTGGGGTTCCTGGCTACTCGCTGTGTCTGCCATGGGCCAGCCCAGGTACCAGGGAAGCCCCCAGAGGCAGATGTCTATGGTCCGGACACTCACCTCTGCAGGAAGCCAAACTGGGGGGTTCCTTCCCACTCAGCCTGTTACAAGGGACATTTAGAGGGACAGGAGGGGTGTCTGTGGGGCAGCAGAGAAGCTGTGTGTCCTACAACGCTCCCTGATGGCTCTACCTACCTTACAGATATGAGAACTGAGATTTGGAAAGTCAAAGAAGCCTGGAGTGCTCAGTGTAAAAGCCTGTCAATCTCCCCTCCCCGACAGTAGAGGTTGTTTAAACACTGGTGAGGACTGGGACAGGGCTGGGACGGTAAGGAGGCAGGGGAGGGACAGGGGGTTGGGGAGAATGGGGGGAACGTGTCATAACTGCCAAACTCCCCTTTGGGGACAGACCCCAAAACAAAGCTCTGCTGAAGCGTGGGCTGAAGTCGGCCTCTGATGCCCCTACTATATTCAAATGCCTGCTTTAGGTGGTACGGAGTCCGTTCCTTTGTCCCAAGGCAGCCTTCAGAGCGTAGGCACAGCAGTTGCTGCCCAATCAGCTAGTGGGCTTCCCTCAGGTCCCTGATCTCTCTAAGCCTCGGTTTCTCCCTGCTCTAAGACAAGAGCACAGCCATACTGCCTGAAGTAGCTGTGGGACTTTAAGGGAGTTAACGGAACACTGCAAGAGCATCTTCACCCAATGGGAAAAGGTTTGAGGGTTTTCCAGAGACCCAAAGCACTTTCCCCTCAGAAAAAAACCACAGCTATGATGAGGACAACCTTGCCAAAGGGGACCAGGAGCAGCTGTCTAACCTGTACTATTCTGGTTTTCCCAGACCTGGCCAGACAAGTTCACTCAGCCCATCTAGGCCCATCTACATAGTCAAGACTGTCCTTGAACTTCTGATCCTCCAGCCTTGGCCTCTGGAGTGCTTAGAGGGCTGAGAGACCTGTGCTATACACCCTACTAAGTCTCAGCCTTGCTAAGGGCAGCAGGGCATTGGGACAGAAGCGTCTCAGTCAAGCCCTTCAGCTGCCGTTTCTCAGCTACGTGGTAAATTTAGCTGTCAATCATCTCTCTGTTCTGAGCCTTGACTTCTCCAGGAAAAGCTTGTCTATCAGAGCCTTGGGGCTCAGCAGCATGAGATCTGAGCAGAGAACCTTCAAAGGCAGAGCCCAGTCCACCTCAGGTATGGGTCCCACTGGCAATGGTCAGGCTGCCTTCCTCTCAGCGATGGCGCTACTCACCGAGAGGAGGATGGAAGAGTCACGGCTGGGGAAAAGGCCAGGTCCTCAGCACCCTGCTCCCACAGAGTCCCTTTACCACGCCAGGCTTCTCTCAGCCTCCGGGAGGCAGGACAGTGTGGCAGAAAAAAAGTGCATGGTCAGGAGGTCACGGATGGGGAAACTGAGCCTCAGAGAGAGAAAGTGAAGCAGCTAAGAGAACGTGCACTTTCCTTCCTCGGAGCCTTCCTTCACTTACACCATAACCCCAGCCTGCACACCTGCCCTTTTCTCCACTGGCCTGGATCCGGTAATAGCCCCCTTTCCCCAGCCACCCTCAGCCTTCACAGTCTTCCTGCCCTCCAGGTCCTCGGTAGCTCCTCTTCACCTGTCAGGCCCTCTGGCATACACCCGATTCTTAGGAAGTGTCCTCCAGTTGGCTAGGTGCTTCCTAGACACTGCCTCCACTATACCTGCCTTGGAGGAAGGCCTGGGAGTGGGGTACATGTGGGTGGCATCCAGCATCCAGCATAGAAACTAGTGCACACCAGCTGTTAACATCTGACACCCCTGTACCATGTCCATCCATCTCCCTATTCTGTCTTTCAAGACATGTTTATGGGGTCAGCAAGACAATCAGTTTGGTATATGCAGGTCTTACTGTGTAAGCCTCATGACTTGGGTTCAATCAGTGGAACCCACACAGACTTAGAAGAAGAGAGCTGAGTCCCAAAAGCTGTCCTCTGACCTACACACACACCCCAAATATATATATAATTTGAGTCAGGGTCTCTCTCTATAGCCCTCACTATTCTGGAACTATCCCGGAACTCACTGTGTAGACCAGGTTGGCCTTGAACTCACAGAGATCTGTGTGCCTCTGCCTCCCAAGTGATGGGATTAAAGGTATAAAATCCCTATCCCCAGGCAGCAGTAACTTTTTTAAAAAGTCATATTTATGGAGCCCTGTGTCTGGGACCCAGGACACAGCAGTGAGGAGACAGGCAGAGCTAGCCCTGCGCTGATGCTAGCGCCCTGGAGTCACGAGTACACTATGGCATAGGGAGGTCAAGTGCTAATGAGTGCTATAAAGAGTGATGGAGCAGAAAGGGATGGGGAGGGGTAGCTGGGAGGGTCTCTCTGACGTCAGAGGGAAGTGTCCTGGGGAGAAAGAAGCGGGAGAGCAAAAGTCCTGAGGTGAGAAGACTCAGGGGCCCGTAGGCAGGATCAGTGAGCGAGTACGGGGTGGGGGTGGGGGCAACAAGCCGCGGGCAGAACTTTACTCCGACCTTGAGAAAGTCTGAACCAGAACAGGCTCTGGGCAGAAGAGTGGAATCTCTGCCTTAAGCTTTGGTGACTGTGTGAAGAACAGGCTCCAGGGGGTGAGATGGGAGCCGGAAGACCCTGCAGCAGGACTACCTTGCAGGAGAGACACGGGGGTGGGGGTGGGGCACACACAGCCCTGCTGGTACTGGCACCTGGAAGCCCAGCTAGTGATGGGGAATTTATTCCCTGTGAGCAATGGGGAACGACGGGAGGTTCTGGACATAGAGATGAGAGGTCAGGACTTTTCTAGTCCAGGCCTACTGAGTGCCTGCTGGCTCCAGGGAACAAGTCAGGACTGCTGAGCCACCTCCCCGGCCTCTGACGTCACTTTCCCAGCACTTCCATGACTGAGGTGGGTCCTATTACTATCTGGAGTTGGCAAATGTGGCAAATGAGGCACAGATCCACAGAATCGTGTAGCTAGCAGGAGGCAGAACCGGGACGAAAGCCCAGACAGTAGACCTGTCTCTAAAATCTACATTGGCCTCTTTAGCTGAGCCTGGTCTCTGCCCATGAGAGTGGCTGGTCCCCTTGCCAGGCAGCAAGTACTGAGACTATTCCAGCTGGCAGAGCAGGGTCAATGCATCTACCCCCCCCCCCAACTCTGCTTACAGAGAACAAAACCAGGAAGGAGAAACATTTACCCTAGACCCCAAAGCTTGTCTGAGACACCAATCCAGGATGTCAAAAAACGTGAGCTGGGGACTTGCCGGGCACCGTACACTCTCCTGAACTTCCTTAATCTGAGCCTGCTTTAGGAGGTCAGGTACATTCCTGGACTCCTCAGCCTGGACCTTTTTTTGCTTTTTCTTCCCTTTGGAAGGGGAAGACAATGGACCCTCAGACTCCAGTCCCAGGTCCCTCTATCTCTGTTCTCCTGACTCTCATTTCGTACCCTGCCACAGGTCCTGTCCTGCTGACCCATTGTTCTCCCCGAGTCCAGCTGGGACAGTAAAGCAGACCCATGACCTTCTCAGCGATCCAGGGCCAGGAAACCCAGCAGAGGGAACTAGAGTTTGCAGATGGGGGCAGGTCCAAGGTCACTCCATAAAAATGGATTCCTAGAAAAACATAAACCAGTTGTTTACTTTGTGAATTTTATCGCCCTTAGGAAAAAAAAACGATCTCATTTTAATAAGGAAGAGAGAGAAGGCGTTCCTAGTTGCCCCTTTATTGGTGAACCAGGACACACAGTCAACAAAAACTCACAGGAGGCTGTGGGCCCAATTTATTAGCCACCTTGTCTCATAAAACTCAGCATTTTTTATTTATTAAAAGAGGAGGATGGCCAGACGCTTTGCTTGTCTTTAAGAAAATTGCCTTTAATGTCGGGCAAGACTTGGGGTTTGGTTGTTTTTTGTTTGGGGGTTGTAGGTTGTTTTATTTTTTTTCTTTTTCCAGAATAATTTTTCAAACAAAGCTCAGATTCTCCTGCCTGTACACGCCTGTTCCTCCAGCCGCAGGAGGGAAAGTGATTTCTGAATCCATCGGATATGTCGGATTTCTTTGTGGCATCCTCTCCATCGCTCGGCAGCCAGCCATGATGTCATAAGCCCATCAGATTTCCGGTAGGGAGAAAACACTGGGGAATTGGAAAGAATGGATGTTTTTTACCCGTCAAGAAGGGGAGTGGGAGTGGGGGGTGGGGGGATGGTGTGTTTGGAGGAGCCTGGCTGGGGGGAGAGAAGGGAGGCAAGCTCAATGTTTGTGATATTAAATGTCAGGCAGAACCTGAAAAGCCCAGCCACCCAGATGTTTTTTCAATATCCAGATGTCTGGCAAGGAACAGACCATGTACCCTCCTCCCGGGAGGCCCTCGGCATTTTGTCTTTGACCTCCAGTCTGCAGGGACTTCTCACTGCCAGGAGTGAGCATCCTGTATCCTCCCATCACCCACTCTCAGGGGTGGAATTTTTTTTTTTTTCTTCAAAATCTTTACACATGGATGATAAGGGTAACCAGGTCCAGGTTTTTAAAAGCTGTTGAAGCTGTGATTTGAAAAGTTCAGTCCTTGGAATTAGCTCCCAGAGAGTACACTGTGTAAGCCAAGAGGAGGGGGGGAAATCCCTCAGCCAACACACACACACACACACACACACACACACACACCATATGTGACTCTTAAGCCACAGGACTTCAAACCCCAAACAAAACCAGAGGCTGCGAACAAGGACTCGGGCTGACACGGAGTAGAGAGGAGCTTCCCCCAGGAGCACACCTCCCCCAAATCAGAAAAAACGCACCAACAGCTTTGTTCCTCCTGACAAAGCTCTTGCTTTCAAGGCACCGACAGTTGCCAACAAAAGCACAGGGTAGAACTAATTTACACTCCAACCAGGGCTTCCAGGAGTCATAAAATATGGGAATGGAATCAGCTTAGCCAAGGAAACTGCCTCCCCGCCACGGCAGTGGGGACCCCTCAGGCCCCAGACAGGGCAGGTCATGGCCTCCTAGTGGCCTGGCCACGTGCCCCACTGAGGCCACCTCCCAGGCCTGTGACATCACAGTTAATTGACTGTGTAAATGAGCCAGGAACTCCAGGCCCCTCAGGGCCAGGGCCCAGGGACTTTCACAGAGAAGCTGAGGACAGGCAGCTGTGGAGGGACACAACTCCAATTAAACCAGAGTCCTCAGATGACAAGCCAAAGGGGTGGCTGAGGGGACAGCGAGTCGGGGCTCGGGGATAGGGGTGGGAGCTGTGCACCCATCTATAACAGCCCAAGTGTTTTGCAGATGAGAAAATGGAAGTTAGTGGCCTGCCCAAGGTCACCCGGCTAATTAAGGGGACAGCCAAGACTGAAGGAGAGAAACCACAGGTCTGCCACTACACAGCTCTTCTTGAATGCTATCTAATTTAATCCCCACAACAGCTTTTGAGGGGGAGGGGGAGTACCATTAACCTCCGTGTCTACAAGAACCAATAGAGGAGCAGAGAGAGGTTAAGTCATTTGCCCAAGGTTACACAGCTCCTCATTAACAGAACTTGGCCTGAACTGAATCCAGTGCTTGCTGCAGGGCAAGAGGAGGTAGCTGAGGATTAGCTGGGAGCGGTGAATGTGATTTCAGTACATGTTTAAAATGCTGGTGTCCCCACAGAACAGAAGGGAGTAAAATCACTGCAAATTAATTTTTTTAAAAAGCTAATTCAGGCAGGAGGGCTGACTGGCCGGGGAGAAGGGAGGGGGAGCCTGCTTTGATTTTGTCCCTGGCAGAGCCTGAATAAAGTATGTTGATGGGCTCTCTAGCCATGTGTGCCTGCTCAAACTCCTAAAGTGGGGTGGGCTGGAGGGAGAGCCCATAAAAGCCTCATCGGGCATCTGCAAGAATCGGACAACCTGCTATGGGGAAGGTGCCAGGAGTACAGGTCGGCTGGGCATAGGAGCCGTGAAAAATCAAATTACAGCCAGTTCTTCTAAGCGGGAGTCCTGCTTTCCAGCCAAGAGTTTCAGTGATCTATGAGTCGCTTAGGCAGCCCTAGCCAGGGATCTGATTCTGGGCAAAAGGAACTGTTTGGGTTCCTGTCCGCAAGATGGGAGTGAGATCTAGTCATTGTGGCCCTGTAACTTAGCCATCTGGGGGGCCCCGTCGCCTGCCACTACCTTCTCTCAGAGTAGTGCTAAAGAAAACTGCACGCAAGAAGCAGGAGCAGAAGAGAGGCCAGTCTGAGCCCAGGGGCTGGGACAGGAGCTCTCTTGGACCTCCCCTGTGAGGTGCCTCAGCCCTGTGTCTGTGGGCAACCTGTGCCTGCACCTCCCTGCTGTTTCCCTCGCCAGCATCACTAAGGCTGACACAGGGCTGGCTTTTTTTTACTTTGTTTCTGTGAACATGATGTGGGGTGGTGAAGCCCAGGCCTTCAGCCAGGGAAAAGGAGAAAGGAAACAGATTCGTGCATGCCTGGTCTGGCTAAACAGCTCCATTTTCCTATGGGAAAGTTTAGCTGCTCACTCGCCACTTTGTTTCCATCCAGTAGAGATTTGGCTTATTCCATCACCCCACTTCTGCTGAATGGTGAGGACCAACATTAACCTCATTGTCTACATGGGGAGTCATCCCAGATTACAGGAGTCTCTCAGCATGAACTGTCAAGTCAGAAAAGCCTTCCTGGAGGTGGTGACAATGGTCCTGGGGCCTAGGATAGATGAGGAGCATGACACCTCTTACTGGTAGGTCTTCTGAGAGGTTCTCTTTGACACCCGCCCAAAGCTGCCCACCTTCCCTGGGTCTCATTCCCTTCCTGTCTGTGACTGTGTCTTGTTTGTCATTGTGTCTCTGCACGGGTCTGGAATCCGTGTGAGGAATGGGACTAGATCTATGTAGTCTCACTGCTCCATTGCCCGTGTCTAGCTCATGGTAGATGTTTCATTTTAATCAACAGAATAAACAGGGCTGTCAGAATGGCTCAGCAGGTAAAAATGTTTGCAGCCAAACCCAAGGACCTGAGTTCAATCCCAGCAAGGGAGAAGAAGAGGAGGAGAAGGTGGCCTAGGTTCCCAGCACCCACATCAAGTAGCTCACAATTTCCTATAGCTCCCATTATAGGGGATCTAATGCCCTCTGACCTCTATGATCACCTGCTTGCACACGGTGCACATAAATTCATAAGGTCATGTGCATACACAAACATACATACACATAAACTAAAACAATATATAATGGTTTTTGAGCTATAATCTCCCTATGTAACCATAGCTATCCTGGAACTAACTTAGCAGACCTGGAACTAACTAGGCTGACCTCAAATTCACAGAGATCTGCCTGCCTCTGTCTCTTGAAAGCTGGTAAGCTGGTATTAAAGATGTATGTCACCACACCTGGCAATAAATCATTTTTGAAAGAAGAATAAACACTACATGCAAAGGTCCCATAGGGACAAAGGGTTCAGAAGAAGGTGACAGAAAATGGGCCTGAGCCTCCCTTGCAAATCACTCTAGACAAGTCGGTATCGCCTCTTCAGCAGGCTCCCATCCGTCCCCCCCCCCACCCCTCGCCCCATCAGAGTGCCTTTCTTCCCTTAAAGGAGAGTGTCACTAATCCCCTGCCCCATTTGGTTTGCCCCAGGCTTGACACCTTTGAAAAAGAATACGATAAACATTAGCGGTCCCTGCCAGAACTCTCTGCCACTAGCTTCCCCCCTCCATTCTTCCCTTTATCCAGGCTACAGGACCACTTGGAGCGACAGAGGCAAAGACAAGCAAACGCCAGGAGTCCCAACCAAACGCCAACCCCCTGTCTCGTCTACATCGCCCCCCCCCAAAAAAAGTCTGGCCGTTTCTCCTCACTGAAGTTGGGTAGAAAGAGAAAAGCAGCCAGAACACATGGTTGTTGGTCCTGTCTTTCGATTCCCAGAGTGCGATGGGACACCAACTTATCATCTTTGCTCTCAGATTTCCCCACAGGAGAGACGGAGACACTTAGGATGCTGCCGACATGCACCAAAGGGCAGATCGGTGGCATCAACGCGTCTCCTGTCCCATTCTTGCAGCCCTGGGGGGAAAAGGGACTGGTGAACCTGAGGTTTAGGGCTCCTTCCCACACAAGTTGTCCTCGCTAGGGCAAGGCTAGTTGGGCAGTGACGGAGAGAGAGCCTGCGCTCGTGTGTACGAGCCGCCCCTTCCCAGCCGCGAGCTGTTCAGTGCACTCCAGCAAACTTTCCAGCAGCATCTACACCTGCGAGCGTCTCTGCGGCGCTACAAACCACCAGCGCGCATCCACAGCCTCTCCTGCTCCCGGGTCGCTGGAGGTCCCCTGAGTCCCAGGTCTGCATATTCACACACTCTCCAGCCACTGCAGACCTCAGCCTTCGGGATCAGTGTGGCCCAGTTCCAGATCTCCCCGGCGCCTCCTCCGCACCACCTGTGCTCCTCTACACCGCCTCGGGAGCCCTTGGGTCGGTTGTGTCTACACTGCTGTGGCAGTCTCCGGGTCTACACCGCCCAGCACCTGAGCAATGCCCTCAAGGCTCACCCGAAGCCTCATCCCAGTGCTTACCTTGCCCGCGTGCTTACAGTCCTGTCCTGGCTGTGCGGTCTGGTTCACACATTTTGCAATCTTGTCATGGGAGAAAGGAAATCTTGTTATAATCCTGAAGCCACGTGGTTGCTTGTCCTAAGCCCCTTCCTTCTCCAGATTTTTTTTATTTAAATTTTTGTTTTTTAGCTTTTTTTTTTTTATTTAAATTTTTGTTTTTTAGCTTTTAGGACAATACTCGGCCCCGAAGACCGCTGGCCGGGAACTCCAAGCAGACGCAGCTGGCCGCGGGGGGCGTGGCCCTAGGCGGAGAGAAGGCGTGGCCTGGGCGGGCGAGGCTGACTCTCCAGCCCAGACCTCCCTCCGCCAGGAAACCGTGGCCTGCGACCAAGGCTCTGGTTCCAGCTCATGATTGGTCGGCCCGCCCGAGAAGCTGATGCCTAATTGGCTGAGACGAAGAAGGCTCAGAGGTGGTGGTGGTGTGTAGATTTTATTCTTCGCCTTTTTCTTCCCTGAGGCGGCCGCTGCTCTGTGGGTCCCTCCTGAACTCTGCAGCCCTTTCCTCTCTGCCTCCGTGCTCCCAACCATAACGCTTAATCCCGCCCAGAATGACAACTGCATTTCTTTGTCCTTCCCCACCAAATGGTCCTTTGAGGTCAGGACTCGAGGTTTCTACTGCCCAGTAGTGTATCCCCAGTGCCTGCCTCATAGTAGGTGTGCCAAACACGTTTGTGGATTACATTAACAGACAATGTACACATGAGCTTTTGGAGCTAGCTTTAGTGCGGGTAACAGTCTTAGGGGGAAACGGAGGTACAGAGAAACGCAGTCGCCCAAGAGGGAGTGACAGGGCTGACTGTGGTTACACACAGGGTTATATGTAGTCTCTAGCTTTGTAGTCAGCAATGCCTCGTGGGGTATCAGCACCGGCTTTCTCATGTGTCGAGGGTTGGACTGGAGCAGGAACTGGGTTACACTATGAGCTATTTCAAGGAATGCTCTGTCCCTAGCGCTGTGCTTGGCAGCCAAATGATGTAGCTCCTGCTTCCATGCTAACATCCTAGAAACTGCTGAGCCCTTTTCCTCTGTGGGAACTTACCTACTCAACCCAGTCTGCATTGTCAATCTCTGACAGCTTGGGCATGGTGCCTGTGTGCCAAGGGGAAGCCACAAGAAAGGTCAAACCCTGGACAAGGTGACTTGAGCGTGGGTGCTGACCTTTGGTGGGGATGTTCTCGGACAAACCCTAAAAGGTCTTTCTGATCCAGGAGTGGTTTCTGAGAAGAGACTGGGAAAGGGCTTCCCCGACAAAGGAGTGTGTAGGCGCTGCTCCTGGAGTTGGATCGTGGTTGGGTTAATGGACCAGAAAACTGCTCCGGGGGAGCCTGTTTCCTGTACAGTGTGAAGCCAGAGTCGGGCATGCAGAAAGGCTGGCTTGGTGACTGATGAATGAGTTCTTGTGTCTGTGCCTCCACATGGCCTTCTTAGAAGGACACCAAGTTGTTGGATTTAGGGCCCACCCTAACCCAGTGTAACCTCATGTTAGATCAGTTCTATCTACGAAGACCTGATTTCCAAACGAGGATCATGTCTATCTTTCAACCCACCAGGCTCCTTTGGATCCGTGAACAGCAAGAGCGGACACTCCAAGGCTGCAGGGAGCAGATGCCCTTCCCAGCTGCCCACTGGTCTCTCTTGAGTTTACCTTCAGCTCATTTTTGATCCTGGCACCTGGTGGCTTCTGCCTACCTGGAGCCCAGAAGAGAGGCAGTTCTCCAAATACCAGGATTTCTCAGACCTTCCAACCAATTGTGTGCAGTGTGTGCGTGAGTAGTGTGGTGCTTTGAGAAGCACACCCCCACACACACACTGGCCCACCCTTCCACACACACACACCCTGCCTCCTCCCTACCCCCACCCCAACTGAAGATGGACAAGGACAATTAAAGCCATTTCACAAGCAGCTGGTGATTAATCGCCAAGTTAATTAAAGAGGCAGTAATCGCACTCCCGTTTCAGAGGTGGGAATGATGTCTTGGGCAGGGATGGGTGGTCAGCTTAGGTCTGTCTCCCTGAGAAGGTGGAGCCAGCAAGGCAGGAAGGAAAACAAGTGGGTATGTTTTTGAAGCGGATGCCTCCACCATAGCTGAAATGTTTACTTGACACAGCCGGGCGGTGAGTCTTAATGTTTGTGCTCATCTCTGTGCATTTCCGCATCTTTGAAATATTGTATTACGACGAGCGGGGAACTCACCGAGGGGAAGGCTACGTATTTCTAAACTCTAGTTCCGGATTTATAAATGACCTCAAACGCCGGTGTGCCTCAATTTACACAATGGAGCGGCCCTTAAAATTATGTGCAAATCGAATCCCCGTTTGCCCACCCAGTACATCTTAAGGCTGCTGATGCTCCGTCTTCATTTCTGATTGATTTTCCCTGGCAGAGGCACCAAATTCGTTGCTTTAAGTGTCAGGCTCTCGCTGTCAAGTAGTTAATGACCTATAAAGCACTTAAACCGCACTGGAAGAGATGCTATTTGGAGGCACCCCGCTGTGTCCCCTCTCCTATTGTCAGTAATCACCCCTCATTTATTTGCTCTTATTGGTTTGGAATTTGCTCTCAGGTTTCCCTAAAGCCCAGGCCCTCCAGGGAGTGTCGAACTCTTCAGGAACTCAGATGGGTGCTGGGGTTGGCATCCAGGGGGCTGCTTCTGTGGGAATGCCTTCCCTCCTTGAGTGCCTTTTGCTTGGGGGAACTTGGGCGTGGAACTGTTCCTTGTCATGTCTCAGTTTCCTTCTTTGTGATGTTCCAGAAATGGTGCCTGTCTGGAAGCAACTGGTGAGGGAGGGAGGAAGAGAAGAGGCCCAGGGTCAGAGTGAGCAGAGGCAGGGCAGAGATGGGCTCCAAAGCCAGAGCCAGTAGGAACATCCCTAGGTCGCAGAACCAGGCAAGCCATCGCTGTGGGGTGAAAACAGCTGATGAGCTTCAACCGGAAAGGAAAGCACATTTGCATTCTGCTGCTGTTGTGACCAATTACCACAAATGTGACTTATAGCAACACACATTCTTTTATGGTTTGGGGATGAAATCTAAAGCATCACCAATGCAAAGAAACCAAGTGGTGCACACAGCTCCACTACTCTCTCTTGAGCATTAAGAGAACCCATTTCAGGCCCCTTTCACCTCTGAATCACCCTCCCTGGCTATGGCCTCTCCCTCCACCCTCAGACCCAGCACGGAGCCTCTCCCTGCGCCATAATCAATCCATATACCTTTCTCATAAAGATAGTTGTGACTCTCAAAATCCAGGGTTGTCACTGCATCTCAAGAGACTTAATCCCATCTGCTATGTAAGGAACATCACAGGCTCCCAAGATTAGGAGGGGGACATCCTGGGAGGACACAAAAAGTCACTCAGCAAAGTGGTCCATGACATGGGTTCTGAAGCCATGCTGGGGCTTCAGTTGCAACAGCCACTGGTTAAACTGCCTTGGGTAAGTTGTTTTATCTCTCAGTTTCCTCATCCACAAACTGGGATCAGTGCTTGTTGCCTGATGACAAAATTAACCATGAGGTAGAAGGAACTTCCTACCAGAGTAGAGGCTGAGAGAGGTCCTTCTGAGGAAGGACAGAAGAGGGGGTGAGGCGGAGCAGGCTGGAATGAAGAGGGGTAGCAACCGCATCAGGGGAGGAGTGTGCACCCACCTTGCATGCATGTATAAATTCTGTTCCCGGGGGTGACGGACAGGACACACAGACTGCGTCTAAACAGGTTTGGATTTAAGTCATTGGGCTAAAGTCTTATTCACTTACCAGAAGCTTCATTCTTTCCAGGCGTGCAACTCAGTGGTCTTCATCTCACAACACAGGCTGTATAACTACTACCACTGGATGAGTCTAGAACATTCTCGTGACCCTATAAAGAGATCCCATACTCACCAGGCATCCCGTAAAGCAGGGGAGTATAGAAGGGAACACCCCAAAGATCTCTATGGATTTAAACCTAGAAGGAACACAGGACGGCCTGAACTCTGCAGTGTGAGATAGTGACTTAGCCTTTGGGCTAGGCCAGCCTGCAGAGGACATTTCCTCTCTGCCCCAACCCCAGCTTCCTCACTTAGGTAATCTACCGCACCAGACACACAGGGCTAAGGCAAGGCTTGGGATCACACTATATAGCCACAGTAAACTTTTAGGTTTTTGTTTGTTTGCTTTTTTTTTTTAATCTTGAAACAAGCTCTCATGTACCTAGGTTAGCTTTGAACTCGGTGTGTAGCGTCGACTTCTGATTCTCCTGCCTCTAGCTCCCACACGCTGGCATTACAGTCTCATCTTCCACCACGCCTGGTTTATGCAGTGCTGGGGATCAAACCCAGGACTTTGTACATTCTAGGCGAGCACTCTACCAATGCAACCACATTCCAGGACCACGTCTACCACTTCTCTTTCTGGATCTGGAGCACGTCCGTATCTATAGGGTTCAGCTGTTCCTCAGAGAAGCCAGCAGGTCCTCTTGACTCTTCCACGGTACGCGGATTACTGCCCAGAGAGGCAGCTGACCGAGGGGCTTCTACGGGAGGGTGGTGGGGCATGGCTGGATCCTGCTCTGTGCCTCCCACATGGACTCAGCCACTCTAGGATGAACAAAAGGATTCCAGAGGGGTTTCTCCAGTCTCCCGACCCTCTGACCCCTGGGTTGACTCAGTATGACTGATAACTTGGGGAATCCTACACCCTTTCTGCCAAGGGTGCCTGACCTCACCTACAGGCAGGAAGAGAGGCCATCCGGTGACATGAGAGTGTGATCAGAATATTGCTGAGCCGGCTGAGGCTGCCCCTGGCGGTGACAGGGGCTTCTGGGAGCAATTAGCAGAACCGCACTTACAGGCCTCATGGCCCCTGATTTGGTCTGCCAGCTCATATCACCAAAGCATCTTGTCAGCTACTGGCCTGTCCCCCGTGGTGGCTGGACCTAGAGCTACCAGGCAGGTGGTACGGCCTCCAGAACCCCTGTATGTTTATTGTGGGGACTCTTCTGGTGGTGCAGATGCCCCAACATGCCCATCTCAATTCTCTTATATACAAAATGGGTTACATTTCAAGCATTCAATTTCCACTTCCCGGAAACTGGAGAGAAAAAAAAAAAAAAACAACATCATTCTCCCTCTTCAGAAAGAACAGGCACTGAGAGGCAAGCGCAGGGAAGAATTCATTTTTTCTTTAAACAAATGACTCTTGAGCCCTGAGTATAAGTCAGGGTCCAGACAAAGAGACACAAACAAGGTTTCTCTGTGCTGGGAAGCTTAGGGCCTCCTGGGGGGAGACAGGAGTATGTGTGAACTGATTTAATATGAGGTGATGAAGAACAAATAAACCACCTGGTGGGGGGAGGGGCTTAGGAAAGCTTCAGGGGAAAAGGGTATCTGAGCATCCTCTTCTTCAAGCAAGAATGGGATGAGGGGCCTTGGCAAGGGGTGGAAGGGAGCACCAAGGTGCCGACTGGAGCACTTTTGAGCAGCAGCCACAGGTCAGGCTTCAAGTGACTTTAGGTCAATGACAGCTGATCTGTTGGGACCAATTTTTTTTCCTGGCAGGGTTGTATATAAGCTAGGCAGGCCTTGAAATCAATACATAGTAAAAGACCTTGAGTTTCTTTAAAATTTTTGAAATCATACTTATTGTGTGTGTGCCTGAACACGGGCATGTGTGAGAATGCCCCAACACGTGTATGGAGGTCAGAGAATAGTTGTGAGTGGTTATTTCTCTCCTTCCATGATGTGGGTCTCAGGATGGAAATTCACGTCATCAGCCTTGGCCTTCGAAAGCCTCTTTACTCCCTGAGCCTCCTCATTGGCTCAGTTCCTGAGTGCTGGGATGCCAGGTATGTGTCGTCATGGTACCAGGAATCAAACCCGGAGCTTTGTACATTCTAGACATGCGCTCTTCCAAACAAGCTCTCTCCCAGCCCAGGACCACCTATTCTTACCCTGTTCACAGCAGAGAGACTGGAACAGATTTGGATCTGACAGATGTTGAAAGACAGATGGGTGAACAGAGGCCCCCATTCTTGCACATAGCAGAGGCCATTGTGACGTTGTGAGTCACCTTTGGCCATGTCGATGCCCGTTTTTCCCAGGATCATTTGTGGGAAAGGCCACCCTAATGCACTGAATGAACTTGTCTCCTTTGTTACAATGAATTTGACCATGAAGATGACTTGATTCATGCAGACGATGAGCTTAACATGGCCAGATTTGAGCTACGGAAATAGTGACTTGGTGCAGAATCAGGGAAGGTCTAAAGAAGAAGAGGTTAAAGAGACAAAGGAAAGAAGACAGGGATCTGAGGAGAAAAGCAGTCCCCAGGTCATCTAAGGCCCATGGCAGAGTGGCTATGTTCTCATCTAAGGCAAGGAGGTTAGCCAGAATCTTGTCCATAGAGCCTGAGGACTGGGAAGGAGACAGGCCAGAGAGCAAAAGGCAAGACTGCTGGGCCCCCAAAGGCCCACAGAGTGGTAAAAGAAAACCCACTGCAAGCCGGGCGATGGTGGCGCACGCCTTTAATCCCAGCACTCGGGAGGCAGAGGCAGGCGGATCTCTGTGAGTTCGAGACCAGCCTGGTCTACAAAGCTAGTGCAGGCTCCAAAGCCACAGAGAAACCCTGTCTCGAAAAACCAAAAAAAAAAAAAAAAAAAGAAAACCCACTGCAGACATAGCCACTTGCAAAGTAAGTTTTCAGTCAATGAGAGGGCTATAAAGGCAGAGCGGTGCCAATTACAGCCGCATTATCCCGGATTAGGAAGCTCCTGAGAGGCTGCTCATGCTTCCAGACATGCTGTGCCTGGGATTTCTAGGGGACACCTGGGATCCCAATGTCCAAGCTATCAGATACAGGCTGCCAGACAAATATAACTCTGGGACCTGCAGTGACCTGCCTCTATGTCACCAGGGATGTAGTTCACCGGGAGGTAGGAGTAGCCCCGCTCCCCACAACACATAGAGCAGGAAGGAGGAAGGGAGGGAAAGAATTTAGATATGAACCATCTCTGCAGGGGCTTTCAGTGGTCTTCCCCAGCATCAGGTCCCTTGATAGATCTTCTCTTCCATCCCTACCCATGACATCACTCCTTGGCCTGACCCATGGAGACCTGCTCTCATTTGGAGCCAGCCCAGAGTTGCCCTATCTCTTCTGGGCTTGTCCTATCAGCTTCTCTCAACACTAGTTTCTGCTTTGGTAAACCAGAGAGATCAGACATCCCACCCCAGCCCACGCCACAACCCCACTTACAGGTCTGTTTTCAGAATGAGGTGTTGCCGATAAAAAAGTCCAGAGACAAAAATACCAGTACAACCTCCATGCCTGAGAGTGCCTATTGAAAGAAGAACCCTTCCCACTGGGAGCCCCCAGGGGCCTCTTTCCATCATTTCTCACAGAGAAGGTTCAGCAAGTGCAGTCCAGGTGGTGGAGTGGAGGACGGTCCCTGAAATACCTTACACAGAGGTTGAAAAATCGGAAACAGCTGAAGAGGCCATTGATAGGGGCCCGATTAAATTAGGGCCATCCGTCCTGTGAGTCCTCTGCTGTAATTAGAGTCTGGCAGCATCCACACGCTGTCTTGGGCAGATCCCCACGTGGGGCTTTGTGAGCCAAGCCAATGCAAACACCTACAGAACGACGGCACAAGCTCTTCAGAGCTCTCCCACTAACACCCTGCACTTCATCCATCCAAATACACGGCTGTGATTAACCAGAGAGAAAGGCCTTCCCAATAGCCTGGCTGTAATCTCCAGGGAGGGGCTTCTGATGGCAGCAGGGAGGTGGCGGGTGCATCAGAGCAAACTTCACCTTGCTGGAGTTTAAATGTTTTACCACACTCTGTGTCTGCGACACCTGCTTGTATTCACAGTGAAAATTCAATGCCAAGCGCAGAAAGCAGCACTTAGCCAGGGCTCAATCAAGGCTCGCAGGCCATAATTATAACCATGGTTCAAGGAGGAGCCGGCAAGGTTCACAGAGTCTCATGTCGACGTCTCCCGTGCTGGAGTCTCCATTCAGGGCTGAAGCCCCTCCAGTGGGCAAATGACATCCCCAGGCATTTAGGAGGGACAGATTGACGCCACTCAGCTTGGCTGGGCCAAGGCAATGGCCCACCTCTCCCGGAAGAGCTGTGTGCCAAGAAAACTATTGAACTACATAAAAATCCATCCCTGAAGTCCCAGAGGCATCCTTAGGCTGGAACATGGCCTTTAAATTAGATGGAGGAGGGGGAAAGAGGCAGGTTTTGCCTGTAACTCGATTTCAGGTTAGTGAGAGCTAGGGGCCAAAGAACTAACGATGCCCCCAGCTGCACCCACCCACTAAAGTCCTGTGATGGTGGCTGTGAGGGACACTCTAGCCCCACTAAGCATCACTGATAACAAGCACATGTTCCCATGGAAACTGCTGCACAGAATCCTTTGGAAATTTTTTTCTGGGGGTGGGGGCACAGCTCCTGTACCTACTTCCTGGGTTTGGTTCCTTGAGATGCTTTTCTTTTGCAAAGATTGTGGCAAGCTGAAGCCAACCGAGGGGTCGAGGGGTCGAGGGGTCTGGCGGGGCTGTCAACTTCCAGCCTTTTACAACTCTTGGGAGAAGCTGAAGGTGGGAAGCTGTAGGGGGTCCCTTGAAGTGATCCTGATGTCCTAAGGCTCTGAAGAAGCTACCGGGTGAGAAGACCTCAGAGAGTCAGCAGCCTGGGCCAGAGAGTGCGTGGAAATCCCTCCAGGCAGGGGCAAGGACTAGCTCCACCAAAGAGAAGTCACATCAGCCTTCCTTGAAGAGCCCAGGCTCCTCTTTACCTTCCCCATTCAGCCATCCTCTCTCAAGAACCTCCCAGCTGTGCCCCTTCTGGGGGTGCTGCTAGACCCAGGAACCACCTCCCCTCTGCCTCACTCCCTGTGCTACCCACCTCCAATCCCCTGTAGCCTCCTGAGAAGGATGCTTCTGTTTTCTGAGGAGGTCTGTCTGCTCTCAATCATTGCCCTAGCAGTTTGAATCAAGGAAACATAGTCGGCAGGGCCCGGAGACCTCCCTGTCTGTCCACTATACCCTGAGTGGTCTGGATTGTCGCTGGAAACTCAGGCTCAGGCAGGCAGGTAGTGACTTAATCAAGTCTGAGTTGCTGCTAGGAGGTGGAGCTGGGTCCTAAGGGAGGTCTTGTGCCTCTCCTCTCCCTTCCCATTCAAGGCCTGTCCCCAAGGGGTTCACATTCAGGGGCCCCTCTCCTCCTCCTTCATCCTTGCCATCCGCATCCTTCATCCTTGCACCAGCTCCCCTCTCCAGGCTCTTAGGCTTGGGTGGGTGCTCAGCCTTCTTTGTTGACTACTGGGAGACACAAAATACTCTTTCCTAAGTCTCCCTAATGTGGAAACCCCTTACTAGGTCCCACCCTGAACCCTATACCTTCTTTTTCTTCCTCCTCCTCTTTTCCTTCTCCTTCCCTTCCCAGACTCGATTCTTGACTGACAGAGCCCTTCGTAAGCCCTGCCCCCCAACCTTGTGCCCGTTTTTGCCACAACCAGACCTCAGCCATCACACCACTCTGGCAATGTCTGTGTTCCCGGGAGGGGCAATGGGTCAGTCTTCCACAGTTCCTCGGCCACAGTAAGGAGCTGAGACTTTATTGTAAGTGAAGTAGAAGCCACAGAAGGCTTTTCACAGGCAAGGGACAAAAACAAAGTAGGTTTTGCCAGGTCCCCTCAGCTTCTTTATAGGGAAGAGGCAGTGGGGACACTGGGGACTTCTGGGAGGCCTGGGTGCTGGGTCCTCAGCCAGGGCACCATGTGAATTCACACCAGGCTTCCTCACTCTCTGAGAAAGGGCAGGGGAAGCCTGAGTCCCAGTCAGAGTGTCCAGAGACGGGTCATAGAGCTCAGGATGAGGGGGAAGTAGCAGCCAAGTGTTTGCTAACTGCAGTTCCCACCCCAGCACTGACCTTCCTCTCTCAGACTGCTGGAGTCGGGAGCCTGGGGACAGCTCTGTGCCACACAGTTTCCCTCCTTCATGGACCAGGAACTCATTAAGCCAGCCTCGGGGAGCACAGGCCTTCACTTAACCCAGTCCATAAGGAGCTTTGCTTGTTGGATGTTCACAGAGTGGGCCTCGATAGAACCAGGCTTGTAGGTTGCTGGCCACTGGGCCCAGAAAAGCCTGGTGCCACTACCCAGGGGCACAGTGGGCTTCCAGAGATCAGCCTGTGTCTTCCGCTCTAGCCTTTCTCTTCCTTCAAGGAGGGTCTCACTTGCAGAACAGAAGGTGCTGCCTGAGGGGAGATGGTTCAGTACTGCTGGGTCCGGGCTAGGTGCCTGCACACTGACACCTCCACGTCCCCTGGGTGCACACAGGCTTTGGAATGAGAACATTCTAGGGACTTTTGAAGTAGCCTAGAAAGCAGGGGAAGTAGATTGTCCTGTCCGTTTCACAGAAACTGAGTCTGAGAAAGGCAAAGGAGGGAAGAAGGGTGAGAAACGATCCCTGCACCCCAGACACAGAGACCTTCAGTCCCTGTCTTCCAAGGAGATGGATTCCCTACTGCAGAGCTGCCTGGAGGATGAAATGAGGGGTTCCTTGAATGAATTTCTGGTGGGGGAGGGGGCAGAAAAGCTGAGGCTCACTTTTGTCCACCCTGGTTTGAGCTTCTTCAGCACAGAGACCCGCCCGCCCACCTACCCCGGAAAGCAGAGCCCAGGCGACACAGAGTCACACAGAGCACACAGAGGTGGCATGGAGACAGCTAGGCTGGTCTCCATGGGCCAAAAGCAAATAAATAAAGACAGAGGGAAATAGGATGAAGCTGTGGGTGGTGGGGCCAGAAGAGGCCACAAGGAAGGGATTTGGGGGAGCTGGGTCTTAGGGTAGAGCAAGGAAGAGGTCTGGAGAGCCAAGGGCAGTAGGCACAGTGAGGTGAGTGCCCACACAGGCTGGTGGGAAATCAGCTCGGGGTTCTTGTTGGGGGAAAGGAGCTACCCTAAGCAAGCCAGACTTCCCTTTCTCACCAGTACGTGTAGAACCTCCCTGCTCCAGGCCCTGGTTCACCGCCACTTGCTATATCCTAAGCCTCCGTATCCGGCCCTGGACCCAGCCAGCTTTTGTGCAGTTCTTCGCTGCCCACTCTTCATTTCTCCTTAGCTATACCATTTCCCAGCTCCACCCAGTATGTGGCAGGCAGTCATTCATTTGCATTGATCTCACTGTGTAGCCCAGGCTGGCCTTGAGTTCACTGCGATCCTTCTACTCAGCCTCCTGAAGGCTGCAGTGATAGGCCTGAGCCACCACGCCTGGCTGTGAATTTGTGCCTTTGGGCTAACTGAGCAGGAACCACGGCTCAGTGGCTGGGCACAACCCTGATCTGCCTGAGGGCCCAGATGGAGACCCGTGCCAAGAGAGCCATGTACACAGCTCTGTAGGGATGGCAGTAAAGGATGAAGGGGGAAAGAGATGGTGGACAAAAGAGCCCTTTGCCCACAGGATCAGGGAAAGAATGGCTCTCTAGATGGAGGAAAAGGCTGGGTGAAAGCCCAGAGATGGGAACTTCTGGCTGGCAGGAAGAATGGGAGAGTAGGTCAGGGAGAGGCCTGAATGTGCAGGTGATGGCATGGTCTACGGGCCCTGTTCCTGGCCCAGATCATGTCCTCGGACAAGGGAAGTGGCTCTGGATCCCTAACCCAAGAGAAGGCTCAGGACTTATGGAACGTCTCCTAGAGATTTTCATAGACGAGGTTAAATTCATTGTCTTCCTCAAACCTATTCCGTTTCTCCTAGGAGAGAAAAGAGAGGGAAAGAAGGAGGGAGGAGAAAGGAGAGAGAGAAATATTAGGTGGGAAAAGAACAAATTTGAGCCAATGTTTAGTCATTTATTGCATTGATCTCACTGTGTAGCCCAGGCTGGCCTTGCGTTCTCTGCAATCTTTCTGCTCAATCTCCTGATACTGCAGTGATAGGCCTGAGCCACCTCGCCTGGCTATGAATTTGTACCAATTTATTTTTGTTGGGGGCAGACAGATAGCTTACTGAGTCACACTGATAGGAAACATGACCTCTGTCCCCAAGCCCACCTCTTCTGCCATGCCTCTCCATAGCTGCCCTCCACCATCTAACCCCAGCAGGCTCCCAGGGCCAGTTTCTGGCTTCTCCCCATGATCTTCCTTGGTCTGGGATGCAATCTCTTCCACATAGACACCGAACCCTCAACTATCAGATTTCACCCGCAGGTGCATCTCAAGAGGACCAGGGAGCCCTCCCTGTTCCTCACACTGGTCTGGCCTCACCACGGAACCTGTCCTTCACACAGGGCTACTGATTTCTCTGCACGTCTTTGGGGTCGATAGTTTATTCCCGCAGTGTAGGTTTCTAGAAGGCAAGTGTACCTCACTTTCCTGCCTAGCACCCCAGAGCCTGACCTTGTATAGACACTGACTGAGATCTTTCCAGTGGTCTGGGGTGGGAGACCCTGCTTCCAGTTAGGGCCTAGTTCAGGGTTTTGAAAACTAGAGATTCAACAAACACTTCCAGCCTGCAGCAAGGGGGCCAAGTACCAGTTCCTGCACTCCTTGAGGCTTCTCCACAGTGTTTTGAGACCACCCACCTTGCAGACTTCCCACACCAGGGTGAGCACACTGCTGCTTTGTAGAGTTCAAAGCTCTGGGGCTCACGTTACTCTTTTGAATTCTGGCAAAGCTGGCAGCTCAGGTCAATATTACTCATCCACTTTAGAGATGAGCACACTGAGGTTTTCTTTTTTCGAGACAGGGTTTCTCCGTAGCCTTTGGAGCCTGTCCTGGGACTAAGCTCTCGTAGACCAGGTTGGCCTTGAACTCACAAAGATACTCTGCTGGGAATAAAGGCGTGCGCCACCGCCACCTGGCTGAGCATACTGAGGTTTAAGAGAGAAAGTGTGACAAAGTAGTGAGCCCAAGGCCCGGTCACAATAACAGCTAGAGCTGGCACCAGTGCTCATCCAACTCCGACTGTAATCGGCACATGCCTGGGGCCATCTGGACTCCTTATGCTCTCACTCGACTGGCCAGTGTAACACTGCACAGGGCTCACCAGCGGTGGTTATAATCGCCACACTGTGTGAGTTCACGCTGGGTCCTGGGTCGCCCTCTCAACACCGTGAGCTGTTCTCAAAGAAAGCCTGGGAGGTGAGGATTATCCTGGCTCCTCCGAATATAGACCAGGAGATTCAAACTCCTCCAAGGCTGCAGGGCTGCTGAGGGATCAACCGAGTTCAAAGCTGCCAGTCCTCCCAACCACTAGGCCAGCTTGTGGGGATGGCACAGTCAACTCCGAGTGGCCCAGTTCTGGGATCTATTAAACTCCCATGGCATAGATGAGGGAGGGAGGGGTGAGAAGGAAGCAGGCTCCATGTCCCCAGGCCTGGGCATACCTTGGAGGGAGGACTTTGGCTGGAGACAGGGCTACCAGTCTCTCCTTCGAGGCAGGCGTAGACCTCTGTCTCTCGGGGCTGTAGACCCTGTAGGAAAGAGGGCACCAGTGTCAGCGGCAGGTGACATAGGAGGACAGTCCCCAGGTTCCTGCCTGTTGTTAACCGGATGTGCTGTGGAAGCCCAGAGAAGGGCAGAACCCCTGGGCTGTCTCCATTAAAACTGCCAGTCTCTGAGTCACCTGAGTCCTTGCCCTGATTGTACAGGGCCAACTCTGTCTACACCACACCACTTCCCTCAAGGACCACCAGCAAAGCCCAACAAGGGACTCAGTCCAGACTTCCCCTGGCTGGCAAAAGGATACATTGTCGCCCACCATCCCTGACAGTCCTCCCGTGCCTGAGGCCCCAGCAGCAGTAGGAAGCCCCCTACATGACACCTAGGGTCCCTGCTAACTTCTGCCCTCACTCCCTGGTTCAGGGACTGTCCATGACAGAATCCCATCTGCTCATCCACCTTCTAGGTCTCCTCTTACTCACTCCCCATCCGGGGCTCACAGACGACCCAGGCACGGAGTAGGAGCTCACTCCTCCTTCATCAGTCCTGTGCCTTGCTGGAGGATTAAGGAATCTAACTCCAGAGCCCAGGGCACGCTGCTCTCTCCCTAGCCTATTATTTCCCTTTGGTCCCCTCAAGCCACACTACTCTGGTCATCTAGGGCCAGAGTCATTCGCTAAATATGCACCCTTGGAAACACATGCTCCCGCTCTTCCCCTGACCACAGTCCTGCAATCTATGACTTCTCCAGAGAACTTCCCTGGGGCTGGGAAGCTGGGACCCAGCCTCCGTGGCTTGCTTGGATGTGGTTCACATCCATGCTACACCCGCAGCCTTCAGCAGACTGGGAATCTCTTGGGGACAGGGACCATGCCTGGTTTGTCTGTGGGCACCGGACTCTATAGCTGGTCTCGGCACAGTGACAGGCCACCAGGTGAGGATTGGTGAGGGAACGTCTCCCTTACTAGGTGTGTGGAGCCAGTCAGTCACTCCTGAGGGTCTTCAGCAGCCAGACCACAGATTCCAAGACGGTGAAAAGACCCTGGCTTTGAAGTCAGACAAGACCAGGTTCAATTCTTGGCTCTGATACCTGCTGCCACAGGCAGCCTCTTTGCTGTCTCAGTTTCCTCATCTACAAAATGGAAATTATCTTATCTGTCTTATAGGACCAACACGTGAATAAATACGAGGCTGCACATAAAGTTAGGCAAACAGTAGGTGCCTAATATGCAGTTGTTCCAAGATCGCCCAGGAAGGTACCACCCCAGCTGCGGTGTTTCGGAGCTTTAGAACACAGCTTGCAAAAAACCAGGCAAGCAAGAGGCAAAAACCCTCCCTTCCCCAGTGTACTTGTCACATGGATGCCGGCTTGTTGCCAAGGAGGCGGTTTCCCTGGCAACAGTCAAGCAGGGGTTGGTGAGGCAGGCTGGGGAGACAGGTGGTGCTCAGAGGCAGGAGGAGGGTGGGGAGGTGGGAGGGGAGGAGGGAAGAAAGCGCCCAGAGGTAGCCACGCATGAAAACCCCTGTAATAAACCATTTGGCGCTTGGGAGACCCTAACTTCAAGGGCATCAGACACAGGCAGGGTGGTGAATCCGTCCTGAGGACTGCTCAGAGTGTCTCTCAGCTAGACAGAGGGAGGGGCTTGGGAGAGGATTTTCCAGCCTGCCTCATCTCCAAGGGAAGAGAACTTCCAAGGCCCATTCTGAGCCCTGTGCACCTCTGTGCCTGACCAGAGAACTGACCTCCGCCCAGTGCACAGGGTAGAACATGTTGCCCAGACATACTATGACCCCTCAGGCCTTTCTCAGACTCACAGACCCAGGGACCACAAGTGGTTCCCTCTCTCTTATGTCTCCACTATTCTGGCCACCCTAGCAGGTGCAAACCCAGAGAAGCCAGGGACCATCAGAGTCAGGGAAGGGCACCCTGTTTCTGGTGTCTGTACTGCAAAAGGCAAGCGTGGCCATCACTCAGCTGGTGTCCAGTGGAGCCTTTGACAGTCCTGACCTGCTGGCTGCATTTGCATTCAGGGTTTGACCTGCTGTTCCAGGCTGTGAAATGCAGGGGAGAGCCTTGTCAGCAGGACACTTCTGAGCCTCTCGTCCAGGTCAGTTTTCTGGGCCTTTCTCAGCAATGGGCAGCAGGGCTAATGGGGAGGTTGCCTCCCTCGACTCTGCCAGATTGTCCAGGCTAGGCTATGCTGGCCTCCGCTCTGCAGCGGTCACTTGTCTGACTCTCAGGTCCTACAGACCCCTTTGCCTCCTGTTGCCCAGTGGGCAGTTACAAAATGTTCATTAGCCTGGTGGAAGAACCAAGGCCAGCCTCCAGGCTGGTTCAGGGCAGTGCGAAGCTAGCTGTCTGGGCCTGGATCTCCTCTGGAGATTACAGTGTAGAAAGAGGCAGTACTGCGGAGCACCCCAGCTCTGGGTCGGGGTTCTGGTACAATCATACCAGATTTTCCATTATCACATCTGAGTGTGAGAAAAGTCACTTCATGGGGCTGGAGAGATGGCTCAGCAGTTAAGACTGCTCTTCCAGAGGTCCATGGTTCAAATCCCAGTACCCACATGGCAACTCACAACTGTCTGTAACCCCAGTTCCAGAGGACCTGGTACCCTCACACAGACATACAGGCAGGCAAAATACCAATGCATAGAAAAATAAATAAATCTTTTAAAAAAAATTCACTTCAAAGAGGACAAGAGGAACTGGGGGCCAGGGACACTGGGCCAGGCAGGGGCAAAGAGCAGAGGTGAGGGGAGGTCTTTAAAAGCTACTGACACCCATTTGCTATAGTTATCCCTCTACCCTGCATCAGGTCTCGAATCTAAGCTGCCCTGGAAGGGCAGAGCAGACGTCAGGCCACAGCCCTGAGCTTGTGCAGGATGAGGATGAGGAGGAGGCTTGAGGGAGACCGTGACAACCTAAGGAAGAGCAGGGCATGACGCCTGGAGAGACAGAGAGAGGACCCGGGGGAGGCTGTCGTGTGTATTATTTTGGAAAGGACCATCTGAGGAGAAAGTAGGTATAGGAAGGACCTCTTGACGGGTGGACAGTGACAACTTGGAGGCTGTGAACAGACTTCTAATCTTGATCTAGGGTGGGATGGCAACTTCTAAAGGATTGCTGGCCTCAAGAATTGCTTCTGTGGGCATAGTCATGTACACCTTTAACCCTAGCACTTGGGAGGCAGAGGCAAATGAATCTCCGCGAGTTCGAGACTGGCCTAGTCCACATAGTGAGGTCCAGGCCAGCCAAGCGAGACTCTGTCTCAATTAAAAAACAAAACAAAACAAACAAAAAAACAAAAGAATTGCTTCAGCACCTCCACCTGCAAGAACAGGAAGGGCGTCTGGCCTGAGTGACTGACAGAACAGCCAGCATTTCCCAGGGAGAGAATGTTGGAGGCACATAGTGCCTGAAGATTTAGAATTTGGCTGAGGCCGGGCGGTGGTGGCGCACGCCTTTAATCCCAGCACTTGAGAGGCAGAGGCAGGCGGATCTTTGTGAGTTCGAGACCAGCCTGGTCTACAAGAACTAGTTCCAGGACAGGCTCCAAAACCACAGAGAAACCCTGTCTCGAATAAACCAAAAAATAAAAAGAATTTGGCTGAGAACTGCAAATGAGACATCTCGGTGGAGCTGGGTCCAAGGCTCAGGGATGTATGAGACAAAGCTGGGGCTGATCCAGACATGGATGGTGTTCAGAACCCTTCCCGATGAGATCATTCAGGGGTGGGAGTCATAGTAAAAGAGGGCAAAGGTCCCAGGGCTGAACCCCAATGTCTACACCAAGGTTTGGAGAGGAGGGTTCCACAGCTCCCGAGCAGGAATCAGTGAGAAGGGGCTGGAGAGGTGTGGCGGTGAATCAGGGGAGGACCGAGAAAGAATGAAATGTTCTAGAATCCAGGAGGAGGGAGCACTCAGGGAGCTGTCAGAAGCTGCTGAGTCATCAAGGGACCTGGGGACCCAGAACTGCCTGTCGGATACAGCCACGCGGAACCAGAGTGACTGCCAAGGAGAGCTCTGCTGAAGGGTGGGTGCAGGCCTAGCCAGTCAGAAAGGAGCCAGGGAGGGCTAGGAGATGTCATAGTGGGCCAAGCCCTCGCCACAAGTGTGCGGGGCCTGAGTTCAAATCTCCAGAATCCGTACAAAACCAGGGGCAAGCCATGTATGCCTGTTATTCCATCTCACTGTAGGAGTCTACAGTGAGAAAAGAGGCAGAGACAAGAATTCCTGGAGGCTCGCAGGCTAACCAGGCTGGAGTATGACGCAGTGAACACAAGCAGACCTTGTCCCAACTAAGGTAGAAAGCGAGGACCAGCACCCCAGGTTGTCCTCGGACCTCCACACACTTGCTGCGACACATTGAAATCCACACTCACATACACAGATGGTATGCACACACGCACACACACAGATTTTCTTTTTAAATGTCAAGTAAAAAAAAAATCAAGAAAAGGCACCCTGGGGCGTTCTGTCAGCTGTAGAGAAGGGAGGGCAACTGGAGGGGACACAGTTCAAGAAGAGGAATTTAAGACGGAAGGAATCACAGTGTGCTGGGAGCTGCAAAGGCAAAGCTGGATGACTAACCCTGCATTAATCATCAAGACCAGGACTCAGAAGGTTTAAGTGGTAGAATCAGCAAGTTCCAGACAAGTCCGAGTTAACACAGTGAGACCCTGTCTACAGCAAAACAAGCGCAAGGCTTCGCTTCTGTCAGGCTGGCCCGTTTAGAAACTCTAATAGGCCAGGATTCTAAACACAAGTTCAAGTGCTACGGTGCTTCGGATAAAGTCTGAGTGCTCTTCCACATAAAGGCAAGCAAAGCTGACAGAGTTAAAAGGAGAAGTATGCAGACCCACCACCGCACTGGCAGACACTTAACACCTGATAAGACAGACAAAGAAAATCAATAGGGACCAACAAGGATCCGGACCATTTTAGCAATGTGGTCAGCAAATTTGCTCTCACTGACACCTAGAGAACACTCACGCACCATGAGTGAAGTGTGCCTGCTTGCCAAGGGTGTGCAGAGCACCAGGTGAGACATAAAGCCGGTTTCAGTGGCGTTCACACTATAAAAGTCAGAATACGTGTACATGCAAAAAATAGATTTAGCCAGAGACAAAGAATATTACAAAGCAGCCGGGGGAGAGGACTCCATGGTTAAGAGCACTGGCTGTTCTTCCAGAGGACCCCAGTTCAATTCCCAGCACCCACGTGGCGGCTCACGGCTGTCTGTAACTTCATTTCTACAGAATCTGATGCCCGCTTCTGGCTTCCTTGGACACCAAACACATAAGTGGTGCACAGACATGCATGTAGGCAAAGGGTTCATACATACATTAAAATCAAGGAAATCTTTAAAAATAATTCTGTGCAACTCTATGTTTTTTTGTTTTTTTTTTTTGTTGTTTTTTTTTTTTTGGTTTTTCGAGACAGGGTTTCTCTGTAGCTTTGGTGCCTGTCCCGGAACTAGCTCTTGTAGATGAGGCTGGCCTCGAAATCCCAGAGATCCGCCTGCCTCTGCCTCCCGAGTGCTGGGATTAAAGGCGTGTGCCACCACTGCCCGGCTTCTACGTTCTTAAAGTACAGTCAGACAGTGAAACTCAAGCTCGTAATTCCAGCACCCTGGCGCTGGAGGCAAGAGGATTAGGAACTCGTTAGCCTGGGCTATGGGTGTCAAAACAAAAGCTGAAAATAAAAGCAGTATAAGGGCTGAGGCTCCTGCTCGGGAGTACAGTGCTTGCCTCTTGCCTAGCGTGTTCAAGACCCTAAGTTGTATTCCCACATGAGCGAGGAAGGGAGTGGGGAGGGAGAGGGAGGAAGAGATTGATTGGGAGAAAGAGAGATTGATTTTCACATAGCAGCTGACACTATACTCTCTCCTAGTATAGAGCTGCTGGGAAGGAAGAGGGAATTTGGGGGAATCTGGGGCGGCATACGCTGCAGCAGCTGGTGGAAAGTCCCTGGAGAGGAGAAACTAAGGGCCCTTTGAGAACTGTCCTGTTCAGAGAGCTGTCAGTGTTGCCCCCCATGGGAATGTCCCTTGGCCTCATTGCCGCCTCCCCCACCCTCAGCAAACATAGCCTAATTCTGATCATGTTCTGGGTGGGGATTTATGGCCAGGTCTCACGTGTGCATCAACAAGGTCCTGGAGACAGGAGGAGTGTTAAACACCCTCAAAATAGGTCCTTGGCTACCCAAGCGGCCAGCTGTGGGGTCGGCAGCAGCACCTGGTGGCTCTGGCTGACACGGGTGTGTGTGTGTGTGTGTGTGTGTGTGTGTGTGTGTGTGTGTGTGTGTGTGTAAATACTTGACTTTGTCTACACTGAGCAGACACTACTCACAGAACTGTAAACAACACACCTCGGGGGGAGTCCCACGTCCGGGTGACCAGGCAGGCACAGTCTCCTCAAGCCCTCCCCTTGTAACTGTGAAAACTGTGCGGGGGTGGGGGGGATAGGATGCACGTGACACAACAGGGTGTGTGACACACGGAGTCCCACAGGGAGCGTTGCTGTGACTGGAGGGATAGATGAGGAAGGGACTGGTGGACAAGAGAAAGCCCTCGATGTGTCGAGAGTGTGGGGCGGTGCCAGGCCCTTTCCTCTTTTTGTGACTTTGGCTGTTGCTGCATCAGGGTCGCTTGTGCAACAGAACTAGGAAAAAGCTTGCAAGCCGGGTTGGGGATAATTTGCTCAGCTGAAGGAACTTTCTTCATCCTTGCCAACTTTTGCTCTCACTACCTCATGTTCCAAAAGGGGGCCCACACATTGCCTCTCCCTTAGCCTTTGTAGAAATTCCTAATTTGTAGAACTGCCGTGTCTGTTTCATAGATTAGGAAACACTACCCTCACACAGCTAACCAGGCCCTAGGTCAAGCCCGAGAGAGGTAGAAGGGCTCTGGGACTCACCGTGTAGATGGATTCTGCCGGAGGCTTTGTGGTTCCGCCGGTGGATTTGGGACCGGGGCAGGTCCTGGGAATATGCTTGCCCAGGACTGACATCTGTTTCTGTAGGGAGAAGAAAGCAAGGGCTGTGGAGGCTGAGGAGAAGCAGCTCTCCCATCTCCCTCCCCTTACAGACCCCATCGAGGGAGGAAATTGCTGATTGCCATGGGGCCACACAAAAATTAATCACTCAACCCTTTCCACTCGCCGTCTCCAGGGAGAGGTGCCTGAAGCTACAGGAAACGCAAAGACCCACGTGGGGCGATGTCACAGCAGAGTGCCTGACTCTAGGGACAAAACTGTGTAGGTGGGCCCCAAATGAATGCCAGCCAGCCCCTCACTGACTGTGGCCCTGAAGGAAGACGCTTTCTCTCTAGCTTCAATGCCTTCCGCAGTAGCCCCCTTAGCAAGATGATTACAAAGTTTCAAAGAGGGGACAGAGGGGAGGTGCTTGGTGGCACTCAGGAAACCCTCAGTCAACCACCTCACATCGTCGGCTGAACACCTCTGTTAGCTGGGCAGTGTGAAAGGGTGGACACATTCCTGCCCTCCTGATCTTAAAGTTTGTGGGAGAGATGGGCCGTACATCGCAAATTTACCACAGCAGAGCTTCCAGTACGCGGAGACCAATGACTCAGGAAGGGGTTATTTGGGGGAAATGCGAGGACTGGAGTGTTGTTCAGCAGGAACAGAGGCAAGGGCTCCAGGCAGAAGCACAGCAGGCAGGCAGGCAGGCAAGTACCAAACCTGCAGGACTGAGGGCGCTCAAGGAGAGGTCAGCCTGAGGCTAACTACCCTGATGGGCAGGATGACGGGCAGGGCAGTGAGGAGAGCAGAAAGCATTGAGGGCTCCAGGTAGGGTGCCTAGAGCAAACCAGCTTTGGAAAACTCCAGAAGGCTAAAACCAAATGGCAAGTAGAATTGGAGAACACTGGGTCACCCTGCTGGAAAAGCACAGGGCCCCGGGGACAGCCAGAGGGAGGCAGTTTGGACGCCCCCCTCATCACAGGCACCACGCTGCCGACAGTGGAGCAACAACGGCCTCATCTCAGGGCAGGAGCTAATTAAAAACCCTGGCCACCTGCCAATCCCCAGCCCATTTACTCCCGGATTAGCACTCAAGAGCTACTTAACTCACAGGCAGAAACCGGTGCCACCCCCAGTCTCAGCATCATACAGCTGAACATGGAGTCAGGGAGGGAGACATACCCTGTTGCTTGTGCTCAACAAACTTGCAGACGAGCTCTCGGGTCATCTCTGCTCTGTGCATGAAGAAGTAAAATCTTGGAGAGGGTAGGGGATTGTGCAGACACGCAGCCAGTAAGCGGCAGGGGCAGGATTGGAACCTGTGTCTGCGTTTGCTAAGACTCCAACCCAATGCTACCAGAGTGTTGGCATCTGTTTGTGGGAATTCGTGGGTCTCATACAGACAGGTGTGGCCACCTATGCGCGGTTTATAACTCAGAAAGACCCCTGTCCTGGTCACTTAATTCTCTCAGCAGCCTGAGGGAGTGGACACGGACTTACCAATTTCACAGAGAGGAAAAGTGAGGCCTGGCCAAGCTAACAAATGACTGCCCATGAGGAAACACAGACCTGGCACCTCCCTACACTGTCTATTCCTGGAAACACTGCCACAGTTACACCCCAGGGACATTTGGGGTACATTGGTACCACCTCCTTGTCAAGAGGGCTGGGGTCCTGGCCCCTCCCCTTTTGAGCCTGCTTGACTAAATGCCACTAAAGCTGAAAGACAGGAACTCCCAGGCAGTGGTTGTTTGGAAGCTTCTGGATAAGCACTTTGGATCCAGGCTGGAAAACACAGGTCTTGGCATGAGACACCTGTGGGCCATGGTGCCAGCCCTCTTCCATGCTGGGCCTGGCTGAGCACCGGGGATCCTGTGGCCTATTGGGTTTGCCATTGAGAGCTCAGGGAGGTGAGCTATACACTGTTGGCTTCAGGAAAGTGCTCAGGTCCACAGGAGGCTACAGATTGTTAGGGATGTACAGAGGAGGGACCAGCAGGGGAGAGGAGGGCGAGCAAGAGAGTGGAAAGGGACGAGCAAGGAAGGGGAAATGGGCAATGACGAGGCCACAGAATACAAATGACACCAGTGTCTCTACTAGGGGTATGGTGGGGAACAGTGGGAGCCACGGGAGCTGGACGTGGTCAGATTCGCTCTCATCCACCTCTGTAATTGGCCTCAGACGCAGGTGCGAGGCGGATTGAAGTTTGGGAGCAATGGGGAGGAGGCCCAGGCTGAAGCGGGAATCCTATGGGGACAGAGGGGGAGTACCCTTGCAAACTCGGTTGGGTTATGTTTTGCTGTGGAGGCTGGGGATGCTCTGTCCCTTGGAACCAAGCTTTGTCTACTCAGGACCCTGACCCACGCTACCAGAACTTGTCCTTTCTGGTTGTGATTATTAGGTTAGTCAGCCAGCCAGCCAGCATGACTTCTCCCATAGTGCCTAGCTCTCTGTTGCCCATGTTTCCTCTCCCCAGGAGGCTTCAGGGAGGGTCAGCAGGCCTGGGCTGAGACCTGGCTCCCTCTACCTCTGCCCAAGAAACCTGTTAAACCTCAGTTTCCCCTGCTTTGAAACAGGAGCCATAAGGTCACCTTGCCCTCCTTGTGCCCTAGCTTGCTCCTCCTCATCTTTCAGGAATCAGCATGCATATATCCCATAATTCCTTCCACCAGCACCTACTATGTGCCAGGCTCTGGCACGCACCAGGGTATCAAGTCCCTGTCCCGTAGGGTGCTTCACTCAGGCAGGGAGACAACAGAAACGCAGAAGACAGAGGCTGGATAGTAGGGTGGGGGGAGGTGATAGAGGATCCTCACGAGGGTAATGGGGCCCAAGCCAGGGCCAGGGAGAAGGGGCTGGACCCTGGATTGGCTGAGGAACGATTGTGGGAGTGAGTAGGCAAGCCACACACAGCTCCAGGGTTTAATCCTGAGCCCTCAGGAGGCCTAAGGTCCTGAAGAGTGTTCTTCTGGTCATTTGAGGTGGAGATACCCTATGCCCCATATATATGAGTCACCATGTTCACCGTATTGGTCTGAAGCTTAGGGAGGGGCCTGGTAGCTCATCAATGGATGAAAACATAAACCCCGGGACAGATCAGTCACCCAGGTGCCTAGAGAAAGGTGCCCAGGACCTTCCAGAGCTGTTTTTACACAAACATATCCCAGTCAGGCAGAGTCGTCACACCTGCTCCCATGGTGGACGTCACGGTGGTCATCATCTTCTCAGGAGAGTAGCTGCCCTGGTGCTCAAAGCAGCCCAGGTTTTCTTTAATGTTTCTCACCCCCACCTCCTGTCCACAGCCAGGATGCCTGGAATTGTCTCCGCTTGGACTCTCCTCTGCCGAGATCTCAGTTAAGGCAGGGAGGAACTGGTGAGCCTGCCCAAACTCACAGAGCTGGTAAGGTGTGTGTGTGTGTGTGGGGGGGGGGTTAGAGCACAAACCCAGTCTGGAGCTGTGGTCTCAAGCCTCCCAGTCCCCACTGACCACCAAGCAAGGCTATCTTGGGATTTTAGTCGTTGTGTTTCTTCTGGGTTCCTAATCTCTGATATATCCTAATGCCTGGCGCATAGTAGGTACTCAGCTAAGATCCACTTTAAAAGTCAACCCATGTATTTCCTATGAAAGGACTGAGAATTATAATCCTGCCAGCAGATTCTTACTGAACACTACTAAGTGCAGAGTCCTATACCACAGGCCGAGGCAGGTGCCAAGGAAAAGAAGGTAAGAATGAGGGGTGCCCTAGTGGGGAGTCAGCTCTCCTAGGGAGTCACCATGAACTGGAGATGGGCAAGGCAAGAGCTGGAGCACACTGTCCCCTTCACATACACTCCAGTCTTGCTCTGCCATGTGCTCACCATAAGCAAGTCACAGCTTCTTTGGGCCTCACTCTCTGGGGCTGAGAGATGGGAAGAAATGTCCATGTGGAAGGGTTAGGCACACAGCATCTTTTAGGCTCTCCCTTCCTTGTTCATGGCTGGCTATCAGGGGTGGGGGGGTGGGCTCTGTCTGGGGACCTGATGGGAGCCTGTATCTTCTGCCGGATTCTTAAGGGATGAGTAACCTGGGAAAGTCTAAAGAACCCCTATTCTTTCAACTGGGTGGAAGTGGGCCTCTGGGCTGATGGAGTATGCCGCCCAGGGCCTAGGACACCCTATGGGACAGGGCAGTTCCTCTGGTCCTAGAAGCCTCCCCAGGTCCATTGTGCGGATGAAGGGTACAAGACTCAGCATAAATGTATTACATAAATGTGTTACGTGTCCACTTGGTCCTTACCTTCTTCCAAAGCAGTAGAACTGTGCCCAGCACACTCAGGGCACCCAGCAGGCCGGTAAAACTGAACAGCAGGGCCTCCTGGCGCTTGAACGAAGGTGGCTGGTATGCTGTGTCTGGACGGGAGGGAGGAGTGCGGGGAGCAGAAAGTAAGTTTCCCAGGAGAGCTCAAGGCCTACATGGCCTACCAACCCCTAGCCCCAAAGCTTAACATTGCCCTTTTACCCATTTCTAACTCTCTACAGACCCCTGACCTTCAGGGCCTTGGCTTTGTTCCTGTGTATCTTGATTGCCGTGATACTCTAAGGATGGACTATGTCATTTGCCCCTTTAGTGGCCCTGACTCAGTGGCCTTGGCACCACTGAGGGCTGCCTAGGGGACTCTGGTGAGTCATATCATCTTTGGGGACCTCCTTTCCTGTATCTGAAATAATGGTACTATGAGTGTATGTTGTGAGGGACACGGGGACTGACAAGGACAGTTACACCAGGGGTAGACAAGGGGCAAACATCCCCTCATCTGGAGCCCTCCCTCCACCCTCCTTCCCTGCCTCCATCTGGCTGGCAGAGGACAAAGGACAACCCACGTCTGGGCCCATAATAGTTACTGAGCAAGTGCCCAGGCAGCATCCCTCATAGGCTAGCCTGTGCAACATCAGGCAGAGTACTGCCATGAAGGTCAGACCCAAGGTCACATCCAGTCAAGCAGTAAAACAAAAAGTCAAACCCAGGGCTGTGGGATTCCAAAGTCCCAGCCCCTTCCAGTGGGACTCACGGAAGTGGCTAGAGAAAGAACTTTGACCACGGCTCGCTTTTAACCATTGAGAACGGTAACTAGGAATTACTGCCAGAATGATGTAAAACAAATGTTCACTCAAACAAGACGCTCACAAGTCCTCGTGTGCACACGCCTAACCCCACACTGCCTTGCACTGCTAATGGGGTCCCGGCACCAGTGGGCTGAGTGACCTCTCTCAAGTCACTTGTCCAAGGTGTCCAGAGGCAGATCCCCACACTGGGCCCCTTCTCTTTCAACACAAAGGTGGTGCCTGGCACACCTGCAGGGCAGGGGTTCCCGGCGGGAGATGGGGGGCTTCTGCTCTGTTTGCAAAGCTAGAAGGCAAGGTAGAGAAACTGCTGGGTGGTCCCAGCATTTAATTCTCCCTGGAAGGATCAAGAGGAGGCCTTACCTCTGACCAGAATGAAGGTGCCGCTGCCCTGCACTGAGATGTGTCCTTGGACTAAGCAGTAGTAAGTGCCTGTGGCCGATGCATTTGGCAGGCTGAGTTTAACCTCGCAATCCAGGGTCTGGTTCTCCGCACCAGGGCTGTGTTTGCAGTCAATTGGCTTCTCCACACTTCTCTTGCCATGGAGATCCTCATGAAAGAAGCTAAAGGTGAAGCCCTTGAATTGTGGTGTGTCCTGGTAGTTGATTCTGCAGCTAAAGGAGACAGCCGTGTTGGCCAGAGAGACCATGATAGGGAGGCCGGTGTGGGTCACTGATATCCCTCCTGTGGGGGGAAATGACAGGCTAAAGTGACAGCTCACTGCAAGATTCCTCGCCCAAGCGTGCCTCCTGCGTGTGGACTGCACAGGGTGATCCTCAGAGAGATTCCATTTCTCCAATGGACAGAGGCCAGGCAAAAGCTTTGACTGAGGAAGAACGAGAGTCAGGAAGGTCAACCATTAGGGTGGATTCTTCAACAGGTGGGAAGTGGGAAGCAGAGACACCCCTGGGGCTGAGGGGACCTCAGAGCCTGAGCTCCTAACCCCTCTCCTTCCCACAGGATGAAAGGTACCCCCATTTGTTACCCATACAGACTTAAGGGACTAATAGCTAGGGAAGAAATGAAGGAAAGAATACAGGAAACCAGAGCACTTCCTGGCGGGGGACAGAGGGAGCAGGGTCTTCATGCCAGCAGGGAAGGCTGGCCAGCGGGCAGAGATGGGCCATTCCCAGAATCAGGGCTGGGAGAACATTGTCAAGTCTCCAGGTGGTATAACAACCATTCCTCCCGGAGCCATCCTCCAAAGATGCAGAACTGCTCACATGTGGCCACTTGTGCCCAATGCTCATCACAAGGCCAGTTCCGCTGGAGCCATCATCCCTAACCCACACTCATCAGAAAACAGTTTAAATACCCCCCTCCCCGTGCCTGCCCAAGCAGCAGCCCAGCCCGGCTAGGCCTCCTCCTGCAAGCTTCCGAGAGGCTGTTTAGAATTGGAGCAGGGTCAGCAGCCACCGCCCCCGACTTTGGCAACACAGGTCTCTCAGCTTCAATATTCCATGCCTCCTGGGCCCTTCCTCTCCAGCAGCTGAGCAGCAGACAGTTTTTAAATTGAGGTCGGCAGCAAGCAGCCAAGAACACACAGGCCGGCTTGTTAATCGGGAGAAGATCGTGCGTTTTGAGACGCTTAGAAACTCTCAAGATTTATTTTGCTGAGGAAAGTGAGCTGTGGGCCTCCTGCCTGTGGGCTGGCATGGAGCCAGGAGGGTCTCTTCTAGCCTCTGCAGCTTTCCCCTGGGGAAAGGGCCCTCAGGGGAGGCTGAGCCTTCTGGAAGATTCCAGGGCAGGGATGGAGATGATCCTCCAGTGATTGCTTACAGATTTGAACAGGCTGATATTTTGAATTTACTGTGGAGCCTCTAAGAGACTCTCCACCCCCTAAAGAACAGGGGCATTGATAGTACCACGTTCACTGCTAATGTGGTACAATGGTCACTTTGGGAGTATTTACTGAGTTAGTGCCCAGGCCCCTTCCCTGGCAAGGAGTCCTGTCCCGGGCTTCCCTTAGGCTGGCATTACCCTCATATTCTCTGGCCTCTGTTGCGGAGCAGCTGCGACTTGACTATACTATATACACAACATAATACTGGCAGAGCAATGTTCTAGCTTTGTTATTAAGAAGCCTCCTCGATCAGGGTAGAGGCGGTCTGAGGTACCACATGACTGGATAGAGGAGGCAAGAGACAGGAGTTACAGAATGATCTCCCAGGGTTCCAGACGGCCTGGAGGGCGCATGAAGCCATAGCATGGAGTGATTGAGAGCTCTGCCCACACCGCCAGCAGCTCCCCTGTCCCCTTCTGTCCCAAGCCTCTGCCAGTCCTTCTCTCGGCAGCTGCACTGCCAGCAGCCCCCTGTACCTGTACCCACAGATACCCTCTCTGTGGCCTGTCTGTGGCCCCCTCTGCCTGTGTTTCTTACCTGGAGAGTCCTCTGTCCAGAGCCCCTTTACCCGTGCTCCCTTCCTACCGCCAACTCCTGAGATCCTAGTCTTGATTCCTCAGAGGTTCCCGGTACCTGATCCTCCTGATGGGCTCTCCATATGCTCCTGTCAGGCCGCCAGGGTAAGCAGAGCCTGCCTGGCTTCCCCAGGGTTCCAAAGTGAAGGGCGGAGGTTGGAATCCCACGGAAGAGACCTAGAAAGGGGTCATCCCTCCTTCCCTGGGACCTTTTGCTTCTCCCATGTTACGAGGTCAGTCTCAGACTAAGGGAGGTAGACATGCTGCCAGCATGACGAAGCTACTTTCCTAATTTTTCTGGCAGGAAGATAACCATCCAATTGTCTTAACCCTCCCCCATTTCCCTCCATCTGCCTCTCCCCGGGGCCAAAGCACCCTTCTAAAAAATGACAGAATCTGCTAGAGCAATTAAGCCAATCTTTACAATTCTGGAGATAGCTATAAAAATAGATGTCTATTGTTCAACAGCCTTAAGGGATTGGCTGTTTTCAGGTTAAAGGGTTAAGATGACAAAATTCAGGGCCTGACTCTGGCCAGTCACAGTACACAGAGACCTGGGGGTGAGAACCTCGGGCCTTGATGAAAGCGCAGTGTCTGGGGGAGAGCAGACTCAGCTCCCTCCATGTCGGAGAAGCAATGACAACTAGTCTGGAGACAGCCAAGAGCCAGGAAGAATCTCAGCTGGTACAGTGCTAGGGTGTCTGACCTGAAGATGGAGTCCATCACTGTCCCTCCTTTGTGGGGTGTCAGCACCCCACAGTCTGGACCATGGAGCTACTGTGGATATCCAGTCCTCTGCTCCACTCCATTAGTTTGCCAGTGAGAAGCAGCCCCCATTTAAGGTCCAGAGCTACAGATGAGCTCACAGAAATTCTAAGTCCATGAAACCTTTCCCTCTAGCATTTGCTGTGCCCCAAACACACACACACACACACACACACACACACACACGCTCGCACACATGCACGCACAAGCACACACCACTCAGTAAGGGTACCAGGCAGCTTGCAGGTACTACCTGACCTATCAGCATCCCCTGTGATAATAAAGTAGAGATGCTTGGGGTGGAAGGGAGGGAGGGTAGAAGGGAGGGAGTACGCAGTGTCTCTAGGTAGGTCAGGAGGTGCCTGGGAGTTGAAAACTTCCTTGACTTGGAGTGGGTATCCAGAAATAGAAGGAAAAGAACATGAATAGGAAATCAACCTAGCCAGGTATGACACAGGCTAAATGCCAGTCTAAAACCATGAGGCAATTATAGTAACCTCACTCCAGAGAGAGAGAGACTAGAAAGATGGCTCAGTGCAGAGCTGGAGAGATGGCTCAGCAGTTAAGAGCACTGGCTGCTCTTCCAGAGAACCCAAGTTCAATTCCCAGCGCCCACATGGCAGCCCACAGCCATCTGTAACTCTAGTCACAAGGGGTCCAACCTCCCCTTCTGGTCTTTGCAGGCACCGCATGCAAGGGGTACACAGACACATTTAGGCGAACACTCATAAACATACGATAAAAAAATAAATAAAACCTCTCCAGGTGTTGGGATACACACTTTTAATCCCAGCACTCTAGAGGCAGAGGCAGGTGGATCTCTGTGAGTTCGAGGCCAACCTGGTCTACATAGCGAGGTCCAGGACAGCTAGGGCTATTACAAAGAGAAACTCTGTCTCAAAAACCCAAATAAATAAATAAATAAAAACTCAAAAAAAGAAGAGGTGGTTCAGTGGGGGAAATGGCTGTCACCAAGCCTGATGGCCTGAGTTTTATCCCTGTGACCTGCATGGAAGAAAAGGGACAAACTCCCTCAAGTTATCCTCTGACAGCCGCACTCACGCGAGGGAAGGCACGCACTAAATAGTTACATGTTAAGAGAAAATCAGGCGGAGTCTCAGAGGCTCAAAGCTCCAGGATTCATGAACAGTGGCATTGTGCTTAGCACGAGGCTTCACCTGACGCTGCTGAGGGGGCAGAGCCGAGGGCCATAGGCACAGGATGGAGAGGGGATTGGTGTTCATGAAGGAGCCAAGCACGGTAGCCACCAGCCGCCAAAGACAGCCTGTCAGATCCCGGACATTTGCACAGTCCAGTCACGGACAAGTGGTTACACGCCCTTTGGCTCATGTCTCATGGATCTCTGAACTCTGGCAGTGTCTCACTCACAGGATAATGTGGCCCGGACAGGGAGCTGTCTGAGTGTTCTCTGCCGTTCTGTTCATGCAGCTGTCTTTGGAGATAAGTACCCCAGGAGCAGGACTGAGAGGACCCCAGATTCCAGGGACTGAGGAGGGAAAGGTTCATGGGGTGTGGTTTTGTTTGTTTGTTTACTT
>NC_022017.1:28137841-28151328 GCF_000317375.1 Microtus ochrogaster | reverse complement strand
CAGTTCCCAGAACACAGTGACCCTGGCCCTACGTGGCTCTGTACTTCCACCCAGGGTGACCACGTGGAAGGACAGGAGTGGGAGTGGAAGGTCTGAGTGGGAGAGGTTGCCAAGGTCAGCATGGCTGTTACAGGGTTGGAGATGTGGTGAAGAAGCAGGAATCATTGTGACCAAATGATCAAAGACTGGGACTTTCTCAGAGTGACCAGAGCTGCTGAGGGTCCAAAGGACCCTGGCACAAGTCAGAGTGGCTCTTCTGGTCATGCTCAAGGTGCCACAGGTAGGTCTTCAATGCAGGCTAAACAGAGACAAATCTGGCACAGGAAGACAGTCCCAAGAACCTTGCATGTTTTCTGCAAGGGAAGGGGCTCAATGCCGCCTCCAAAAGGTTGCAGATATGCGGCCTGCTGGGTTCCATGAGGGCAGTGGGTGAGAAGGCAGGGAGGAAGACCAGGAGTTTTCCGTCTTGCAGTGGCTGAGAGCCCCTCCTTTTGACCCAGGTGGAAAGGAGGGAAGCAGGAAGAATTGAAGGTCAGGTAGGGTGTCTCTGGACGGGAACCTGGGAGCCTACGTGATGGTGGCCTAGATAAGAAGAGGAAAAGCGGGAAGACTTGAGGGTCAGGTGTGTGTATGGGGGGCAGGGAGGTGACATCTGTCTCTGGATGGGAGCCCTGAGCCGTGTGAAGGCAGAGGAAACTGAAAGTCAAGCAGGGTGGGATGGGATGGGATGTCCCTAGAACAGAGGGGCAGCTCTGGATAGGAACCTGTGAGCCCGCAAGGAGATGGATGGGATGATACAGGGCACAGAACGGAGAGGGTACCAGGGTACCCCCAGAGAGTGAGGCCTGGGGAGGGCACATGCAGGGGGAGGCAGAGGAGCAGGGCCAGCTGGAGACAGGAAGGGGCTAGACTCTGCGCTCAGCTTGGCTTTGTCCTATTTGGTCTCGAAGTCCTCTATGCCCCTCCCTGTCCTCACGTATGGTCCTGACTAGGAAGCACAAACAAGCCACGGCTAAGCCCACCCACCCCACTTCCCAGAGCAGTTCAGAGAAGATGGCCGGCTCTCTGTAGCTCCCCACTGTCAGGAAGCGCAGAGCCTGGCCGCAGATCGGATGGTGATGCGGGGTACTGAGGAACTAGAGCCCTGCAGACACAGATTTGGAGCCTGGCTCTCCCACTCAAGAGCTGTGCAACTCTGAGCAGGTGACTTGGCTTCTCTGGGCTTCAGCAGCTCTTCTCCGGCAGGGAAAGGGAACAAGGCTACCCTCACAGGGTGTGGTGGCACAGACCTTACACTTCCGGTTTAAGTGACACACCCACAGCAGAACCCAGTTGGTTTTTAGTACCTCAGGTCCTTCCCTGACTGAGCAATGGGGTTGGTGTCACTTTAGAGTATCAACTGGTGGCCCAGCCTGGAGGCTTCCAGCTAGGTGTCCAGTTTGTGTGAGGGGCAGGCAGGAAGGGTCTTCTGCCCACATCTGTCTTCTGCTTCTCCCTGCCTGTTTGCAGACCCTTGGGAGAGACAGCCTATCGCCCCAGGTGCCTGAGTCCTTCCCTTTCACGGTCTGCTGATGCTGTGACCGCTTCAACTAATGTCAAGGCTGGGCGGAGTCACCAGGGACCTCTGTGCTGAGTCCAGGATGAGGAGTAATTTGTAATCAGAGAACCTGATCCGAGAATGTGGGCTCTCACCCCAACAGTCTTCCTTTGTGTGGTCAACTAAATCCCCTCCTGCCGTCTTCCTATGGGACAGGGTTACCCGAACCCCTCCAGCTCTCCGGAAGACTCAGACTCATCCTAGCCCCGCCCTCCTTGGTCAAGCAGGAGGCCCAGGAGGGAGTCTGAAATCAATCCACAGCGTCAAGACAAGCCATTTATAGAGAACAGAACCTGGAGGGCACATTTCACGTGGGGTCGAGCCGGGTTTCAGTTATTCTCAACTGGGTTCAGACAGGGTCACCCTAAAACATGCAGATTTTATTTTTAAATATTTATTTATTTAGTATACAATATCCTTTCTGCGTGTATGCCTGAAGGCCAGAAGAGGGCACTAGACCTCATTACAGATGGTTGTGAGCCACCATGTGGTTGCCGGGAATTGAACTCAGGACCTTCGGAAGAGCAGGCAATGCTCTTAACCGCTGAGCCATCCCACCAGCCCCAACATGCAGCTTTTGAAGCTACTGTCCTGCTCTTAGAGTCACCCTCTTCATATCCAGGTCCCCTTTCTGAGCTGTGCTTCTGGGTCTGGCTTCCCCACACAGCCTAGACTCTTAAGTGAGAACAGAAGCTGCACTCGATCCCCTTTCACGGATGAAGTAAACCAAGGCACAGAGACGAGATGAGGTTTGCCCCAGCAGGACAGCTATTAAGCAGGGATGAGACCGTACTCTGGATATCTCTGAGCTCCCCACCCCCATACACACACACACACACACACACACACACACTTGTGTTCACTATTCTGCTATTATCTCAAATGTCTGAGCAAGCAAAACTCAAATGAAAGAAATATACTCTTTTCCAGGGAGCTGAAAGATGAGAGAAGCATTTCCCGAAATATGGGTTAGCAAACAGGCAGACGGGGCTGACCCGTGGAAGGTTGGGGGGAAAGCAATACTCAGAACTGACCTGGATCCTAGAAGCATTAGGGGGGGCTGCTATTGTCCATCCAGCACCAGGAGACCCCGTGGCTCTCAGAAGAGGAAGTGGCCCATGAATCCTCTATAGAGTAGTCTTGTAAACAAGGCTAACCAACAGTCCTCCCTGACCGTCAGGGCGGACAGTGACCCTTTAAGCAGGAGGCGGATGAGAGGAATAACCTTGACAAATGCCACTGAAGGTGCAGAGAGGTTAGTGCTTAAGGCTTCACTTCACCCCGGCTCACACCGCCTCTGCTCCAGCTGCCTGACCTCGCCTGTGAGCTCTCCGGAATCCACCAGCCCCTCCTGAGCCTTGGCTGGCTCGCCCGCTCTGCCTGCAACTCAATCCCTCCCAAGGCACTGAGAGTAGTAAGGGCCCAGGCGCGCTGATCAAAGGTATCCGCCCTGACTCAGGTCGATTTTCAAGGAAAACACTTTGATTCCCAGCTCCAAAAGAAAGCCGTTCCCACGGTCTTTCTATGAGGCCTGGGGTTTGCCCTCCGATCCATTCCGGCAGCTCTGAGAGCTGCGTCTCTTTAAAGCTTCCTCTAAAGGGTCCCCAGGAAGACATAGACTGTGGCTGCTGGTTTGTCCCTGAGCCCCAGCCATGTGCCTGAGCATGAATCTCAGGACACCGCAGGGCAGCCGGCCAGTCATTCGCCAAGTGGCTGGTGCAGGCGTTGGAAGGCGACCTTTGAACAGCGGGTGTCTTATGGAGTTTTTAGTGCTAATGTTCTCCAAATGCCACACTCAGATTGACTGTCATGTCCTTCAACACCTCTGAATCACGGCTGCATGCAGATGTGTCTTGGCTGCAGGCCTGTCCACAGCCTGTCCGCACCCCATTCTCACGTTTCTAGACCTCAGACCCCAGAGTGCAGGACAGCCATGACGACTCACACCAAATGAGCGTCTTTGTCGAAGGTTTGGCCTGGATTAAATGCACAAATGTTGACGGGGGTTTCTCTAGCCGTGGCCTTTCTTACGAGCCCCTTTACAGTATGGTGAGCAAGACCTGGGTCAGCTGGGGACTCAATGTCTCCCTTTTGACTCATCTGTACCCTCAAAAGGGTGGGTAGAGACAGTGACAGAGCCAAGAGTGGGGACAGGACTCTGTTTCTTGTCTTTGAATGGGGGATGGGTGAAATGTCCTGAGGACTCCGGGGGGGGGGGGGGGTCCTGAGAAGGGGGTTGAATGACACAGCTGGACACGAAGCAATAGAAGGGAAGCCTCTGGGGCTGTAGAAACCCAGAAGACAGGACCTCACCCAGCCTGAGAAGGGACAGGAGCTTTCTGGGAAAAGACCCGTGGACTGGGCCATTATTTTCTGAATTATAATTCTTCAGGTCCCGCCCCACCTCCTCCCTCCCTAAAAGTGAGATGGGCTCAGCGTAGAGATTCTGGAAACCACAGGGAAGGATCAAGAAGAAAGGCGGACTGTCTGCAGTTCGCCACCCTGACAGAGCAGCTGCGAACGTTTTTGATGTCTTTCTTTCCCATCTCCTTACCAGGCTGAACTTTGAAGGAAGAAAAGAGGAGGAGGCAGCCAGGTGGGGGAGGGACGGGCAGGAGCATTTTAAGCCTAAGAAAGCTCCTGGGTAAAGCTTCTAGAAGTTTCCCCACAGGGCGCTGTGTCGGGGCACTGAAGAGAAGCTGGTGAGAGAAAGGGTGAGCAGGGCATCAGGGTACGAAAGAGGTTGGAGGAGGTGGGGGGGGGCGGGTAGCTAAAAACCAGGTATAGCCTCTGGGAGCTTTTGCTTTAGAAGGGAAATGTCATTGCATTTTAGAAAGGGAACAAGAGAATACCACAGAGTTCTAACCAGCGGACCTGGGCTACCTAAAACCTCCCCGGTATTGGTGATTCATCTGGCTTCTCCTTTCTTCCCTTCAGTCTGCCTTTAAAACACAAGCTCAGGCTTGGAGATGTAGCTCAGTTGGAGAGTGCTTGCCTACCATGCATGAAGCCCCAAGTTCAATCCCCAGCATGACATAAACCCCGTGTGGTAGAGCATACCCATCATCACAGAAGCTGGGCAGTAAAAACAGGAGGATCAGAAGTTCAAAGTCATCCTTGGCTGGCTACATAGCAGGTTTAAGGCCAGCCTGAGCTCCAAGAGACCCTGTCCTTAAAAAAAAAAACTAACTACACTGTCGGGCAGTGATGGCGCAGACCTTTAATCCCAGCACTCAGGAAGCAGAGGCAGGGGGATCTCTGTGAGTTCGAGGCCAGGCTGGTCTACAGAGTGAGTTCCGGGACAGGCTCCAAAGCTACACATAGAAACCCTGTCTCGAAAAACTAAAATAATAATAATAATAATAATAATAATAATAATAATAATAATATAACCACACAAGCTCCCATCCTGATCCCTCGACCTCAGTCCCCCCCCCCCCCCGCAACTCCTGCACTCACTTGCCTCCTCCCACTCCCACAGACAACGACCTGGGGCTCCTCTTTCCCTTCCCTCACCACAGCTTTGCAGGCTGCCTCTGTGAGCATCAGGAGAGCTGCAGAGACAACAGCGGCTGGTCTGTGATTCCCACTGCTTCTGGTCTTGACTCCTGACAGCTCTGTCTGTGGCTTCCCTTCTTTCTGGGATCTCCACCTGTCTGCTATCTTTGACATCTGCTGGGGGTTTTTTTGTTTTTTGTTTTTTTTTACCTTGTCCACCTCCGAGGATCTTAAGATCCTTGGCACAGCCTAACCTGCCCTAGATAGGCTCAGCTGTCTCCTGAGCAGCAAGGGAGGTCCGTCTGCTGGAAGTGAGGCTGTATGAACAGTTCACTGTCTCCTGGTCCCCAGGCTCCTCGGCATGAGAAGGTCTAAGAAGGGCACTTGGTTCATTTGAATGTAGGCCTATGTTCACCCTGACTTGATGACACAGCCTGCATGGCAGAGGCCACCGCTGCCTGGCTCCATGGCTTCTGCTGGCTCAGCAACAACAGGTGGGGTGTGGTTTGCCCTTCCTTTCTCTAGAGTGCATGCCATTGTCAGACCGGATAGGAGCAGGTGTCCAACCACTTCCAAGCACCCCGCTAGACCACAACACCTAGAAAAAAATCCCAACTACAGTCACCTATCAAATACATGGTGAAATCAGAAGCCCCTCCCCACCCAAGTCCCAGCCACGAGTCCCGACAGGATGCCAGGTCCAGGCCCTGCCATCTCAGACCTGGAAGTCCTCATCTGGGACAGGCTCTATGCTGATTACACCCTCAGAGAGGACAGGGCCTGGCACAGCCTTCCAGAGGCTCTGAGAGTGTGCCCAGAGACCATGAGTGACTCCCTGTCACCTACAAGGAATCTGGGAAGACGCTAGGAAGACCCCAGACTCTGAGGTACCCAGATACAGAGGAGAAGGTGGTAGCGGGGAGATGCTGGGCGCAGAGGAGTCCACTGGGCAGGGTATACACTGATCCCAACTGGGGAGTAAGCACCGAGCCACACAATTCACTGTGCCCATGTTTGAGGTTTCACACATCCTCAGTGAGGGTGTCAGCGGTACCAAACACGACTTCCTGCCATTGTTAGCAAAAGATTTGCATGAGAAGCTGCCAGATACCTCAGCGGGATGGGAAGGGAGGCGGTGAGCAGTCAGGTAACTGGGCCAAGGTCTCCTGAGAACTCAAATTCAAGCTGGCCAGGCCACCTTCACCAGGCTTTTGTGAGCTTCATCTGCCAACTTCAAGTCTCCCCTGACCTCCTCAGGCTCATCTGGAGTTCGCCCCCTTCTTCTGGCTTCAGTTACCACTCCAGCGCCCGCTGGTCCTAATCCTACCACAGTAAACCTGGGCTACAGTCACCAGGAGCAAGGAAGGGCAAGTCCCAAGCTCACTTGCGAGTCTCTCCAATACCTGTCCACTCCCTCTCACAGTACCCAAGAGACTTTAGACCAGAGCAGATGCAGGCCAGATGGTGTAAGAGCACATTCAGCCCGGGTCTAACCAGGATGAACATCTATCCCAAACCCTGGGGAAAGCTGGGCTGTCTGAGGCTGATGAGCTTAATGTGCTGCTGTTGTTACTGTTTTCTGAGCACCCCTGGGTGCTGAGTACCGTCCTGGGAGTCACGGATGTAAAACCCCATCCTGTGGACGTTCCATACCCAGCCACACAGGATGACAGAGTAGCTTCAGAGGGAGCATGTGCCCCGGAGCCCAACACACAGGGATGCACAGAGACACACAAACACACCTGGAGACCATGCCTGTTTTCACAGCCCTAAACAGGATGGCCCTGAAATGCCCAGCTTGGCTTCAGACAAGCAATGTGCTCACTTCGCAGGGTACTCTACAGCAGGTGTCCCCACAACATGGCAGGCTGGTGGGCCATATTGATTGTGTCCCAGCTACTCCGCCATCACAGATGGTCTATGAACAGAAAGCACTGCCGTGTCCCAGGAAAACTTAGTTATGGACATGGGAATTTGAACTTGGCATAATATTCATGTCACAAAATATTTTTTTCTTTGACTTTCTCCCCCGACCCCAAACCTTTGAAACATATGAAAAATCCCTCATAATACTCTCAGGCCCTATCAGGGAGGTGGAGAGCTGGTCTAGGGGCCACAGCCCGACACTGTGACTTCATAGCAGAGACAGATGCCACCGACCTCTTATCAGCGGCATATACCTTAAAAGGCATAGTGTTGAGTCAAAGAGACACACCACAGAAGAATACACACAGCAGCATTTAAATTAGATCAAGTTCAAAAGCAGACAAACTAGGCTCCCGCATGCTTTAGTGTGTGTGAGTTTCCATTCCCAGGGCTGAGACAAGAGAAACTACTCTACCATAGTGACTTTGTGCTAAATGATGAAAGTATAAAGAAACAGGTCCAGGCTTACCAGCACCCCCCATCCACAGTCATTCAGAAGAAAACAATACCTCTAAGGGAAGAAACAGCGTCTCTGGAAGAATGTCCTAGAATATTCCAGAATGTTCTCTCTCTTGCCCCGTGTCTCAATCACGCCACATGTTTTTTTGGGGATTGTATTTGTTATTCTTCACTGTATTTTTCAGTATGTGATTTATATTTCACGGTGACAATGAAGAAGGCATCAAGGACAGGACCTACTGGGACGGCGCCTGAACCTCCGCCAGACCGGCATTATAATCAGCTGGCAATGGTCTCACATCCCACCGCTCTGGGAGAATTTCCTCTTCAGTCAACAGAACCACTCACTCTTTCTTTCCCCGGCTTTGTCTTCTGGCCTCCCGGCCTTTCCATGCTGTGCCCGTGTGCCACCTCACCTGCTCTGCCCCTCTGGATCCAGCCCCCAGCCGATGCCCTCTCCAGCAGGCAGCCTTTCCAGCTCTCCCTGAGCCCACCTCAGCACCGCTGCCTCTCTGCAGGCCTCTGCCTCCCAAGCTCTTTATTGGGATTAAACGAAGATGAAAGGCAGGGGCTAGTGGTGACAGAGGCTGGAGGGGCAGGAAGGGAGGCAGGAAGCCTTAGCTTGCAGAAGGCAGTGCTACTATTCATGTTTGGGGAACAAAGGGAGTGCTCATCTGAGGCCAGAGAGCACAGTCAGACGCACGCGTGAACTCCGTCTGGGTCCTGTTCCCTAGGACAAGTCTCATGATCTCCACCCAGCTGCGAGAGCGGCCTGGGCCTTGTTCACGTCTGTTCCCCCATGGTGTCTAGAGACCTGTGGCCCCAGAGGCTCGGCAAGCCACTTCAATTCACTTCCTCCTCCACGGGTATTTGAGAGAGAAATCAGCAAAGCTCCAAGTTTAAAAACAGTCAAAAGAGAAAAAAGGCTGACATTTGTCAAAGACACTGAGGCCCAGACACAAGCAGATTACCCCAGGTCACACAGCAGTCAAAAGATGCATTTGAATCCCAGCATTTGAAAAACTGAGGCAGGAAGATGGATGGAGAGTTTGAGGCCAGTCAGGGCTGTACAACAAGTTCCAGGGTACATGTTGAAATCGTGTCTCAAGAAAAGAAAGAAGGACTAGCAAGATGGTTCTGTGGGTAAAGGCACTTATGGGGTAATCTTGGCAATCTGAGCTCAATCCCCCAGAACCCGTGTAAAAGTGGAAAGAGAGAACTGGCTCCACAATGCTGCCCTCTAGTCTGTGAGAAACGCTTGCACCACACACCCAAACAATAATAATAATAAATAAAATAAGAGGGAGGAAGAAGGAGGAAGAGGAGAAAAGGGAGGAGGAAGAGGAGGAAGACTCTTAGAGTATCAGGTATGGTGATGCAAGCCTGTAATTCTAGCACTTAGGAGGAAGCTGAGACAGGAGGATTGCCATAAGTTGGAGGGTATTTAGGAAGCCCTGTTTAATGAACGAGAGAGAGAGAGAGAGAGAGAGAGAGAGAGAGAGAACGCTTGCGTGGTGCATGGATGTATGGGAGAGCCCTTAAAGCTTGCAGTAGGGGTGTGGGGGGAAGAGCAGAAGCTGTGATGGGCAGGGGGCAGGACTAAGAGAGGGGCTGTGTGCTCCTCTAAGCAGCTTCAGAAGCGAGGGAGCAGGCTTTATTTTCTCTTGCAAGAGCAGGAAGAACTTCTCTATGGCAGAGGGTTTGTTGCAACACAGGGGGGAAAAAAAATCTGTTTCTGTTTTTGTTTGTAGCTCACCCTCTTCCAAACCAGCTTTCCTGCGGCTGAAGTGGCTTGGCCAGCAAAGCCTCCTCCAACTCAGTCCTTGGCCTTTGGAGGCGAGAACCACACAGAGAAAAGATGGGAACTTGGGGGACAGTAAGTTAAATTGACTAAGTGGGGCTTTTTTTTCTTATTTTAAGGTAGGGAATGAGGGTTGTTGAGGCAGGATCTCACTCTGTGGCCCAAGTTAGTCTGGAACTAATAGCAATTATCCTGTCTCCGATTCTCAAATCCTGGGATTCAGGCACAAGCCACAACACCTCGCTTAAGTGGAGGTTCAAACACACAGTCAGCAACAGGCACAGTCTAGCTTTTGCCTGGTTTTACATAGGCCTGGGGTGAGCAGTGTGGTACACACTGAAGGAGACAGACCACAGGGTTGTACCCCAGCCTGCTATAGAGGCTGCACAAACTGGATCCTGCCTCCCCAGTGTAAATGTTCCTATGGAGAATGTTCTTTGCAAAGAAAGTAACGGGACCAGCAGAGCCTCCTGGACAGGGTTCTGGCTGGGCCGAAGCTGAGTCTGAAAATGACCCTAGCCTATAGCCTAACCTCTGTTCTACTGCCTGACTTCATGTGGACAGACCTCCGTGGGTTTGTCTCCCGCTCAGCGAATGGGGGCGGAGGACATTCAGTGCCGGGTCTGTGTGAAGGTTCAATAAACGCTAACTCCTGGTTATCAGGAGAACTGTTTGTGATATAAATGGAAAGGGGGATGTGACGCGATCAGGGCAGAAGCAACTCCTCGTCACCTCCTCAATGTCAAAGCAGCACTGGGGAGGGGCCTCAGTGGGAAAAACGCTTGCAGCGCAAGTGTAAGGACCTGAGTTCAAATCCCTAGAATTCCCATAAGTCACAGTAGCATGTGTCTATAATCCTATTGTTCCTGCCACAAGCCTAGGGGACACAAACAGAATCCTTGGAAGCAGGCGGCCCAGCCAGCCTGGCGTGTGCAGCAGTGACAGACGAGCAGACAAACAGAGAGAAATGCTGTCCCAAACAAGGTGGAAGGCAAGGAGGGACACCTGAGGCGAGCCTCCGACCTCTGCACACTCACCACGGCACATACACACTCTTATCAAAGAAATAAACAGAAGTCAAACTGAGAAGGAAGAGCGTTCCGTTTCCACAGTGGGATTCCTTGGGTCAGTCGCGTGCCAGCTGCTAGCCAGGCCAGGGCAAGGGCAGAGCACCTGGCAGATCTTCCCCAGCACTTCCAAGGAGTGGTGCTAGCTATCCTGAGAAGGACACCTCGGAGCTCCACTGGCTGGACAAACCCGCCCCTACCCCACAGCCTGCTGTGGCTCCAGACCTTCCCGATTCCAAGGGAGCCTGGAACCAGGAAAAGGAAACAGTGTTGGCCCTGGGGAGACTCACTGGGGTCAAAATCCTGGGCCTCTGGCTGTGTTTATGGAATTGGGAAGTGTGGCCCCTCTCTAGTGACCCCCAGACGCCACGCTCTGGCTGGCTACCGTCATGTCCCTGACCTCCACAGTGAACCAATCACCAACAATAGCACCCAGGGCAGCTCTGCCACCTGGCAGATTCAACATGAGAAGTCTCCCAAAGCCCCCATGTCAGAGCTGTTTTTCCCTGTGCAGATTCCTCTCCTGACCTCAAAACCCACACCCACCCTCCTTGTTTAAGGACCAGGGGCCCAAGCTATGCTGTCAGGGAAGCTGTTAACACCGCGGTGAAGACACGGCGCTGTCCCCCACCCCTTCAAACGCCACCTTGGCAAGGCATTAGCTAAACATCTCCTGAGTCCCCAAAGGCTTCCCCTGTGAAGTCTACAATGTTCAAAAGCAACCAGCAAATCCCCAGAGACGGGTCCCGAGAATTAGCGGCTCCCGCTGGATGAAAGACACTCTGATGTATGTGAACAAGAGGACGTGAGGAGGAGACAGACTTGCCTGCTAGCTGCAGGGTCCAGGGCACCAGCAGCAAACGGAGGAACCACCAAGCTGGGAGGCAGCTGGGAGGATGCAGGCATCCCACCCCAGGCCCACACCGTGGAAACCAGCTCTCCATCCAAGGCAGCAGCAGCCGCTGTGAACGGGACACTTCATCAAAGTCTTTTTTCCTCTTTAGCTCACTGGAGGCTCTGGCCCCTGCCGGCAGCCACAGTTCCCTTTTGTGTCCCAGTAAGTTCCTCCTCTGGACGCCTATTCTGCTTCCTCAAGCTGTTCCCCTTAACTCCGACTTCCCTCTGAAAGAGTGGGGGCAGCCTTAGTGGGGGTTCCAACAGAGAAACAGTCTGGGACTCCAACTTGTCAAGCCACACAGTAGGAAAAGAGCTAGGGGTGGGGACCTAGGCCTCCCCAGGCCAACATCTGTCTGTTTCTGTCCTCCTAGGGCCCTTGCAGTATGGGACGCCTGTCCAGGAAATAGTGGTGCTCCTTGGGTTGGTACCTTACACTTCTAAAACCCTGAAACCAGCCACAATCCCACCTGCTCGTGTTCCTGCACCTCTTGATAAGGCATCTGAAGACTAGGGTTTCTTTGGGGTGGGGGTGGCTGGAGCATAGGGCAGGGGAAGGGTACAGTGGAGGAGCGGAAGCCAACTGCAAGGCCGAAGGGCCTGAGCTACTTGTCCCAACCTCCGCAGGAACCTAACACCTCCAGGCCAAGTAGGACCCGGTAAGGCCCTTCAGAGAAACTCCTGGTTCACCTTAACTGTCCCCACCCCTCCTGGAGGTTTCCCTAACCTGGGTTCACCCTGTGCTCCCAAAATAAGACACAGGCACTGTTTTCCCATGACCTCTGCTCTCACTGGCCCCACCTTTCTAGGGGCGCCAGCACAGGGGCCCAGCACAGTGATGATCTACTGCCAACCCTTAGCAGATGCTAGGGAGAACTCTTGAGGTCCTGGAGCCTTATGTCCGTCACCTGAGTGGCAGGGGTTGAGCGGGCAGGTGGAGGAAATCAACAGGAAGGGGGCTGAGTGCCAGACCTGCTGAGTACTGGCTTTTCTCATTAGTGCCATCAACCTGAGAGAGAACCCTGCACGACCCCACCCTACCAATGAAAAACTGCAGCCTGAAGAGGTGAAGCAACTTGTCTACAATATGGACAAGTCTGTGGAGGCACGACCTGGAAGGCCAGACAGAATCACACCTGGATTTTCTTTGCTATTTTCAGATACCACGGTGGAGGTTGGGCACATGGCTGAGGCCCCACAATGTCACCACGGGACTTGTGTTAATGTCTTGTCTAAATCCCTCCCCTTTGGCCTCTGTACAGTAACAGTGAAAGCTGCGGGGTGTTCAGGAGCAGGAACCCTGAGGCAGGAGTGTAGAGGCAAGCCATAGGCCACCCACTCGCTGAGGAAGACACGAGCAGAAGATGCATCGCGAAGGGGCGGGCCGGGACCCAGGAGGTATTGGCTGTTGATCCATCAAGGTGATACATGATCGCGGGTGTCACAGCGAAGCACGGATAATCTGCTTCACGCCGCTCCCCAGCTCCTGCCGGGAGCAGGTTGTCTAAGCACTCCGGTGCCATGGTGATAGACGTCACGTTAATGCCTCGGTGCACACAGGGAGCATTTTAAAGGCTTCGGTCTGTGCCTCCGCGAGTTTCCTCATGACTTGGCACCTGTGTGGCACCCGGCTTCTCCAACACTTGTGCTGCCCCCGTTCCTGCCCAGGTGCCAGCTCGCTGCTCCCGCCTGCATGCGCTCGGCGCTGCTCGGCATCCCTGAGACAAGCCTCGGTCCCTCATAGCCTACCTGCACCTACGCTGCAGGCAGTGGGGGGCCTCATGGGTCCCTCCTGCACACATAACAAGCCATCTGCCCTCCTCCTGCAGACCCTCAGCTCTACAGACTTCGTCCCTGAGAAGGATGTTTGTCAGAGGTCAAGGGCTGCCCAGGCTCCGGGTGGGGCAGATGAGGCCCACATCTACACCACAGCTGTGCAACTCAGCTAGGACTGTAAGAATGGAGACTGAGACACCGGATCCCTGTAGGGCTTCTGATCTCCTGGGGAAAAGAGCCCCTCTGACCCAGGTGACCACACGCAGGAAACTAAACCATAGCTCTTTCAGAAGCCTAATGGTCGCCACAACTTTCCGGCTTCCTGACACCCTGTGCTGTAAATGGCAGACTAGCTGGATTCCACTTGTTGGATTTTCCTGGCCTGCGCCCTGGGCAGGAGCCACGAAGAAGCAGAACGAAGGCCCGGATGGTACTGAAGAGGAAGACAGAAAAGATTAAGGCGTCACAG
>NC_022017.1:28127841-28132841 GCF_000317375.1 Microtus ochrogaster | reverse complement strand
GAGCTTGCCACCCACGTGGCAGGGCCTCTCCTGCCCTGTAGCGAACCAATCAGGGCGGCCCTTGGGGGAGGGCTGCTTTAGAGAATCCCTCCCCTTTCTTCCACTCAATCTTAAAACCACCCGCTCCCCACTGAGATTGACACTCGTTATTTTGGTTTAAAAAAATAACAATAACGTTATCGAGCTGGGGAGATGGTTTGGCAGACAAAAGCCTGACGCCCGAGTTCGGTCCCCAGAACGGACGTGAGAAACCTGTGATATTTGTTCATCCGTGATCTCAGCGCTCCATGGGGAGAAGGGCAACAGAGACCAGGGAACCTCCTAGAAGCTCACAGGTTAAGTAGCCCAAGTGGACAGCTCAGCAGCAGAAATAAAAAGACCACATTGGTGGGGTGGTGCACACCTTTAATCCCAGCACTCAGGAGGCAGAGGCAAGTGGATATAGGAGTTCGAGGCCAGCCTGGTCTACAGAATGAGTTCCAGTACAGCCAGGGCTATTATTACACAGAGAAACCCTGTTTCCAAAAACAACACTAAATAACTAAATAAATGTAAAAAAATGGGATCTCACGTCTTTAAACTCACTGTGTAACCAAAGATGACCTTCAACTCCTAACCCTCCAGCCTCTGCCTTCCAAGTGCTGAGGTTACAGGTGTGAGCTGGCACACCTGGTTTATACAGTGTTGGGTGGGGCTCAAAACCAGGGCTTGGTGCACGCTGGACAAATATTCTACGGAGCTACTGAGCTAACTGAGCTTTGTCCCCAGCCTTTACTACAACAAAATCTATGGGGAAGAGTAATAAGTTTTAGGTCTGGATCCAGTTCCGAGATAGGAACAGCACAGATTCCAGCCTTGTGGCTTGGTGGGTCTTCTGAATGAGCCCTCCTTGGATGGCCCCTGCTTGAACCCTCTGCTGCTTTGAAAGCTCCCTGCAGGTGCCTATCCTGAGTTTTCCGAACCAGCAAGAAGCTGAAATCCTTCCCATCCTGTCCACTGAGTCCCTTTTTTTTCACACCTCGGTGGGAATGCTCTGGAAGCCACGAGCACCCTTGGACAGCAAACAATAATTGTACTACACACAGAGGTAACTTTGAGTCAGACAGAATATCCCAAATCCCAAGTTAAATGCATTCCCAAATCAATTTTTCCAAACTATGCATGTGCTGGCCAACACCGTCTGACCAGATGGGAGGCAGGATGGAGGGAAACAAGATCTGAGGCTGAAAAGAATCACGTTTGCAAGCTTGGAGAAGCGTCTGACCCTGTCAATGTGATGCAACCACACACGCAATTCCGAGGTCGGAAAGAATGTGTTTTTACTGTCTGTCACTGACATGCAATACAGAGAAGTGTACGGAGCCCAGTAACGGCCTCTTAGCTGCTCCAGAGAAGGCCTCCGCCCCTCCCCCAAAAGATCTAGTGCCCAAACTCCTGAGAGTTTTGGCTTTGAAACAAAGTCTCACTGTGTAGCCCAGATTAGCCTTGACTTCATTCTGTAGCCCAGGCTCGCTTCAAACTCATAATCCCCCTGCCTCAGCCTCTGAAGTGCTGGCATTACACTCAGGAAGCCCAGCTTCCCAAACAACCTTTCCGGGTGATAGTAGCTCTGCCTTACTCAGGAAATCTGGGTTCAAGGCACTATCCTGCCATTTCCTTTGGGAGACCTTAGACAAACTATCCAGGAGATTTAACGTCACTTTCCTCGTTGGTAAACTGAGTATAGTCCCTGTTCTCTGCCACAGATACACCTGCAAACTCAGAGAAGCTGGAGGTTGTATGAAGCCTCTCTGCAGTAGGGTGGCCCGGTTCTGTCTGAGCACAACTGTCAATTAGGACTCTAAGGGGTGGCCTGGAGCTCCTGTATCTCAGGGTGGTATTTCGGGATCAGGATTTTGAACTCTCCTGTAAACCGGGCAGGAGGCTATGCCTCGGGGATCTGTATCACCCCTGCTTAGCCTGTCCCTGCATATCCTAGGCCCTCTGCCGTGCTAGCCACAGCTGCCTCAGCACACAGACTTCAGAAGGAAAACCCGAAAGGTGGTTCCTCCACTCAGGCCTGATGGATAACAGGCCCTTCCTCCTGATGCAGAGAACTCCAGCCCGTACTTTGCCTCCAACTCAATCCACCTCCTCTTCATCCTGGCATCAAAAGCCTGTTTGATCAGCTTTTCATCCCTTTTCTGAAAATTGTGGTGATGGAGAGATGTTCTGAGTCTCTCAGAATTGTACATCCTGCACCCTGGCCATCACCAGGGCAGCCACAAGCCTGACTCTGGACAGCTGCCCGGCTCTCTGACAGTTCATTTATCCTTTCTACCTCCCACCTCCCGCCCCACGCTGGGGTCCTGGACCCTGGTCCTCCCAGCTTTGCCAGAGTCACCCAGAAGAGAGTCAACTCGGGCTCTACAGAGGGTCAGGAGCCCTAGGAAGGGATCGGATGCCCCTGTACCCTGGGGTGAGCAAGGAAGAGAGGGGACAAGCCAGATCTGTGGGATAAGGTGGTGTCTCTGTTGTCTGTCCCTCTCCCTCCCCCTCGCTGACAGTAAGGGAGATTGATGGAGTCCTGCCTGAGCGTTCTGTATGGAGTCTTTAGTAATAAGCTTTCTCATTTGGTCGCAAATCCCAGGTTTACTGAGCAGTTTTTCAACCGTTTTCTCCCTTGAGCTTCCCAAGAAGCCCCTGGGGGAAAGGGAAGCTGAGCTGAGCTGAGCTGAGCTGAGCTGAGCTGAGCTGAGCTGCCTTCGCTGGTCAGGTGACAAGAAGAGCCAGGGTGCACTGGAACCTGTGAGTGTCGGGAAAGAGGTCAGTGGAGTAGGGCAGAGGTCAGGGAGGGTGCCGGGGGCTCAGAGTGAATCCCAGAGTTCAAAAGGGCAATGTAAAAAGTCTGTTAAGAAAAAGTGGGGCATCGTGAAGCATGCTTGTGATTCCAGGAGGGAGGCGGGGCTACGGGTCATGTCTGTAAGCCCAGATGGTCATCCTCCACTACATAGCAAATTTGAAGTTAGCCTGGATTACATGAGACCTTGTGTGTGGTGTGTGTGTGTCTCTCTCTGTGTGTGTGTGAGAGAGAGACAGAGAGACAGAGACAGACAGACAGACAGAGAGAGATGGGGGAGGGGAATCAAAACTGTGCCCCCTTCAGGGAACCCCATTGCTTTCTGCCTCTGTGCACACTGAAAGGCTGGGTCTTTCATGGGGAATCTGCTTGATTGCTCTTTGGGGAGGATGCCTGTCCCAATCAGGCCTCAGCACCAACCCTTTCTGTTTAAAGGTTCCCTGTCATCTCTCTACACAAGGACAGCTAGGCGATCTTTCCCCCAGGCCAGCTGATTAAAGGCTTTGAGCCAGTGGGTAGCTGGCCCTGCCCAGGTCAGCGAGGGCAGCCGGCCCTGCCCAGGTCAGTTAGGGGCAGCCAGCCCTGCCCAGGTCAGCGAGGGGCAGCCGGCCATGCCCAGGTCAGCGAGGGACAGTCACTGCTGGAGTTTAGCAGGTTGGCTACTTCAGAAGGGAGCACAGATCCAGGTTCTGCAGGGCCGTCTGAAGTGGGAAGAAGTGGCTAGTTTTATGCAGAAGACAGAGGGACAGGGAGCAGGGTGGAGACAATCTGAGCAGCTAAATGACCTGAAAATTGGGGGAGAGCAGGGAAAGCAAGACACCATTGCTGGAGAGTGGGGAAGGAGGTTGCTGAGCAGGCCAGGTCCGGCAGCAACACGATAGGAAACTTGAGAGAAAGGAGGGGAACAATGGGCCTTATGAGGAATGACAAGCTGTGACCCTCTCTCTGAGTCGTGGTGGCTCTAGCTCACCTGCCCCAGGCAAGGCTGGAGAATGAACTGGACAGACAGGAAGGGGATAGCCCTGCAGGAGGTCTGAGGGCGACAGCAGAGGTGACCCGTGGCTGGTCCAGCTTGCCCTGCCCTTGTTCAACTGCATCAGTTACGTTCAAGTATTAACCCTCAGCCCCCACCCCCAAGTACAGTAAAAATCTTTTATCTTAAGACCAGATGGCCCCAGATTGAAGAGCCCTGTGTCCTTGGAAGAAGAGCAGTATATATCTTAGGAACACAAAGGAGCCCATGGGAAGGGAACCAGAGTCAAGAGATGCTTGGTGGGTGGAGAGACAGCTCCGCAGGCAAGAGCATTGGCTGCTCTTGCAGAGGACCCAGAATCGATCTTCAGCTCACAACTGTCTGGGACTACAGTCCCAGGGGACCCAAAACCCTTTTTCTGGTCTCTGTGGGCACCAGGCACATATACTCTACATAGACATATGAGCAGGTAAAACACCCATGCGCACCCATACACATAAAATGTGCGTGGGTCCTTTGCTGCTTATATGCCTATGAGCCCAGAAGCTGGAGGAGGGGAAAGGACCCTTGCTTGGAAACTAGAGGGAGCCGTGCCACACCGATAGCTTGACTTGAGACTGCGGTCCTCCAGAACTCTGTAGAAATCTGTAGTTGGGGTTTTGTTGGTTTTTTGTTGTTGCTTTTGTGACTCATTTGTTTGCTTTTGGGTTTTGGTTTGTAACTGAGACAGGGTTTCCTGTACACCAGGCTGGCCTAGGACTCACTGTATAGCCAAGGATGTCCCTGGACTTCCGGCTCCCCTTCTCCACCTCCCAAGTGCTGGGTTACAGGAGACACCATCCCTGGTTATGGAGATCGAACCCAGAGTTCTGTGTATGCTAGACAAGCATACCTGCCAACCGAGCTGCACCCCGCAGCCCAAATCCTTAAGCTTTAAGACATTCCTTTTATGGAGCCTTGTGGAACTAACAGACTGGATAAAGCAACGGGGTGAGGGCTGAGATACAGCTCAGTGCAGGGCACTTGCTTGACAAGCGCAAGGCCCCTGCTTCCACCCCAGCACCAAGAAAGGAAGAAAGAGAGGAAGAAAAGAAGAAAGAAAATCAGAAGGAATGTGAAGTTTCCTCAGGAGGCAGTAATTGAGGCAAGAGTTTTATTTTACTGAATTTGTTCTTTTTTTTTTTTTTT
>NC_022017.1:28126223-28127182 GCF_000317375.1 Microtus ochrogaster | reverse complement strand
CTCACACTCAGCAAAAGGCAATGATTTCAAACACTGGGATTGTAGGCGTGAACTGCTATAACTCATTCTGGGCCAGCCTGGGCTACATAGTGAGTTCTAGGCCAGCCTGGACTATGAAGTCCCTCAAGATGTATTACTAGATGAAAACCCTTGACAGCAGATGTCTTTAGCTCACTCACCTGCATGGTGGGGCTTCTAACCCTACAGTAGGTGGTTTGTTCCCATGCATGCCCTGCTGCTCACTAGTAAATTTGCTGTCCATAGGTCAGCCCCTCTCTGGTTAAAAAATAAAGTCAGAGTCATAAGACTGAGTTTAATATTCTTAAAAGTCACTTGTGTCACAACCCTCTTCTGTTTTTATTTGGCACTAATATGAATGTTTTCCTTTCTATTTAACCCTGTTCTAGGGGTAAAAAATCAAGGCCTCGGGGAAAGGGAAGAGGGAGGGGTGGCAATGACATAATAGTACTCACTTATGAAATTCCCAGAGGAAAATCATCAGCTGGAGAGATGGCTCAGTGGTTAGGAGGGCTTACAGCTCTTACTGGAGTTCAGTTCCCAACAGCCACATCAGGCAGTTCATACCTGCCTATAAATCCAGCTCCTGAACTCTGATGCCCTCTTCTGGCCCCCTAGGGTACTGCATGCATATGCGCATAGCCACACATAATGTACACCACTTAAAATAAAAAAATAAATTCTTGCCTGGAGGTAGTAGCACAGGCCTTTAATCCCAGCACTCGGGAGGCAGAGGCAGGCAGATCTCTGTGAGTTTGAAGCCAGTCTGGTCTACAGAGTGAGTTCTAGTACAGCCGGGGCTAAACAGAAACCTGTCTTAAAAACCCAAAATAAATAAATAAATAAATAAATAAATGAATGAATGAATGAATGAATAAATAAATAAATAAATAAATAAATAAATAAATAAATAAATAAATAAATAGGACTTCGTGCATGCT
>NC_022017.1:28118111-28125798 GCF_000317375.1 Microtus ochrogaster | reverse complement strand
ACCTGCTGCTTTTTTTTACAGGCTTCCCTTATGGTCTCTGTGTGGATGAACCACCGTTCACTCATCTGCTCTCCAGGCAAAAAAACACGAGCTGCTTCCTGGCTCGGGTGACTCTGAGTACAGCTTCTGGGGTGTTCCACTTCTCTGGAGTCCCTTTGAGGTTTCAGAGACCCTGCCAGCCATCCCTGCTGAAAAGCCTGGCTGGAGAGAAGAGCACAGCCCACGGGTGCTCAGGTCACATCAGGAGCACAGGGAGGGGACAGGTGGCAGCTGGGCTCCCTCTGTCAGGCCGCCACCTTCCACAGAGAACAGGTGTTCTAACCATTGTCTTCACTAATCGTCCTTATATACCTTACTAATAGCAGTGAGCTAGAAAACATCTTTTGATGAACTCCATCTCTGTCTCCTACTGGCTCATTCTGACATTCTTCTCCCCATCAAGGTCAAGAAACCTGTGTTTGCTGCCATGGAAGAACCTTTCAAGATGCTATGGAGGGTGGAGAGGAGCTGTGTCTCCCTCCCCCCTCACCCTCCCCCTGCCTCCACTGACTGAGTGACCATGAGAAGAGGCACAAACAGGCATGCCCCATCACTGCTCCTGGAAGCCACCTGGCCTCACTTAATACCCATGAGCCTTTTGATCTCACACAGCCCAGCATGCCCCCTGTAGGAGCACTGCGATTGCAGGAATTCTTGCTACACAGTGGGCAAGCCTTCACAAGGATGCAACAGATGCTTGACCACTGGGCCATCTCTCAGCCGGCATGCTCAGCTGTTGATGTGGGTGCTTGGGCTCACGCTTAGGTCCTGATGCTTGCCAGGCAAGCACTTGCAGACTGAACTTTTTCCCAGCTGAAGACATAGGTAGGTACATAAATATAAATGCCTTCTAAGCAGCTCTGGCGGTGCTCTCTTTACATCAGTGCAGTCGGAGCATGCACATTCGGAGGCAATGCACTGTTCACCTAGACAGAATAGATGGTGGGCCCAGCCCCCATTTATGCTGCCTGGATGACAACGTCCCCAGCATTGCCCTTGTCCAAAGACTGGCACTGCAACCTGCTACTTCAACCTCCTAGCACACAACCAGGGTCCTTAAAAGCCACCATTATCATATAACTATTATTATTATTGTTGTTATTATTGGCTTTTTTTTTTTTTTTGGTTTTTCGAGACAGGGTTTCTCTGTAGCTTTGGTGCCTGTCCCAGAACTAGCTCTTGTAGACCAGGCTGGCCTCGAACTCCCAGAGATCCGCCTGCCTCTGCTTCCCGAGTGCTGGGATTAAAGGTGTGCGCCACCACCGCCCGGCTATTATTGGCTTTTTGAGACAAGGTTTCTCTGTATAGCCTTGGAGCCTGCCTGGTACTCACTCTGTAGCCCATACTAGCCTCGAATTCAAAGAGATCCACCTGTGTCTGCCTCCAGAGTGCATGCGCCACCACTGTCCGGCTCTGACTATTATTATTGTGTGTATGTGTATGTATGTGTGTTCCTCTAGGGGACACACATAAGCTATGGTACATGAGAAGGTCAGAGGAGCACCTCAGGGGTTGGTCCTCACTTCTGCCTTATTTGAGACAGGTTCTCTTGTTCAGAGCAGCTGTGTGTCAAGTGGCACAGACACAAGTGGCCAGGATTGATTGGCAAGCTCTTTACTCGTGGAGCCATCTCTCCAGCCCCAACTATTATTTTTCTGAAAATTTATTTTATTCCTGGGCAGTGGTGATGCACGCCTTTAATCCCTGCACTTAGGAGGCAGAGGCAGGTGGATCTCTGAGTTTGAGACCAGCCTTGTCTACAGAATGAGTTCCAGGACAGCCAGGGTTACACAGAGAACCCTTGTTTCAAAATACAGTGACACTATCCCCCCCCCCCGCCTCTGTCTTTCCATCTCTCTAGCCCCCCCAATTGCTAACCTTTTTAATGGAGGAAGGGTCCCGTAAAGTCAGAAAGGGGCAGGGTCTTTGCTCTGAGCATGGCTTCCTCAGACTTGGCTTTGGCACTATTTTGGGGTGCTGCTGCGTCCACCAGGTCAGGGTGGGGGATGACAGCAATGGCTCCTGCAGGCTGATAACCTGTGCCCTGACCATGCCCGTTCTGAGAAACAAACATTGAATCTTGTACATTGTTTCCACCCGTGTCGTCTGTAGCCTCAGGAAGGGTTGTTTGTTCTCCTAGCCCTGGTGCTGCTGCTGGGTCCCGGAGTCTGCAGCATCCCGGTTCACAGCTGAGCCAGGCCCGGGAGTCTGCGCATCCCTGCTCACGCTTCTCATAGCTTTACTGAAATGTTACCAGTCAGCTGCCATATCCCATGTCAGCAGAGGACAAAGCCCTCCTTCGTATTGTTTGGCCAAAGGCCCTAGGGTCACATTGCCCTTCTGTTTCTCTCAAGCTTTCTAACTACTGTCATTAAAGCCATTGCTCTCCCTTAATCCCATTCTTTCCCACCAGACTATCATGGCCATTACTGCTGCCGATTCACTGTAATGACCATTTATAGGTCTATGGCCCTGGCTCCATAGCCTGCGTGCTCTCCAGTCAGCTCCCACCAGGCAGCCAGAACGACCTCTGCCAAGAGGAGCCATCAGCCCCAGTTCCGTTCAGAACTCCAGAGCAAGCTGGGTGTGGTAGCACACACCTGTAATCCCAGCTCTTGGGAGGCTGACGCAGGAGGACTGGGAGTTCTGGGTTACACAGTAAAACACAAAACAACAGCAACAAAAAAACCCCTTCAAACAGCCTCCTCACCCTGCTGGGTGGCATCCTCCCCATCCAGCCATGGGGGCATCCTCCCCATCCAGCTATGGGGGGCATCCTCCCCATCCAGCCATGTGGCATCCTCCCCATCCAGCCATGGGGGGCATCCTCCTCATCCAGCCACGTGGCAGCCTCCCCATCCAGCTGTGGAGCATCCTCCCCATCCAGCCGTGGGGCATCCTCCCCATCCAGCCGTAGGGCATCCTCCCCATCCAGCCGTGGGGCATCCTCCCCATCCAGCTGTGTGGCTGCCAAGTCCTTCCCGAGCCAGCAGCCTCCTGCCCCCGCCCCCTCCCCCCCGCCCAGCTCTGTTGCTTCCTCTACCATAGCTCCATGCTGAGAATGAGGAGAAGGCCCGCTTCAATTCTCTTCATCCACTGCCGTTTAGAACATAACCCCCCTCAGGTCTGGACTCCAGTCCTGCCTTCTAGTTCAGATTGCATCCCAACCCAGAACATTCCCTGATGCTCTGTTTAAAATCGCAACCTAAACCCTCTCTACCTGGATGCCCAGTCCCTTGACCCCAGCAGGTGTCAGCATCTGCCACACTGCCTGGGGCTGTTCTGGGCACTTTCTCAGCACTGGGCACTTTGCAAAGGACCTAGGTGGGGGGAAATGACCGCAATTACAATGGAGATTTTAACACAAACAGCTAAAAGGTTTCAGAGGGCACGCGTCTCTGCAGGACGGACCCTGTGGTCAGGCAGCATCGTCTTTTCAGATTAAGGAAGAAATGACTCCCAGAAGGCATCCTCCAGCTGTGCTGGTGGGTGGAGACTGATACTTCCAGGAGGAAAAATCAGCCGTGAACACGCCACAGAAAAACTACATGCTTGAGCCAAACCAGGTATTTGGAGGCGTAAGATGGGAACTGGGGGGAGTTGTTTGCGTTTGAGGAGCTTGTGCTCACAGTGGACCAGGGCTGAGAGTATGTGGAAAATTACTACAGCCTGCGCCTGCCTGTCATCCCCCCCCCCCACCCAGGGCGGCTGAAGCAGGATTACTGTGAGTTCCAGGCTAGTCTGGGGACATAGTGAGACTGTCTTATGCTCCCTGCCCTACACCCTGGCCCCAGTGAAGAGGATTGTCGCTATGGCTTGCAGAAGGCTTCTCTTCCAGGGTTCCAATCTTCACACACACAGCTGATCTCTAGACGCCCACCGCAGGAAGAACTCAGCCTGGATCCCTCAGTGCAGCCCCTTCACAGATCTCTCTCTTCAGCTCAGCCTCTCCTCCCTCAGCCACCCGGAAGGAGTGAGTGGCACACCCCAGCAGCACCTCCCTCCCTTTCAGCCCCCACCCTGCAGGTGTTTTGGGAACCTTGGGCTCAGCGCTCAGGTCCTCCGTCTCAGAGACCTGAAATGGATTAAGACAGAGTTCTACTATGGGCTAGGGAGTCAGTGAAACCATTATGGGTCAGCATTGGAGTGGACAGTGAAAGACAAGCGTGTCTAAAAGCACCGTAAGGTGATGAGGAAGAGCCGTGGGCAGGGTTCAGACAGATCCTGGGCAGTGCCCAAATTTTCAGAAGCAAGGACTGGTAGCGTTATATGTATTTGTTAGAAACAGTGGTGGGCTTTCTGGAATTGGCAGGACCAGTCCTGACGAGTGGGACACACACACACACAGACACACACACAGACACACACAGATATACACACACACGACAACTGTTTCCCTTCTGTGTTAGCCAGACTTCATCGCTCTGGCAAATGCCTGAGAGAGACCCTTTATGGAGGGAAGACTTATTTGGGTTTCAAAGTTTCCAGTCCTTGTTTCACCTGTGACATTGCCTTGGGCTCGTGATGACAGAACGCCACGGTGGCAAGAACATACCCGGTACAAGGCTACTCATCTCATGACAGGTAGAAGGCAGGGAGATGAAGGGCCCCACGGCAAGCTGACCCCTTCAGAGACAAGCTCCCACTGGCCCACTTCTTCCAGCCAGGTCCTGTCACCTCCCAACTGTCTATTCAAGTTTTAACTCACCAATGGAAGGAACCATGGATTAGTTCAGAGTCTGTCTTTGAAAACACCGTCCCAGACACATTCAGGGCTGTGCCTTACATGCCTCCTCGGTGTCTCCAGCCAACCAACTGGAGTCGATCAAGATCAACTACCAGGGCTGGTGTTATGGCTCAGTGGGCACTTGCCACCAGCCTAAAGATCTGAGTCCAGTCCCCGGGACTCACACGGTGACCTCACAGCTGTCTTCTGACTTCCACATGCATATCATGGTGTGCATACACACACACATGGGCGCGTGCACAAACACACACACACGCACGCATTCATGAGTGTGCTCTCTCTCTCTCTCTCTCTCTCTCTCTCTCTCTCTCTCACACACACACACACACACACATGTGTGCGCACACACACACACACAGAGGAAAAGGTCAACCATCACACCTTTTGTGTCCAGACTCTGGCTGAGCACAGGCCATATGGGATAGACAAGAGCATGAACTCCCTGCTGTCACAGAGCTGCCATCTGAATAGGTATGAGGTACTGAAGAGGTTCACATTAGGACAGGAGTGATGGCCAAGTACTTACCATCCATGAGGACCCAAGTCTGAACTGTCATGGAGCACACGAAATCCAATCATGGCAGCATGCATGCGTAATCCTGCTTCTGGGGAGGCAGAGATGGGAGGATTCTTAGGGCTCAGACATCCAGTCTAGCAGAATTAGTAAGTTTCAGATTCACTGAGTAGTCCTATCTCAAAAAAAAACACACAAACAAACAAAAAAAAAACAAAAACAAAAACAAAAAACTCAAAAAAACCCAAGATGGACAAGCTGGAGGGATGGCTCAGAAGTTAAGAAGAGTTGTTACTCTTCCAGAGAGTGTAGATTTGGTTCTCAGAACCCATGCTGCAGCTCATAACTGTCTGTAATTTTAATTTCAAGGGATCTGGTGCCCTCTTCTGGCCTCCATGGGCACTGCATGCACACGCACACACACAGTATATACATGCACATGCAGGCAAATACTCATAAACAAAAAATAAACAATAGTAAGATAAAGTGCCATTGAAGAACACTCAGGACCCTGGTCTCTGGCTTCCACAAGCATGTGTACCTCTGCACACACACACAAATGGGAACACAGACAAATACACAAAAGAATGCTCACATTAGTACAGAAACACCAGATGGCCAGGAGGGGTGAGCACCCTAAAGCTGAAGCTGTTTCCTTGCTGGCCTTACAGCGACCATCCCTTCTCCGAGCTGGCTCCTCCTGGTCTTCTCTTGGCTGCGATCCATTCTGAATGTCTGACTTCAAGGAAAGAGGAATGTACCAAAGACAGCCAACTCTGACTTCACTGCCTCATAATCTGGGGAACAAAGAGATAATGAGGCTGGCTGCCTGCCCGCTGGGCCTGCCAGGCTACCTGCTGTTCATTCGCTCCCTTGATGGGATCCAGAGCCACAGCTGAGCTGACCCCCACCTGCTCTAGGACCCTGGGTGAGAGGCTCATCCTCTCCCTGTGCTTTCCTGCCTGGAGCTGGGGGTAGAAGGACCTCACAGCTGAGGCTGCTATGTGGAGTAAGTGCAGTCTGGGATGTGTGCCTGGCTCCTGTACTCAAACCTGTGCCTTGTGTCCCTGTCCTGCGTGGAGGCTGGACTCACTGCCTCCCTCCACTCCAGAGCACAGTGCAGGATGAGGGGGAGAAGCCGACCTCTGCGGGTGCAAAGGGAGACTTGCTGGGGGCTCTTTTGTTTTCCCTCCTCCTTCTTTCCCTCTCTTCTTCTCCTTTCTTCTGCCCCTCCCTCTCCTCTAAGTAGCTTAGTTTTCTTTTCGAAACACTGTCTCATGTAGCCCAGGCTGGCCTCAAACTTGCTATGTAAATGAAGAAAACCTTAAACTTCAGCTCTTCCTGCCTACACCTCCTGGGTGCTGGGATTCTAGGTGTATATGACCACACTCAGCCTTTGTAGTGCTGGGTGGAACCAAGGGCTTGGGGCGTGCTAGGCCCATACTCCACCAACTGAGCTACACCCCAGCCCTCGGTTGCTTACTTTGATGCTATATTGTGAGCTAGCTTATGGAGAGACAACCACAAGAAATCAGAGACCACGGGCAACATAAAGTTCACTATGGAAGTGAAACATGACAACAGCCCTACCCAAGGAGATGAGAGGCCCACATCAGAGGACCTGATGAGCTGCACATGGATGCTGAGGTCCTATGTATGTGGTTTAAAGCCAAGACTCAGTGAAATCCATTGCACAGCAATAGACAGTATGTCCAACATTCAATGCAGCACCCGGCTTATGGCCAGCACTCAGCTAATGGCCCATGACGACCCCTGTGTGTACATAAGGGACATTCACAATGCCCAGGAAGTTGCAGCATATAAACCTGTTCTCTGGGCACTTGACCCTGTGCCCGCACCTTCTGCCACTTTTATAAAGTCATACTCAGGAGTGGCACCAACGTAACCGGAAGGGGAATACCTGTCCTATGTGTTCTTGTTTAACTAAGATGTGGGGGATGTCCAAGAATAGAAACACGTCTACTTATATTAAACAACAACAACCTAAAGTTGCACGATGAGCAAGTAAGGACAGGGCAGAGAGGGGCGAATGGAGCTAGCCTTCTCTAAATACTCCTTGCTTATCCGTTCTTTTGGATTCATGTGGATGCTTTGTACAAATGTAGCCCAAAGAGGGCTGTAGCTCCTGGACCTCCTTAGCATGTGACTCTGGTTTTGATCCTCAGCACTGCAGGGAAAGATTATAAACCCAAATGGAACTGAAATGAAAAGTATAATCCTCTTTTTAAAAAAGAGAAAAATGAAGCACACAGGTGTAAATATATATATATACACACACAACTGGTTGCTCCATTTCTCAGAGAGGAACTGTTTTGAGGAAATAGTAATTTAACCCAAGAAATGTTCAAAACGGTTGGGGGAGGAGT
>NC_022017.1:28113478-28117442 GCF_000317375.1 Microtus ochrogaster | reverse complement strand
CTCTTAACCACTGAGCCATCTCTCCAGCCCCCTAGGATGTAGATTAAACACACTCACTATGTTATATAATACGGTGCATACTGTGTAATTCACCACGTGTAAACGTGTATAGATACAGCGAATAAGTAGTGATGTTAGAGATTTTAGGAAACAACATTTTCAGCACGAGAGAAAAAAGAAACACATGTGGGGAGCAGATGAAGTTCTGAGTGGATGTGTATTATTGACATGCACACGGCCATGTCAGGGACCCCGGTGCTTCAGCTCCATGGGAATGGTAAAGCCTTCCTCTGGTCCAGGTATACACACGTGCAGAAATTATTGATTGCAGCTTCCACCTGACTGCTACCTGAGAACCCCTGCTCCCTGCAGAGACCGCCTGTAGATCAGCTAATGGCCTCCATCCTTCTTGGTGTTGTACATTATAAACCAGCCGGGTTCCTGGCTGCTGGTGGCCCCCATCAGAGTGCACAGCCCATACAGTCCTTGCTTTTCTGTAAGTGTGTGTATCTCTCTTTCTTACCCTGCCATCCCAGCCAGGTCAGTCCCAAAGCCATGGAGGTCTTGGCACAAATATAAAATCAAAGAGAATATGTATAAACCCTGTCATCCTAAATTTAAGCTGGAAAATAAATATAAACTCATGTGTTCTCTTTCTCTCTGTGTGTGCGTGTGTGTGCACCTGCCTGCTTGTCCTTTTTTTTAGACAGGTAGTCTAGACTGGCCTCAAACTCACTATATATACAAAGATAACTTTGAACTTAAAAAAAAAGATTTATTTTCACTATTTTTAATTATAAGCAGGAACGTGTGTCTGCATGTGGGTATGTGCACATACGTTGTCAGGTAAGGGCCTCTATCCACTGAGCCATCTTACTGGCTCAAAAGATGTCTCCTAATAACTGTCGGAGGGCACGGCATCCACACGCAGATCTGAGGTTACTGTCGGTTTTATCTGGAATAGACCCCGACTTTGCCACCTTTCTATATCTTCTGTACTAAGAACCAAAAGGGGGCAAATAATTTCAGATGTGAGACTGGATCAAAATTCAAGTTCAGAAGCATATGGACTATGCAGGTCACCTCATCCTCCGCTGTGACGTGAGTTTAAGGTCAACCGAGGCTACAGGAGCATTTGTCTTAACAGACACACAAAGGTAACCAGACAACTGAAGCCGGACCTGTCATGTCTGCTGCTGCTCTGAGCCTGAGCTCACTGCTGAAGATCACTGCCAGAAAAATCCTGGGACGGCATTTACCCCGTCCTGTGATAGGCACAGGATGCCTGAGCTTTTTTTCACCCGTGACTCTTGGTTTCATTATAGTCACACGTGCAGAAGTGTGTGCAGTCATCCCAAACTGCCCCTCTGTGCCAAAGACGAAAGCAAGCCACATACTCTACTTTTTATATTTATGGGGTGAGGGAGGAGGAGGGGGAGAGGGAGGACAGAGTTAGGAGAGGGGATAGAGAGGGGGTAGAGAGGAAGCGGGGAGATTCTGTGAAGTCCAAAAAACTTCCAGGAATCAATTTTCTCCTTCCGTCGTGAGTGAGGGATCAAATGTAGTCCTCAGGCTAGGCAGCAAGAGCCTTTGCCCACTGAGCCATCTCCCTGGCCCCCTAGACCACTGATGCTTCCCTCTCACGCAGGCCTCCTGTTCCTTTTTAAAAACCGCTCCACTTAAATATCAAATAGAAATTTAGTTGTATTTTGTAAAGGGACCCATCTTCTCTTTCAAGCCAAATGAGGGTGCCCCCCCCATTTTTTCTCCCCTGCCCCTCCTCTCATCTCAGGCTCTTGCTCTGGGGCTCCAGGAAGCCGGATCTGTTCAGCAGCTCTGATTGATAACACAAATCACCCCCGAGGCTCTGAGGAAGGAACTTGGATGTCAGATGGAGGTGCCGTGGGAGCCGCGGCCCTGCCCCCACCTCGTTTATTCATTCACCGCATGGCAAGCTCCGAAGGGCCGGAGCAATTTCATCAGCTCTCGGAATTGGCACACTGCGAGCCTCCTCTCCCCGGACCACCGCGCTGCCATAAATAGATACCACGTGGCCTCCTTTTATGATAAGGTTAGGGGAAACGAGTGCGTGGGGAGAGGCCGGCAGGAGAGTGGCAGCTCGAGTCGCAGGGATAAAACCTGCACGGCACCGGTCCTCTTGCCGGGGGCAGGATCAGAAGCCGGAGCGGAGTGGCAGCCGCTGGTCTCCCCAGGCGCATCCTTTGGTGGTCCCCTGACTCCCAGCAGCGGTCCCTGCCCTCAGCCTTCTTCATCACTCCTGCTGGGGCTGCAGGCGCCCTGCCTTGCCAGGCTTTGTGGCTCCCCCGGCTCATTTTCTGATAGAGCTGTCAGTTTTTATTGCTGATAGGAGAAATCATTTTCTCTCTTAGCTGAATGTTAATTGGCCTTTCCCTCTCTCGTTCCGTGAGAACATGCAGTCCCCTTGTCTCTTCGTCACCTCCCCCCAGCCCCTCTGGGAAAGGTAGAAGAAGCATTCTAGAAAGACAAGGAAGGTGGTTCTTGCTAAATTGCTAATTGGTAATTGTTAATTCAGAGATTAAGAGAAAGCTAAAGGGGAGTGAAAGGAAGGGGGGCTATAACTACACATTTCTGAAATTCTCCATGAGCCTACGTGGACAATAATATATTCTCATCGGCTACAGAGGGCCCAAGGTTCAGTAGGGGGATGGGTAAAGTCAAATGTGGAGGGGCCAGGTACCAGGACAACCCCTCCTGCTGAGATGACAAAGACACACCCAGAGGAGACAATGTGATAGACTGAAGGGTCAGGCGGTGTGGCTGGAACAGGGGACCATGGGACTCATGAGTCAGAGAAACTAGTCAGTGAAGACAAAGTTAGAACTGAGGACAGGAGCTAAGTGGGAGAAGTGGGTGACAGGGATGTCCTAGGTAGGACAATCGGGCACTGGAGGAACAGGGAGACATGTACACATACAGTGCATAAGCACACATGATCATTGTTTAAATTAAGCAAGCAGTCCAGGAGTGGTAGCACAAGCATCTCCTATTCCATGGGAGATGGAGACTGAATGGCAGGTCTGAGGCCAGTCGGGGATACACAGGGAGGACCAGGTCACTGCCCTTCACTCAAAGGAAATGGAGGGGTAGGATAGCCTTAACCTGCTTAAAGTAGACATTTCCATGTTTTCAGTATGTTCACAAAGTTGTGTACCTATAGCCAACTTCAGGGCATTCTATAGGGAAGTTCTCGGAACACGGCTTTGGTAAAGACCAGGCCTGACCAGATGGCCATGTCTCCGGCCGGTTTGGCAGCAGAACCACGAGATGGTTTGGAGCTGAGTGAGCCAAAGTCGCCAGCAGTAGCACAGCAGGTAGTATGAACAGGGCTAAAGACGTCTGTAGTAATGGGAGGACATTTACTGATCTCTTATATTCTCTCTTGCCAGGAAAAGAGCGGGGTTAGGTTCCCTCAAGCCGTTTCTGCCGGCTGGCTTTTTTAATGGCAGCAGTCATACAGATCAGTGTGATAGATGCTGTTGTCTCTTTACAAAGACAGTACTGTAGAGTGGGCACATCACAGACAAATGCAGGATTCTGAAGTGTCTACACCTTCAGTTTAATTCAGGAAAACCTACTTTGGCACCCCTGGCTGTGTTGAACGAACACTCCTGATGTTCGGGCCAGTCGGGGATACACAGGGAGGACCAGGTCATATGGTCCTCACGGGCATATGGGACATCATTCAGACTACCAGTGTGATGGGTGAGCCCAGGGTCTTGAGCAGGCTTGCCTCTGTGTAGTGCAGGAGACCCATTCAAGTTCAAGATCCTTAGTTAGAGAAAGGGTCCAAGAGCTGAGTTCACCCCTGCAGTAGCCTTAGGGACACTTAGGGACAGATGCTATGATAATCATATCAATAATCTTCTTCTTCTTCTTCTTCTTCTTCTTCTTCTTCTTCTTCTTCTTCTTCTTCTTCTTCTTC
>NC_022017.1:28110856-28113378 GCF_000317375.1 Microtus ochrogaster | reverse complement strand
TCCTCCTCCTCCTCCTCCTCCTTCTCCTCCTCCTTCTTTTTTCGAAACAGGGTTTCTGTATTGCCCTGGCTGTCCTAGAACTCAGAGGTCTGCCTGCCTCTGCCTCCTGAGTGGTGGGATTAAAAGTGTGTGCCACCATCATCCAGCATATCAATTTATTTTATTTTATATGCATAGGTATTTTACCTACATGTCTGTCTGCTTACCATGTGTGTACGTTGCCCAAGAGACCAGAAGAGGTGCTGAAAACCCTGGGACTGGAGTTACAGCTACTGTGAGCTGCCATGTGGGTGCTGGGAACTGAGCCCTGGGTCTTCTGGAAGAGCAGCCAGTGGTCTTATCCACTAAACCATCTCTCCAACCCATTCTTTATTTTATTTTTTATTGCAAGCAGGGAAAAAAAAAACCCAACCCAAACTCAGTGAAACCAACTCTCATAGTAAAAGAGACGTAGAAAAAGTTCATTGACTACACTCATGTGAACGCTACACCCTACCACACGGTGACACAGGAGTACTAGAAAAAATAGCCAGATAAAATAGACCTAAATAAATAAATAATCTGTCAGTGCATGGTTGAGTTAGCAAGCAAGAACAAAATAGTATCCCAAGGGTCCAGAAACAAAGAAGGGAAAACCTGAGGGGCGATCACATGATTCCCCTACAGTGCCTTGGGGAAGGATGTAAGAGAGGAGAGGCAGAGGCAGCAGCTCAGCAGCCTCGGTTGCAGAATCTGTGTTGAGACTGGAAATAAGATCTTCGGCAGACAGGAGGGGCAAGAGCTGAAAGTGTGGCTCATTGCAGAGCCAGACTCTTGTGAGGGCTCATCTCTCAGCCAAGAGTGAGCTCGAAAGAAAGCTCCCCCGGCACGGACAGATAACGAAGAAGCCTGTTTATCATGGCACAGGCAGAGAGCAGTGGGGAGCTTAAAACCCACCCCCCCACCAACCCAAACCTCATTTGTGTGCTTTGTGGGGGCGCGTAAGGTCCAAATGTGTACTCGGTGTTATGTTCTGGGATTCTAGGCCAAGAGAAGAAAATGCTATCAGACAGGTGATAGCTGGACCACCTGGGCCAGCAGATGCAGATGGCAGGGGAGTGGGGTATGGTCAGAGCTTAGCAGCAAGAGATGCCCACAGGGGAAACAAGCCCGCCCCCCAACCGTGAGCTTTAGAATACCAGCTGTCAGCCAGCCGTCATCTTGGATGTCAGTAGACCACAAATAAAGGTTAGAGACTCAAAACTGTGAGAGGCCACAATAGTAGTTTGGGTTTTTCAAGACAGGGTTTCTCTGTGTAGACCTGGCTGTCCTGGAACTAGCTCTGTAGACCAGGCTGGCCTTGAGCTCACAGAGATCCAGAGGCCTCTGCCTCCCCCCAGGTGCTGGGAGTAAAGTAAAGGCATTTTGTTTGTTTGTTTTTGTTTTTTGTTTTGTTGATGCTGTATCTTTGTTGGTCAGGCTGGTCTGGAACTCATCCTGTAACCCAGACTGGTCTCAAACTCAAGATCCTCTGGCCTCAGCCTCCCAAGAGCTGGCATTACAGATGTGAGAACTTGCTTGAGATTCGAACAATGTTCACAACGTCAATTTAGCAATTTTAAAATCTCAAAATGACCTTGGGCAGGAGCTGGGAGAGGAGCTGGGGGGGCTGGGGGAGGGGCAAGGAGAGGGGGGAAATGGGAGGGGACCATGGCAGCACAGTGGGAGGGGCCGCAGGAGTGCAGTGGGAGGGGCTGTGGGAGGGGAAATGGGGGTGGCCATGGCAGCACTGTGGGAGGGGCCATGGGAGCACTTTGGGAGGGGCCGTAGGAATGCAGTGGGAGGGGCAATGGGAGGGGGCCATGGCAGCACAGTGGGAGGGGCACTGGGAGGGTTTTAGCGAGATCCCTGTGGGTCTGAGATGCTGGCCACTGTGAATAGCAAGTACATAGATATTTACCATTCCATTCTAATTCTATATACATTTGAAAATTCTTATAATAAAACCATAAAACAAACCAAAAAGCTCCAAATAGAACTTCTAGAAACAAACATTTAAATAATGTGATTTTCAACTCAGGACAGTCTGCCTGGTGCCAATATTGGACATAGGTGAAGGAAGAATTGTGACCTGGAGAATATGAAAAAATCCATAATGCGAAGTATAGCAATGAATATATTTTTTAAACTTCAGAAGACATTCTGAGACACCGAAATTAAAACAGGAAGGCACAGTGACGGTTTATTATAAATTCCAGGGGTATCTGGGAGGCGGTGGCACACACCCTTAATTCCCAGCACCTGGGAGGCAGAGGCAGGTGGATCTCTGAGAGTTCACAGACCTATCCTTAGCTGTGTGGCACCGTTCTATGGGCTGAGTCAGAGAACTGGATAAAAAGGAGAAAGTGAGCAGGCATCATTCATCTCTCCTGCTTCCTGACTGCTGACACATTGTGACCAGCAGCCTCCAGCTCCTTCTGACACACCTTCCCCTCCATGGTGGGCTGTACCCACTAATTGTGAGCCAAAATAATCCTTCCTTC
>NC_022017.1:28108959-28109676 GCF_000317375.1 Microtus ochrogaster | reverse complement strand
GGAGGAGGAGGAGGAGGAGGCAGCCTACTAGAGAGAAATCATACAATACAAAAGACAAAAGCAACTACAGAGACAACTAGAAAGGAAAGGTCTGCCGCCTCCAGCAAGGATGCTGCCTGGAGCTTCTCTAGCCGCCTAAAGCTCAGGAGACAACTGATAACATCTCGAGGGAAAGCGGCTGTCAATCAAGAATCCTGGCTTCGCTAAGAACTGATCTGTTTTTTTTCCCAATTTATTTTACTATTTTAAGTGTGTGGGTGTTTTGTCTGCATCTACACTACATGTGTACTCGGTGCCATGGAGACCAGAGAGGGTGTTGGATCCCCTGGAATGGGAGTTACAAAGAGTTGTGAGCTAGCTTGTGGGTCCTGGGAATCAAACCCAAGTCCTTTGCAGGGAGAAGCCAGTGCCCTTACCACTGAGCCATCTCTCTGCCCTGGAATGCATCTTCAAATGAAGCTGCTTGAGCCAGGTCCTCTCACTCAGACTTCAGGAATTACTAAAGAGACTCAGGTACTTCAGAAAGGATAGATGGCTTCAGGAAGGGGAGGAGAGATGGGGGGCAGCAATAGCAGTAGCCCAGCATGAGGGTTCATATTGAAAATTCCAGTACTCAAGGCTGAGGCAGGAGGATCACTGCAAGTTCATGGCCTGCCTGAAATGAACAGTGAGTTCAAGGCCAGTCTGGAATACATGGAAAACCCTGTCTCAACAAAA
>NC_022017.1:28104971-28107796 GCF_000317375.1 Microtus ochrogaster | reverse complement strand
GGAGGGAGGGAGAATAGGAGGGAGGGAGGGAGGGATGGCAGCCAGGTTGTGGTGGTGCTCCTTTAATTCCAGGATTCAGGAAGCAGTGACAGGCAGATGGATCTCTGAGTTTGAGACCAGCCTGTTCTACAAGAGCGAGTGAGTTCTAGGGCAGCCAGGACTACACAGAAAAAGCCTGCCTTGAAAAACAAACAAAAACCCAGAAAGAAAGAGGTGGGGGAAATGGCCCGGTGGGTAAGAGTACTTGTTCCCAAGCATGAGTTCAAATATCCAGCATCCATTTAAAGGGCCAGGCATGGCTTCGTGTGCTTATAACCCAATAAGGGAGGAGACAGGCCAGCCCTGAGAGCTCTGCTGGCTTTCAGCCTAGTCAAAATGGCAAGCTTCCAGATCAGTGAGTGGGCTGGCTGGTTTTGTGGTCAACCTGACACAAGCTAGAGTCACCTCAACTGAGAGAATGTCCCAGCAGATCGGCCTGAGGGCAAGCCTGTGGTCGGTCTCTTGGCAAGCCCAGTTCACTGTGAGTAGTGCCACCCCTGGGCCGGTGGTCCTGAGTGTTATAAGAAAGCAGGCTGAGCAAGCCATAAGGAGCAAGTCAGTAAGCAGCACCCCGCCATGGCCTCTACACGGTCCTGCCTCCAGGTTCCTAGCCCGACTTCCCTCAGCAATGGAGTGTAACCTGAGAGCTGTAAGCTGAAATGACCCTTTCCTCCCCAGGCTGTCTGTGTCCTGGTGCTGACCACAGCAGTAGAAACAGAAACTAAGACAGTGAGACGTCTTGTCTCAAGGCCAGAGGACAAGAAGGAGGTCCTGCTCTGGCTTCAGCATGTGCACACACGGACATGTGCACGCACACTTGTGGGCACACCCAACACACACAGAGTCTGAAAATATCTTATGCACTTAATCCCGACAACCCTTAGAATTGGGTGATTATTATCATACCCCTGTACAGACAGGGAAACTGAGGCACGAGAGAGCGTCAAATCCTGTCTGGTGTCACAGATCTAGAAGCAGATGTTTCCAAGGCTTAGCCGCAAGTCCACAGTCCTCCTCCCAGCAGCAACGGCAGGAGTCGGCTCCCCTGTGGTGGAGACGGTACCTAGCTGTGTTTAGTGTCTCCTTGACAGACTCTAGATTCACCAGGGAGATGGGCCTCTGGGTACCCAGAGGGATTAAGATTTGCCTATGAAGGGTCAGGCAGTGGTGGTGCATGCCTTTGATCACAGAATGAGTTCCAGGACTGCCAGGCAAAAAATAAAATAAAATAAAAATATTGGTCTCTGAGAACGTCTAGGGGAGTTCATATTAATTAATGTGAGAAGACTCATCTTAATTGTAGGAAAGACCCCGCCACACACAGGGGATCCTGAGCTTCATAAAACAGATGAGTGGTAACAGATATTCTCCAGTGGGTTTCCTGACTGTGGATACAATGTGACCAGCTGCTTCAAGTCCCTGAGGCCCTAACTTCCCACCATGATGAACTGCTCCCCTGAACTATGAGCCAACATCTTTCTTTCCCCTAAATTGCACTTGTCAGAGTATTTTAACAGCGACTGGGAAAGACGCTGTCATACTTGGGAGGGGAAAGGCAGAATCTCACATAGCCCAAGCTAGCCTCAAACTTGCTTCTGTTCCTCCTGATTCCATCTCCTGAGTGCCGGGATTACAAGTGTGCACCACTGTTCCTGGTGTATACAGTGCTGGGGTGAACCCAGGACTTAGTGCCCATGAACAAGTTCTGTACCAACCAAGTCAAATCCTCAGCCTGCCTAGGATACTTCCAACACTAGATTCAGTCCCAGCATCTCTCTCTGTGTGTCCCTGTCTGTCTGTCTGTCTGTCTTTCTGTCTCTCTCTCTCACACACACACACAAATGAAATTAATTTTTTTATAAGGGTCTCACTATATAGCCCTGACTGGGCTGTGTAGACCAGGCCAGGTTCTGTCTCTATCTCCCAAGTGCTGGAATTCAAGATGTGCACCATCACACCTGGGCCTAAACTGGCAATTTAAAGATTTATTTTGTTTCCAAAAATTATCCTTGCTCTTGGCACACCAACTGATAAAATTTATATAAAGTGCACTGCGAAGACCGAGTAACTGGTAATTACCTAAGCTTCCAGAACAGCTCACAGGAGCAGAAAAGGCAATGGTCACACTGACAGTGTGGCCATGGTGACATTTCCAGGACATGTTAACCCTTTAACTCCCCACACTGGTATTTCCTGTCCTAGGGTTCTTTTATTTTTTTTTTATCTTTTATTTATTCATTGACAATATTATACAATATACTTGTGTGTGCATGTGTGTTTGTGTGAATGGTATGTAGAGAATATGGCAACCAGAAGAAGACACGTAATACCCTGGACTGGTGACTGCGAGCCACCTGATAGTGACGCCGGGGACCAAGTCAGCCCTCTGCAAGAGCAGCAAGTGTTCTTAACTCTCAGCTATCCCTCCAGACCCAGGTGGTTTGATCATATCTGCCCCAGCTTCCCTCTCTACTCCCCTGTTCACCCCAACACACTTCCCCTCCACCATCGTTTCCATAGCAATGCTTGTTGATCTTTTGGGCTGAATCTGTACAGATAACCCTAGCTACGGTGGGTACAGCAGCCATGCTAGGTCCAAAAGACCACACTCCACACTGACCCACTGCCTCTCCCTGGCTCCAACCTTCGGTCCATCCTCTTCCCTGATGCCCTGCGTCTGTTGCGGGAGGTCCTTCCGCTCCTCCAGCCTATAGCCGCTGAGATACCAGCCCATTGGGGCGTGGTCTCTCTCCCTTTAAAAAAGCGGACACTTCCCTCTCCTCTCT
>NC_022017.1:28100480-28101035 GCF_000317375.1 Microtus ochrogaster | reverse complement strand
GCCTTCTTCTTCTCTCTTAGCCCATTATCTTCCAGATAGTACCTCTCCGTGACCCTGGAATAACTGACTGCAGGGTGGGTTACAACCCCTAGACTGAGTAGCCCACCCAAAGCGGTCTACAAATGTGGACACTTTAGTACTGCTAGAAGTAAAGAGGAAGGGCTGGAGAGATGGCTCAGTGATTAAGAGCACTGACTGCTCTTCCAGAGGTCCTGGGTTCAATTCTCAGAAACCACATGATGGCTCACAACTTACAATGAGATCTGGCGCCCTCTTCTGGTGTGTAAGCACACATGCAGGCAGAACACTATACATGTAATAAATAAGAAAATCTTAAAAAAAATAGTAAAGAAGAAAGTCATATGATGTGACACACACCTTTAATCCCAGTACTTGGGAGGCAGAGGCAGATGGATCTCTAAGTTTAACACCAGCCTGGTCTACAGAGAGAATTCTAGGATAGCCAGGGCTACACAGAGAATCCCTGTCTTGAAAACAGAACAAACAGACAAAGAAGTAAAGAGACTAATTACACAGAACAATCTGTTTTTGTTT
>NC_022017.1:28098383-28099014 GCF_000317375.1 Microtus ochrogaster | reverse complement strand
ACTATCCATCTGAAATACATCTCTGTACATCTAGAAAACCTAACATGACTACACGTTTGACTATTATAGATGATTATCCACTCACCTGTATTTTTAAATTACATTTTTATATGAGCTGCACAGTATGGCAGAGGTTGTTCACCACCAGCTCTGGGACTACTGGGTGGGAGCTGTCCTCACCACCTCATCTCTGGGTAGCACTGTGCAGCACATAAACCCTTTTTATCTAAGTAAAAGCTAAATCTGCCATGTGGTACACCTCGTGGCCTGGAATTCCTGCATACGGCGGCAGGAATCCGCTGTGCTCTCCTGGCTGTACACTCCTAGCAGATTCCATCCTGCCTGCCCAGACGAGGAGCGCTGAGCTGCCGACATGGTCTCAGCTACTTTCCTCCCTACCCCAAGTGAGTACACGAGCATCCGAACCCAAAGTGGGTGGTGGGGCATCAGCCCTACGTTGGGTGCCATTTTGTAGGTGGGCAGAGGCTGCTAGTTCATTTTCTTGCTGCCCAGACCTGAAATAATCACACAGAAACTGCATTAATTACAGCACTGTTTGGCCTATTTGTTGTTCTTCTTAAAACACAGGACAAACTTAGACAGACACACACGGCGGAACAAACACAGACAC
>NC_022017.1:28078448-28097098 GCF_000317375.1 Microtus ochrogaster | reverse complement strand
ATACACACACACACACATGCACACACAAGCATATACACACTCACACATACACACATGCACACACAAGCATACACACACACACCTGCGCACACACACACACCTGCGCACACACATAAGCATATACACACTCACACATACACACATGCACACACTACACACACACACACACACACGCGCGCGCGCGCGTACACACACACCTGCGCACACACACACACCTGCGCACACACACACACCTGCGCACACACATAAGCATATACACACTCACACATACACACATGCACACACACAAGCATACACACACCTGCACACACACACAAGCATATACACACATACACACATGCACACACACACACGCGCGCGCGCATACACACACACCTGCGCACACACACAAGCATATACACACTCACACATACACACATGCACACACACAAGCATACACACACCTGCACACACACACAAGCATACACATATACACACATGCACACACACACACGCGCGCGCGCATACACACACACCTGCGCACACACAAGCATATACACACTCACACATACACACATGCACACACACAAGCATACACACACCTGCACACACACACAAGCATACACATATACATATGCACACACACACATACATACATATACTCACAGACACATACACATGCATACACACAGACACACACATACATGCACAGCCTCACAGACACACACACACATGCACATACTCTCACAGACACACACACTCTCATAGACACATATATACACAGGCACACACATACCATTTTTTTAGAGTACTGCTGGTGTCAGGTATTTTGTCACGATGATGGGAGGTGTGACTAACACATACTTTAAGAATCAAATACCAAGACATACTCAGACGCTGACTCTGGATGGGGCTCTGAGGGGCAGAGGGAAGAGGCTGGGGAGAGGCTGCAGAAGCTTTGGATTCGTCTGTGAAGAAACACCCGGAAGGAAAGAGAACGGGAAGAGACCTCAGACTCCAGCACAGCTCCGAGAAGGCAATAGCCAGGCCAAGCAACAGCTGCCAATTTAGAGGAGTCAGGTGCCAGTTAGAAATGGCCCAACTCCAGACTCCCTGATGACTAGTCGCTGGCTGGGAGCCACCAGGGCAGGAGGGACAGGAATGCGGTTTTGACCCGAAGATGTAGCAGTAGGAGGCTGTTGGCCAGCTGTGCCTCCCTTGGCAGAATCCTCTGAAGGGAGCCTGGGTAGCACAATGCCCATGGCTACCCCAGGTGCCCTCATAAAAAGTCACAGAGTGGACACTCTCCACCTCTCAGCATGTGATAACAAAGCAGCTACAATAGAGAGGCTAAGGGACAGCAACAGGCTAGTGTCCACAATTAGGAGGACGAGGACACACAGGCAGTCTTAAACAATTGTGCACACAGCAGGTCTCAGCAGGGCTCTAAACACTGTGCTGTGGCCACAGTGCAGCACAATCAGCAATGGATCAGAAAACTAGTCTAAACCCATGTTTTGAAACGGAAATTCATGTATTACCGGGTGCAGGAGTTAAGGATGAGCCATGGGCAGCACGCGTTTGTAATCCCAGAACTCTGGAAGGTGAAGGCAGGAGGACCGAGAGCTCAAGGTCAGGCCTGGGGAACGGCTCAGTGAGCAAAAACATCACCCACACAAGTGTAAGGACCTGTCCCCAGAACCCATGCAAACACAACGCAGTTGTGCGCACCTGTAATCTCAATGACTCCAGTGGGAGATGGGACCAGAGACAGGAGAGTTCCTGCAGTCATGGATTAGCTAAACCTGGAGTATTTAACAACAAACAACAAAACGTCCCGCCCAAAATGTGGGAGTCAGGACCGATACCTAAGGCTGTCCTCTGATCTTCAGAAGTGCACTGGGGCACACACACATGAACGAATGTACACATATGTGCACATACCATACACACACACACATCTTGAACACAGAAGAGTTCAAGGACAGCCTTGGCTATATGGTGAATTTTAGTCCAGCCAGGGCTACATGAGAGCCTGTCTTTAAAAAAAAAAGTTAGGGAAGATCTCAGGAGAGAACAAGAGTTCATTTAGGAGTCAGATAAGGAGGTCCTCACAAGATGAACCTGGAAGGGCACGCTAAAGGGGGGAACGGAGAGGAAACCTTCAGTGCCCATGGTAGAACAGAAGACCCAAAACTTATAACTAATAGCGAATAAACAAAAACGAGATCAGAAGGAGGGAAATCACAGAGGAAACAGATTCGTCAAAGTCAAAACCAAGAGAGAAGCCAGGAACCGCAGCTGGATCTTTGCAACGACGATAATATCGACAGATCTCTGGCAAGAGAGCCCGGTGCATGTGAGGAAAAAACAAAAGCCGCAGAACACAGCCAGAGCGGATTCAAAACCAACAATAGCTCACATTTACGAGCTGGCTTCACGCCTCATTCGATAGCAGAATATCTGTTTACAGGTGAGATCGAATCGCACATCCTCTCCGCGGAGCCCTCCGCCTCTGGCCTCTGTGCAACCACGCTCCCAGAAAGCCACTCCCGGGCCCGTTAGGCACTTTTACCTCCGTGCCTGTGGCTGGGCTGTTTCCTGAGCTCGAGATGGCCTCTCCCTCCCGCGCAAACAGTTAAGATTCACTGCAGCCTTCTTCGGCTGTTCCTGACAGCAGTGTGCCTCCATCCATTCGGCCTTTCCCGTCACTAGGAGGACCGTGGTGTGGTTCAGGATGGTGACATGCTCCATTTCAAACGTCCACACGTGGGTGGGGCTGGGGAGATGACTCAGCTGGTACAGGGCTTGCCACACAAACAGGAGAACTTGACCTTGGATCCCTAGAATTCATTAAAAAAAAAAAAAAAAGACCAGATGTGCACGGTGCTAGGGAAGTGAGAGGGAGGGGTCTCTGGAGTTTAATGGCCAGCAAGTCCAGCTGAATTGAATTGATGAGTTCCAGATTCAATGAAAGATCCTGCCAAGAATGAAATAAATAAATAAAATAGAGAGCAATTGAGGAAGACATCCAATGTCAACCTCTGGCTTCCACATGCATGTACACACATTTGTGCATGCACACACACAAATATATACACATGTAACACACATCCCAACGCACATAAAAAGTCCACCACTATCATCCCCATGCAACATCCAGCCTCCGTTGTGTCTGGGCACAGAAGCTGCACTTCCTTGGGTGCTCACCATCCTCCATGAGTGAGAGGAAAGAGGAGGAAAGAGTAGTCCAGGAGCTGGCAGCAGGGATCCTGGGCACCCAGGTGGGGGAGGGGAAAGCATCTCCAGCCCGCATTGGGAGGTACAACAACAGGCAGCGTGGAATAACAAACGCCCTGGAAGAAAGGAATGTGAGTATCTTGGACAGCTCCACCCTGCCAAGAAGGCCTGCCATTCTTTCTGCACAGGCCCCATGCAGAAGAAAAGCATAGCCACCAGAGAGGTCTGCTTGGCCTCAGGCCAGGCCTTTCTTGATGGCCCCCACCCAAAAGGCATCATCCTAGATGCCCAGGCTACTGGGCTCAAGGTCAGAGTGGGTTTCAGTTTGCAGAGCGGGCATTACACTGCTTTCTTCTGCAGAGCCCCTTCCAGTGGCCAGGCTGGACCCCAGGGCAGCGCAATGATTTCCCCTCCCCTTCCCTTCCCTTCCCTTCCCTTCCCTTCCCTTCCCTTCCCTTCCCTTCCCTTCCCTTCCCTTCCCTTCCCTTCCCTTCCCTTCCCTTCCCTTCCCTTCCCTTCCCTTCCCTTCCCTTCCCTTCCCTTCCCTTCCCTTCCCTTCCCTTCCCTTCCCTTCCCTCCCTTCCCTCCCCTCCCCTTCCCTTCCCTTCCCTTCCTTCCCATCCCCTCCCTTCCCTTCCCTTTCCTTCCTTCCCCTCCCCTCCCCTCCCTTCTCTTCCCTTTCCTGTCTTCTTTAAATACTTGAATCATTTTTCTTTTAGACTTATTTATTTTATTTTGCATGTGTTAGCGTTTTGCTCACATGTATGTCTGTGTACCATGTGTGTGCCTGGTGCCCATGGATATCAGAAGAGGATGTCAGACCCACCGGGACTGGGGTTCTAGAGGGTTTTGTGAACTGTCACGTGAGTGCTGGGAATCAAATCCGGTCCTCGGCAAGAAAACAGTGCTATTAGCTGCTGAGCCATCTCTCCAGTCCCACTTTTAGATTTTGTTTGTTTGTTTCAATAGATGCCTCATGTAGCCCAAGCTGACCATGAATTCAGGTAGCTGAGGATGAGTTTGAACTCCTAATCCTCCTGCCTCCACTTCCCCAGTGCTGGCTGGTATTAAAGGCGTGTACCAAATGCAAAACCACCCGGCAGCAAAAGGGTCACTTTAAAGATGAAACAAAAATAAATATTTAAAAGAATGTTCGTAGATAAATGTATTTTTATTTTGTGGATGTGTGTTTTGCCTGCATGTATGCCTGTGCACCATATCCATGCAGTACCATCAGAGGCCACAAGAGGGCTTGGATCTCCTGGAGCTGGAGTAACAGCCAGTTGTGAGAACCTATGTGGGTCTGGGAACAGAACCCTGATCAGAGCAGCCAGCGCTCTTGTCTGCGGAGCCACCTCTCCAGTCCAACAAACAGAAATCTTAAGCAAAAATAACATATAGTCTCCGACATGTGATTCGTGCCTGTGATCTATTGGGAGGCTGAGACAGGAATTACTGTCAGGCTCATGTACAGTCTGGGCTCCATAGTGGTTTCTGGCCTAGCCTAGGCTCTAATGGCCAGCTTTCTCAGTACAGCACAGTGACAACAAAAGAGAATGGCACACAGATCAAGGTGACAAGCTGGCATGACTGGGTGATGTCAGCTGGCATGTCACCGTTCACCACTTTTAATTCTGGTTATTGCTAATTATTAATTTCTTGTTGTAGCAAGTATATCACTATTGCTGATTTTGTGTGTGTGTGTGTGTGTGCTCTAGTTTGAGCTCAGGGTCTCACACATGCTAGGCAAGCAATGCTATACTTGAACTATATCCCTCGCCATCCTTTTCTGTGGTTTTCTTTTCAGGGAGGACGGATTTATTTATTTTGGCTCAGAGGTCTCCATCCATCAAGTCTTAGAGGGTGTGGTAAAACAGAACAGCTCACATCACATGGCCTGGAGAGAGAGAGAGAGAGAGAGAGAGAGAGAGAGAGAGAGAGAGAGAGAGAAGAGAGAGAGAGAGAGAGGTCTGAGTTCATCATTTGCTTGTTTTTTGGTAGATGTGAAGGCAGATAGAGGTAGTGGGAATCTGTGGAGGGGGAGGAAGGAAAAGCTTCAGGTGTAGCCAGGTCCCGCTGCTAATGAGAAGGCACCATCCTGCATGATTGGTTCGGTTAGGGATGCATATTTAGCTCACTTTGGTTGTCCAGAGATGATAGGAAAACTGTCAGCTGTCAGTCAAGTCCTGGCCACTGGGGTAGATGCTTAAGGAAGCTACTGGTCAGTTTCTTGAACTGGTCCTTAAAGATAGCAATCTGCCTCCCTGCAAGTATGGCACACACACATACACACACACCAGTAAAACCCACAAACTTGGCTGGGGTTCCGTGGATAGGGGTGCTCTTTCCACAAGTGTAGGGACCTGAGTTCAAATCCCCAGAAGCCTTGTAAAAAGCCAGGTGTGGCTATGCACATGCTTGTAACTCCAGAATTAGGGGCGGGGTGGAGGTGAAAACAGGAGGACTTAGGAGGGTTGCTGGCTGCCAGCCTAGCTCTCAGGTTCAGCGAGAGTGTAATGGTCTGTCCTGTCTCTTTAAGAGACAAGCCCCACCCACTCCCTCCCCATCCCCCCAAGGCAAGTGGATCAATCTTCTGTTTGCAGCCTGAGCTGCTTCCTTTCTGTCTCTCTCTCCTTATCCCTCTTCTCCCTCCCTCTTCCCTTTCCCCTTCCCTTCCATAACCCACTAAGTAAATATCCAAACTCGCTCTGCATGGTGTGCCTATCTGTCTTTGTCTCTCACGCGCCATGGCTCCTTGTGGGACCTAGACCGGCTGACCCGCCAAGATCTCTCACCCACTGCACTGCTCTTTGCCTGCGCCCTGCTGCCCCTCATGGCCCGCTGCCCGCTGCTGCCACTCAGGGAACCACAGCATTTTATTTTTACCATAACAGAGAGGCCATGTCTCAAAAGAACAAGATAGAAATAGAGTAGACTACCTGGTGACTTCTTCTGACCTCTGTGTGTGCACATATACCATATACATGCATATATACCACACATACACAAACACCACACATGTGCACATATACCACACACGTGCACACACACCACACACGTGCATGTACAAGTGATGACATGAAAACATAAACCCAATTCCATACATGATTCTGCTCAAACCTCTGCGGTTGAGTAAAAGCCAGCGCTCTTGGTGTGGCCTTCCAGGTCACCCCAAACCTGTCCCCTTCCCTCCCCCCAGCTCTAGAGAGCTAGCTTCTGGACTTCGCTTCTCTGGAACCTACTGTTGAGGGGCTCTGCCCTCTCCAGAGGCACCGACTGGGTGATGTGAGGTTTTCTGGTTTGGGTTTTGAGACAGGTTTCCTGCAGCCCAGCCTCATGCTACACCACAAGGAGCTTGGTGGGTTCCAGAGGAGAAAAGGGGTCCAGAGCGGATGGCTACACTGACCAAAAGAGAAAGGTGGTCCCTCTGAGACAGGGAGGGACAAAGGCTGGAGAGTCAGATAGGGTGGTGTGTTCCTTTCTCCCCATCTTTGGGTGTATGAATCCCACACTTAGCTCTGTGCAAGGCAGGGTTCTAACACTGTGATTCTTGTGGATTTGTCCTTTGGAGCTATCTGACGTCTGACTGTAGAACACAGGCCCCAGCTATTCATAAATAAGGTCACCTTTGTGCTAAATGAATCAGCTCACCTGGATTTGTTTCCAAACGACTCAAAGTCAGAGAGATCGGCAGAATGAGACGTGAGATGGTGGTGGGTGTTTTTCCTGGGTCACAGTGAGACGCTGCCAGCCACAGGCTCAACACAAGATGTCCCCTAGCCTGTGCCCTGGCTTCCAATGCTGCCTGCTCATGGTGGGGAGGCTTCCTGTGAGACACGGACTGTACTGTGAGGCGTCCTCCAGCCTTCCCGGGGGCATTTCAGACTGTGGCACCTTTCTACCGAGAACACTGAGGAGCTGACTGTGTGAAGGAGGAAGAAGGAGTCAGTCCCCCCCCCCCCTGGGGAGGCCGTGAAGCCCCATGCCAGGTGGAAGAGGGAAGAAGGGAGAAAAAGAAAAGGTTGGGGTGGCCGAGATCAGGAGTGGCGCTGTGTGCTCTTCCAGCTTTCCTGCAATAACAGGTGAGCACAGGCCAGGAGGCTAAGGTGAAAACACAGACGAAGCTCTCCTCTGCAGCTCTGGAGGGCAGAAGTCAGGGATCGAGGAAGGCGTTCTTCCTTCTGCCTACAGAATGAATATTTGTGTCTCCCAAATTTTACTTATTTGTGGACTGCTGAGATGGCTCAGTCGCCTAATGGCCCGAGCTGGTGGGAGGAGAGAAGCAACTCTTGCACACTGTCCTCTGACCTCCACACACACACATACACACACACACACACACACACACACACACACACTGTGGTAGTGTGACTGTAATTGACCCCCATCATCTCATTGGAAAATGACACTATTAGGAGCTGTGGCTTTGATGGAGGGAGTGTGTCACTGTGGAGGCGAGCTTTGAGGTTTCTTATGCTCAGGATACTACCAAGTGAGTTAGTCAGCTTCTTGCTACCTGCAAGATGTAGGCCTCTCAGCTACTCCAGCACCACATCTGCCCACATGTTGCCGTGCTCCCCGCCATGATGATAACAGACTGAACCCCTGGAACTGTAAGCCGCCACCCCAATTGAATGTTTTCTTTCTAAGAGTTGCCATAGCCATAGTGTCTCTTCACAGCAATAAAACCTCTAACACACACACACACACAGAGAGAGAGAGAGAGAGAGAGAGAGAGAGAGAGAGAGAGAGAGAGAGAGAGAATAAATAAATGTAAAAAATTAAAGAAAAATGTGCTTATTTATGTTAAGTTGGGCACGTAGACCCCAGCCCCTTGCATCTATTCCAGCCTCCAGGCCTGAAAGTTTGTATTGGTCTGGACTCCAAATCCCAGCAGGCCAGGGAGGGGGACAGGACCACTACTAAAAGTATTTAAATGAACTCCCAAAAGAGGAACACCTGGTCTCTTTCCTTCCTCCTGGTGGTCGTGTTTGCGCGGCTTCCAGGGGCCACCCGAGAGCGCAGAACTCCTATTAAACCTGGATATTTCTTAATTTGGCTTGTTTTGATTTGACATGATTAGGAATTTGCATCGGCAGAGAGCTCACATTAGGAAAATATTCCTAACAATTTATATTTATTTTCTGTGCTGGAGATGGCATCCAGGGCCTCTCACATGTTAGGCAAGTACTCTGCCACTGAGTTATGCTCCAGCCCCCTCCAAAATTCCTCTTAGAAGAACCCATATGATGGTATAAGAATCAGAGTCGGGTGGTGGTGCAGGCCTGTAATCCCAGCACTCGGGAGGCAGAGGCAGGAGAATCTGTGAGCTTGAGACCAGCCTGGTCTACAGAGTGAGTTCTATGACAGTCAGAGCTACACAAAGAAATTGTCTCAAAAAAATCCAAAAACAAAAACAAAACTGATTTGGAAACTTTGGGAGCCACCTCGTTCTAACGAGGTCTTGAGGATGGAGCACCAAGCTTGTTAGTGTCCTTCCATGAAGGATGGGAGACTCCCTTCTTCCCAGCCTCCCAGCCGCTCTCTTCCACATGTGAAGGTCCAATAAGAAAGCAGTCGCCCCCTAAAAGCCAGGAGGCAGCTCTCACTACCCACAAATCTGCCAGCATTTGCTCTTCTTCTTACCCAGCTCCAAGACCACGAGAAGTAAATGTTTATGCCCTACCCCTCCGCCTGGGGCTCCCTCACAACCGCTGAGCAGACCAGGGACCCTGGGTCTTTGGTATTCCTCCGCTTGTGGCAGCTTCACGGATCCCTGCTTTCGCTCTCTGGTGCAGTGTCTGTGCCAAATCCCTCTTCTTAAGACACCAGTCAGGCTTGAGGGTCACACACTAATCTGGTGTGACTCGGTCCTGAGCCTCAGCACAGCTGCCAAGATCCTATTTCTAAATCAGGTTACACACTCAGGGAGACTCGAAGTTAGGCAAAGAATGTTAGCCAACCTGGTTCCTTCACTTCCAGACGCCTGCTCTTGACTAAGATTCTTCAGCCTGCTGAGCCCCAACCCTAACCCCTGACGAACCCCCAACCCTGACAAACCCCCACCCCCTCACCCACCCCTACCTCCTCAACCACCCCCACTCCCTCATTCACCCCACCCTCACCCATCCTTACCCCCAGCCCCTCACTCACTCCCACCCTCTCATCCACACACCCCCTTACCCATCCCCATCCCTCACCCCCCCCACCCACTCACCCACCCCCTCATCCACACCCACCCACTCACCCATTCCCATCCCTCACCACCCCCACCCCCACTCCCTCCCTCCCTCACCTCCACCCACTCACCCACCCCCTCATCCACACCCACCCACTCACCCATTCCCATCCCTCACCACCCCCACCCCCACTCCCTCCCTCCCTCACCTCCACCCACTCACCCACCCCCTCACCCACTTCTACCCCCTCACACACCCCTTGCCCTGCACATAGTCAGCTGCTCCCCCAGCCTTTGGTAACACCGCATTTTTTTCCTTCCAGTTCCTCCTGCAGCCCATTTCCAGAGAGGATCAAAGCAGTCACCATCCCCTTCCAGGCCACTTCTCCCTGCCAAGTGATTATCTCAGAAAATCTACCAGAATCTGCATTTATCTTGAGGATAATTGGAGCATCAACCAGGGCCTCTCCACTAACGGCTCTGTCTGTTCCAGCAGCCCTGCCTGACTTTTGGTGCAGCGCAGTGTTATTCCTAGATCTGCGGAGTCTCCCAAAAACCAACAAAGAGACTCAGCCCCATGTATAAAAACAAAGAGCCTTTATTCTTACACAAATTTGCAAACTTGGGCTCTCTGTGTGGCCAATGTATTGGCATGATTGGAGAGCCCTGAGCACGGTTGGGGTGGGGTTTTTATAATAGCAGAGGGATTTCTAAGGTTCAAAACCCCTCTTTGGCTGACATTTGTCTAGGGGTGCCTGGCAAAAAGGGGATGGGTGTGTATTGGGCTAAGGGACATCAAGTGATCCTATTTACAATAGTTGTAACGTTAGGAATTTCCTCTGGATGGTCTGTTCCTGGGTGGAGCATGGGTGATTTCAGTTTGTGGTCTTTCTTGGAACCAGGTATTGCCTTAGGGCTCCCTTCCTGTTGGTCTATAAAGTCTGTCTTGGCAGGTGTGTGCCAAGCTGCCCTGGCTCCTACAAAAGGAGGCTTGGGGCAGAGGGAAGGCACCGTGCTCCCTGAATGGTAGAGACTGCCCCATGGACACTCAGTGCTCACCCTGCCATTCTGGTGCTTTTAGAACCTCAGGAGGCCCTGGCCTCTTCTACACCTCTCTGTGAGTTTGAGACCAGCCTGGACTACATAGTGAGCTCCAGGCTTGTCAAGGAAACTCTGTGGGGAGGGTGAGAGAGCACTAAAGGGTTCTTACTGGGAACCATGCTGGAGGCATTCTCTGTTCCAGAAAGACAATGGAATACATTTGCAAAGTCTTGTTTCCTTCTGCTCTGCCAAGCAAAAGCGTGGGAACCTTTGGGGAATTCACTTGACAAGCTAAGAACATGAGGCCTGTGCCAGCGCCGCCACCATGTGTGTGCTGTTCCTGTGGCTCCTGCGCCTGGGGAGGCGTGACTGTGGGATGTGTCAGTGGCGTGGAACTGTGTAGATGTGGCTGGGGGCGGGATGAGGATGGGGGGATAGCACAGTGGTTCCATGCTGTGACTTCTGACTTCGTTCTCTCTTTCCACTGAAGGTGTCTCTGTTGTTCCCTCTGAAGCAGACACCACCAAGAGGATGCTGAGAATACAAAGCCTGGCGAGCCTGCCCTCCTCTTCCTTCTCCTCCTGGGCAGTGTTGAGGCTCTGCTGCACCTTCCTCACACAGCATAGGCATCTTCACTGGTGTGTGAGGGATTAACGCTGCTTCCAGCACCCTGTTCCTGAGGGAGCACCCTTTCTTATGCTTTAGAAGTCCCCCCTGAAGGCCAACAAGGTGGCTCAGAGGGAAAAGGCACTTGCCTTGTATAGTGGTTTGAACAAAAATGACCCCCAAAGGGGGCGGCACTATTAGGATGTGTGACCTTGTGGAGTAGGTGTGGTCTTGTTGGAAGAAGGGTGTCACTGTGGGGACAGGCCCTAAGGTCTCAGACACACTCGAGACATCACCGAGTGACACCGTTCACTTCCTTTGGCCTGCTGATGAAGATGCAGCCAGCACCATGTCTGCCTGCACACCGCCATACTCCCAGCCACCGTGCTCCCCACCGTGATGACACTGGACTAAACCTCGGAAACTGTAAACTGCCACCTCAATTAAATGTTTTCCTTTATAAGAGTTGCTATGGTCGTGGTGTCTCTTCACAGCAATAGAAACCGTAACTAAGACACCAGGCAGTTGTGACAATTGGGCAGTTGGCGTTTCAGTCTCTGGAACCTGCAGTGGAAGGACTCTGACTCCCAGAAGTTGAGAACTAACTCCCCAAAGCTGCCCTCTGCCTTCCACGTGCTCTCTCTCTCTCTCTCTCTCTCTCTCTCTCTCTCTCTCTCTCTGTCACACACACACACACACACACACACACACACACACAGAGGCTAATAATAATAATACAATTTAAATAAAAGTTCCTGAGAATCCAGGCATGGTGGCACGTACCTGTGATCTAAACACTCAGGAGGGGGAGCCAGAGAGATCGGGAGTTCAAGGTCAGTCATCAGTGACTTTGGCGTTTGAAGGCTTAGTTTCTTTGCTTTGAATTTACTGCTGAGCCAGCAGGGTCACCCTCCCTACTGATCTGCAAGCGGGCTGCGTCAGTGGAGAGCCCAAAATATAAAAATGTAAGCCGAAACATATTCTGGGAAAATTGGAGCTGACAGCCACTGTTAACTTTTAACAATTGCCTTGCTGTCTGCTTAAGAACAGACATTCTGGCAGCCACTATGTACAGAGGTAGACTTTTAACAATTGCTTCCTGCCTCCCAGCTTGGCAGTTTCCAGGTAGGCAGTTATGGTGGACAAAGGTTAGCTAACTATTGCCCCTATGGGATCCCTTGTGTTACAACCCCATAACTTCTAACTGTCCCCCATGTGCCTCTACTCTTTTGCATTCTTTCATGGACAGCGAAAAGCAGCAGTGCCAGCCACAAGCTTTTGCAAACATCTTAAGTTAGCATCCGAAAATCAAAAGTTGTAAATCTTAAAATGCAACATGATTTTAAAGCCTCACCTTAAGATTGTAAAAGCTCTTTGGTTTGTTTTTGCTTCCCCCCCTCCACCTGAGACAGGGTTTCTCTGTAGCTTTGGAGCCTGTTCTTGAACTAGCTCTGGTGGACCAGGCTGGCCTTGAACTCATAGAGATCTCTCTGCCTCTGCCTCCCAAGCGCTGGGGTTAAATGCGTGCAACACCGATCAGCCTATAAAAGCTCTTTGACATAGACCTAGTGCTTGATTTTACTATAAGAAAAGGCTAGAAACTGGCTCCCATTGCCACAGTGTCAGAAACCCACTCTGACCTATGGCCTCAGCGACCTGGAAGTCTTTTGCTCCACGGTGGCTGGAATAAAGTTTGCTTCTGGTTCCTAGACTTCAGTGGTCTGTATCCCATTATTTGTGTGCCCCTGGGACCCAACATCAGGACTCTGTCTAACCCAACAGAGAGGAGTATTCAGGGCTGCTGAGCTCCTTAGAGGGGGACAGGCCCAACTCAATCACTGAAGCAGAAATAAAAAGTATGAGTGTTTAAAATGATCTCTCTATGATGGGGATAGCAGAGGCAGGCAGATTTCTGTGAGTTCTAGACCTGCTTGGTCTACAAAGTGAGTTCCAGGACAGTCATGGCTACATAGAGAGACCCTGACTCAAAAAACAAAATAAAATAAACAAAAAAGACCTCTTTTTAACCTACTTTTTAAAACATTTTTTAAAATTAAGTGTATGTGTGATGAGCCATCTGGGAGAGATGGCTCAGAGGTTAAGAGATCTGGCTGCTCTCTCATGGGACCCGGGGTTCAATTCCCAGCACCCACATGGCAGCTCACAACTGTCTATAACTCCAGTTCCAGGAGATCTGACAGCCTCACACAAACACCATGTAGGAAAAACACCGGTGCACATTGATATTACCAGGCACAAGAAAGGGACCACAAGATACACAGTGAAACCCACTTTAAGAGTTTTAGTGACAGAGAAAGGGGGAGGGGGAGGAAAGAGGGTCGTGCACAGGCCTGTCTGAAAGCAAGGTGGTGAGAGAGGGTGGATCGGGAGTGTCCTCTTTTTAAAAGCCGTCTAGTGCATGCGCACAGGGATTTACATAGCTACATCCCACGTAGATTATGTGACCACACTGCGCATAAATTATGTAGTGTGCAAGACCCTAGGGTGGCCAGGCAGTTTGCCTGAACGCTGATGGGCACATGCGCCGCCATGGGACCTGGCAGCCCTAACGCCTGGGGTGACGAAGCATTCTGCCTGGGTGCTGATGGCTGGGGCTCTGGATGTATAGAAACAACATTTCACCCTTTTGTTTATTATAAAAACTGGGGGGTGTTAAGGGTAGCAGGTGGGTAAGAATGGGGGTTTGGGGTCTTTCAAAACTGCTTCAAGCTTACTTGGTGGGCGTCGGTCATGTCTGGGGGGCCTGTCCTGAGATAGCCGTGTCCTTCCCGTTGTTTGAGCTCTGTGGAATTTGTGGAATTGTATGACTGATAGCTTGAACCTAACAATATGTTGGCGAGGCAGAAGATGAAGTTCATAAAATTTTCTTTAGATCCTGATAATTGAGGGAGAAGGGTCTCAAGATGGAGGGGGGAGTTCCCCAGGGGTCCCAAGATGAGGGAAGGGGGTCCCAAGACCAAGGAAAAGTTGAATGATACTTATCTTGGGTGAATCTGATCTGATAAGGTGAGTCCAATTTGGCTCCCAGGACCTTATAAGACTTTTTACATTTGTAAAAGAGATGTTTCAGACACATTAAGTGACCATGTTAAGGTCCTGGACAGTCACATAGCAAGAGAGAGGGAGAAATTCTTAATTAAACTTGTTAATTTCTACCTGAAACAAACCTTAAGGCAGCTGTTTTTCAACACCATGGCATCACCTTAAAGTCCAGGAGAAACAGGCTGATTGCTGAGGGCAGCCAATAATAAACCTGTTATATTAGCTTCTGTTTTGTGAGTCTCCCTTTGAGTCTGGGGGTGTGAATGTCTCTGGAGTGTCAGTGTTTCTTACCACCTGGGCATCTCTGATAGTCTTTGCACCTCTGGCTCTGTGGCTACTGGTGGTCCCTGTAACAACAGCTGAGGAACTGGAAATATGAATATGTCATTGGCAACACAGAGGGAAATTGGTAAAGCAAGACAAGAGGAAGAGGAGAGGGAACAATCAGGAAGGAAAAACATATAGGGTTCCCAATCCAGGAGAGTTGAACACGGTTGTGGGGTGAGACTTTATCTTCCTGGAATTGGATGCAAAGCAGTTGATCTCGGTGTCCTCTGGATCTGAAGGGAACAGGGTCCTGTTTGCTTCACTGTGGATGAGGAGAGGTTATCCTGGGGTGGAGGAGTAAAGGGTTTGAAGTCAGACAGGTGTATCCAGTGAGGGAGACCCTCCAGCTTAGCAGCTGTGGGATTTACAAGAATTAACTTAAAGAAGGGCCCTGCCATTTAAGGGAAAAGGGTGAGGGACATTGGTCTGGAGGTGAGAGAAGAACCTGATCCCCGATGTTGATTGGAGAAGGGGAGGGGTTGGTAATGTGGGAGGGTCTTCTGTCTATGTGTTACTTTCATTGGTTAATAAAGAAACTGCTTTGGCCTTTTCATAGGATAGCATCTTAGATAGGCGCAGTAGACCGAAGAGAATGCTGGGAGAAAGAAAGCAGAGTCAGGCAGTCCCCATGGCTCTCCTCTCTGAGAGGGATGTAGGTTAGACCCATCCCGGTAAGCCACAGTCACGTGGTGATATACAGATTTAATAGAAATGGGTTAATTAAGATGTGAGAGTTAGCCAAGAAGAGGCTAGAGATAATGGGCCAGGCAGTGTTTAAATGAATACAGTTTCTGTGTTATTATTTCCGGGGCTAAGCTAGCCATGCGGGAGCCAGGAGGGATGAGAAGCGACCACTGCTCCTTCTACAATTGGACAGGTTGGCACATGATCAAGGTAGAGAGTGGTCAGTAAAGTTCCATAGGAAGGAACGGAGGTGATACAATAATGAGGTGAGTGGGTGATCAGGGAGGGCTGAGGGTTCAGATGAGTGACTGGGAGTCAGAACTGGCCGCCCAGACATAAGTTCAAAGGACAAGAAGAAAGGGGGTCATTTGGAGGGAACCCAGAGCCTGAAAAGAGCCAGAGGCAAAAGCTTTACCCAGTCAAGGTGAAGTTCCTGTGACATTTTAAAGGAATGCTTTTCAAGGACCAGTTGGTTGGTTAGTTCAGCCTTCCCTGAGGACTGAGGATGATGTGGGATGTGAAAACACCAAGGGGTGCTGAGAGCCTTAGAGTTTGAGAGATCAGGGCCATGATCTGACTAAAGGGAGGTTGGAATTCCAGACTGGGGAAAAATTTCCTGAAGAAGGATGTCAGGAACTGTCTGGGCCCTCCTGTTAGTAGTTGGAAATGCTTCTACTACCCAGACAGGGTATCTACCAAAACCAGGAGATATTTAACCCATCTGACAGAGGGCATATGAATAAAATCAAGCTGCTGGTCAGCCCTCACGCCTGGAGTGACTAAACATTCTGCCTGAATGCTCATGGCTGGGGCTCTGGATGTGATGGAGAAAAATAAGTCATAAGCATGGTGGCGCACGCCTTTAATCCCAGCACTTGGGAGGCAGAGGCAGGTGGATCTCTGTGAGTCTGAGGTCAGCCTGGTCTACAGAGTAAGTTCCACGACAGCCAGCCAGGGCTATTACACAGAGAAACCTTATCTCAAAAACCCAAATAAATTATGTGTATGTATGGGTACCTGTCGGTGGTTATGTATATGGGTGTAGAGACCAGAAGAAAGCACTTGGAGAGCCTCCATCTGGAGTTATAGGTAGCTGTGAGCTGCCTAATGTGGGTGCTGGGAACTAAACTCTAGACCTCTCTGAGAACATTAGACACTCTTAATTGCTGAGCCGTCTCTCTAGCACCGTTACTCTCTAGTCTTTAAGGTTTATTTTAAGTATTTTTTTAATGACATTGTGGAGGCTTGAGAGAAAATGGCCCCCAAAGGGAGTGACCCTATTAGGAGCTATGGCCTTGTTGGAGTAGGTGTGGCTTTGTTGGAGGAAGTGTGTCACTTTGGAGGCAGGCTTTGAGGTCTCATATATGCTCAAGCTACCACCCAGTGTTTTAGTCTACTTCCTGTTTCCTGCCTATCAACGTGTAGCGGTTACCTCTCCAGCACCATGTTTGCCTGCATACTACCATGCCCCGACATGATAGTGGACTATAAGCGAGGGGCCACAATTAAATGTTTTCTTTGTAAGAGTTGCTATGGTCAACCCGGCAGTGGTGACACATGCCTTTAATCTCAGCACTTGGAAGGCAGATGTCTGTGAGTTTGAGACCAGCCTAGTGTAGAGAGCAAGTTCCAAGACAGGCTCTAAAGCCACAAAGAGAAACCCTGTCTCGAATGGTGTCTCTCCACAGCAATAGAATAAGACAGATGTGTATGTGTGTGTATCTGTGTTGGTGAATATGCACATGTGTGCAGGTAGCTGAGAAGGCCAGAGGAGGGTGTCAGGTCTCTGGGAGTTACAGATGTTCTGAGCCACCACGTAGGTGCTGGGAACCAAACCCAGGCCCTCTGCAACAGCAGCAAGTGCTCTTAAGCAGTGAGTCATCTCTCTAGCCCCTGATTTAAAAAATAAAACAATATTTAAAAGAGGACTCAGCGGGTTTGGTTCTGATTGCTTAGGGGACAGAACTGTCCTTTACTGAGACAGGTAGCCTGTGAGATGAGCAGCCTGGGGATAGGCAGGGCTGTGAACTGGGGTGTGTCAAGCCTGAGAAGAGGGTACAAATGGGGGTGCCGTAAGTCTGTCAGGCACTTTAGAGGTTCAGGGTGAGGATGAAGCCAAAGATGGAGTCGTGGGAATTGCTGGGCATTGGTGGTGACCAAATCTACAAGAAAACATCTTTTTTTTTTCCTTTTGTTTTTCGAGACGGGGTTTCTCTGTGTGACAACTCTGTCTGTCCTGGAACTCACTCACTTTGTAGACCAGGCTGGCCTTGAACTCACAGATATCTGCCTGCCTCTGCCTCTGCCTCCTGAGTGCTGGGATTAAAGGCCTGCACCACCACCGCCTGACCGAGAAAGCACTTCTAAAGAAAGAGTAATGTTTTAAAGTTAATTTTGGTTAACATAGAAATATTATTGTCACCCAAACACACAGTGGCAAAGATCTCCACTCTAGGAGATTACAGAAAATCCAGTTTCTTTTCACTGCCCACCGCCACTGCCACAGCTGCCACCAAAGTCACAGGAGTGAGGCCTGTGCATGTTATGTAGCCTCTTACCTGCTGGCCTCCCTCACAGGGAGGGGGTACCTCCTCTCCCAGCATCAAGACGATACTAGACAGCATGGGCAATGGGGCGGATGATGACTGTCTCAACAAGATCATCAATGAGCTAAATGGAAACCACACTGAGAACGTCATCGCCCAGGGTGTTAGCAAGCTTGCTAGCTAGAGTGCCTGCTGGTGGGGCTGAGGCTGTCTCTGCTGCCCAGGGCTCTGCAGCTCCTGCTGCTGGTTCTGCCCCCAATCCAGCAGAGAGGGAAGACAGAAGGAGGAGGAGTCTGAGGCCACGGGATTTGACTTGTTTTACTAAATCCCTGCTCTAATTGTAAGCATGACAGCCCAGATGGAAAGGTATCCTGGCAGCCAGGAGTCAAGGAACACTGCAAACTCACACTGCTCAACAAACCTCATGCAAGAGATTTATTAGGAGGGGAAAAAACTCAGGAGGGTGGCTGCCTCTGCTCTGGTGAGAAACCGCAGCAAAGTGAACAGGATACAGGGCTTATATAGACTTTCTTGGGAAGGGGTAGAAATTTTCAGGGTGGAGTTTTCCAGGGTGGTGGAGATTGGTGGAATTTCACACCCAGAGATTGGACTTTTTACTCTATAGGGTGGGGTCTGGGTCCAGCAGTGAGGAAGTTAGAGTGTTCTGTGGGTGGAATCTGGCAGTTTAGAGGTCCACGGGGAGGGACCTGGCCACTCATGTACCTCGAGGGGCTTACACTCATTCTGAGCTGTGGTAGTGCAGGCCTTTAATCCCAGCACTCGGGAGGCAGAGACAGGTGGGTCTCTGTGAGTTCGAGGCCAGACTGGTGTACTGAGCTAGTTCCAGGACAGGCTCCAAAGCTACAGAGAAACTCTGCTTGAAAAACAAATAAACAACCCCAAAAAAATGAACAAAGAAACAAACAAATAAATACATTCGTGTTCTCCTGTAAATAAAGCCTTTTTATGCTTAAAAAAAAAATCCA
>NC_022017.1:28070716-28077989 GCF_000317375.1 Microtus ochrogaster | reverse complement strand
TGGTGGTGGAACCTGGGGCCTGGTGTCTGCTGCGCCACGCTCTACCCCTCACCCCAACCCAGCCGCCAGCTATTCTGAAAAACTGTGACACCAGCTGGAATGAGCAGACAATTCTTTCAGCCCTTGGTTCAGTTTCTTGCCCTTGAACCTATTATCAGTGTCTTGCGAGTGTGAAACAGAGCCGACAGGTGCCAGCTATGCAGGGACATACGCAGAGACAAGAGACAAGGCTACTTAAGCCCAGGAATCAAAAGAGAACAGCCTGGTGGCCTGGCTATTCTGCAGTGATAAAGGACCCTGATGAAAGTGACTTAAAGGAGAGAGTTGATGCTAGCTCACAGTTCCAGAGGGATACAGTTCATCTTGGTGGGGAAGACACGGCAGCGGCACAGAAGAGCCAGAGGCTGCACTCAGAGAGGAGAGGTCAGAGAATGCATCCGTGCAAGAAGCATGCTCAGCTGCCTTTCTCCTGTCTATAGTGCGGCATTGCAGTCAGGGCACAGGTACCGCCCGCCCGCAGTGGCAGAGCTTCCTGCCTCAATTAAAGTGATAGAGATAATCTCCCGCAGGCAGGCCTGGAGGCCTGTCTCCCTAGGAGCTCTGTGTTCTATCCGGTTGACAATTAACACTCACCAGTGACTGGGCAGTACAGAACTCTGCCAGAAGCAGGTGTATCTGTGAGATGGTGAGCTAGATGCTGCATGGAAAAACATGTGGCACCAGGTCATCTTAGCATGCATCTGCCTTTCTGCCTTTTTTGAAATAGAGTCTCACTAAGTAGCCTTGGCTAATTCGGAAGTGATTATGTAGACCAGGCTGGCCTTGAACTCACAGAGATCCTCCTGTCTCTAGCTCCCAAATGCTGCTGGTATCGAAAGTAAGTACCACACCTTGTCCTAGTTACTTTTTCTTTTGTGTGTGTGTGTGTGTGTGTGTGAGACAGAGTTTCTCTGTGTAGCCCTGACTGTCCTGGAACTCGCTCTGTAGACCAGGCTGGCCTCGAACTCATAGAGATCCTCCTGTCTCTAACTCCCAAATGCTGCTGGTATCAAAAGTAGCACCATACCTTGTCCTAGCTACTTTTTCTTTTTTTTTTTTTTTTTTTTTTTTTTTTTTTTTTTTTTTTTTTTTTTTTTTTTTTTTTTTTTAATGAGACAGGGTTTTTCTGTGTTGCCCTGACTGTCCTGGAACTCACTCTGTAGACCAGGCTGGCCTCTAACTCTGCCTGCCTCTGCTGGGACTAAAGGAGTGTGCCACTGCCCAGCATATTTTCTACCCCCACCTCTAAGACAGGGTCTCATGTAGCCCATGTTGGAACACACACACACACACACACACACACACACACACACACACACCAAACAAGTGAATAAGATGCTGAAGTTAGGGGCTGGAGAGATGGCTCAGTGGTTAAGAGCACTGACTATTCTTCCAGAGGACCTGAGTTCTGTTCCCACATGGCAGCTTGTAACTGTTTGTAACTCCAGTTCCAGGTGATCTGGCACCCTCACACAGACATATATGCACATAAAATAAATTAATCTTTTTTAAAAAAAATGTTGAAGGTAGTAATAGCATGATAATACTACTTTGGGGGCAGTTAAAAAGATGTTGAAGGTAGTAATAGCATGTTAATACTACTTTGGGGGCAGTGATTGTTTGTGGCTTTTGCTTGCTTACTGTGTGGTTGACATGACGTTTTCATTTTCTGGTAACTGACGAGGAGCTGGGCTCTTCCTCCTCCTTCCACTTCCTTTGAGCAACTCCATCCATTTTGTGTGATTTGGCAAGTATGTATTCTGAGCCTGCCAGCCAGAGCCCCTGTCCCTAAGAGAGGCCTACGGGATTATCAGTCTGGGAGATGGTGGTGACATTGTCGCTACTGGAGCCATCTTCCTCAGCTGCATGCAGAGGAAGCCCCACTCTGGGGCAAAGAGGATGGACCTCACAGAAGGCCCCGGTCCCCAGTGCTGCCACCATATGTCCACCCGTGGAGGCCCCAGTTGTCTTTCACTAAAATTGATGGATAATTTATAAAGAATAATTTATTTGGTTCCCTGTCCCAGGAGCTGGGACAGCAAGCTGGAGGGGCAGCCTCTGGGGAGGATCTTCTTGCTGAGCTACAGAGTGGCCGAGAACAGAAGTGCCCATTGTCCTCTGATCAGGACCCACTCTCTCCAAAACCAGTGCAAGCCACTCCCACAAGGCTAATCCAGCTGGGTGTGGTGGTGTCCCCACCTTTGATTACAATGCTGGGGAAGTAGAGGTAAGTAGATCTCTGATTTCAAGGCTAGCCTGGTCTACGCAGACACGTAGAGGATTCCAGAGGCACGTGGTGAGACGAGAGAGAAAGAGAGAGACAGAGAGAGAGAGAGAGAGAGAGAGAGAGAGAGAGAGAGAGAGATAGTTGGAGAGATGGCTTCATGGTTAAGAGCAAGTACTGCTTTTCCAGGGGACCCCAGTCGGTTACTGGCACTCACATGGTTCAGTTCCTGGCACTCACATAGCCAATCAAGAACCAGCACCTTGGACTCCAGATCCAGAGGATCCAAAGCTTTTGGCTTCCACACTCCGACACTCACGAGCACTCCCCATGCCCCCACACAGTACACATTATTACGAATATTTTTTAAAACACTAATCGGTTCATAAGAACCTTGCCTTAACCACCTGTCTGGCTCCACAGTTTGATTCTGCAGCCCACAGGTCTGGACCAGATGCCAAAGCCAGGGTTTAAAAACAAAACATGTTCCTTAGATTCTCTGACCCCAAGGGGTCCGTGCACATCTGGAAAGCCTCACCAGCGCAGCTGTGCAATGCTATTTACTCAAGCAGTTTAGAAAGCAAAGCCCTTCTCAGCATTCCCCTCCAAATGAAGGCGAAACCACGGGGTTGGAAGACACTGGCAAATTAGCAGCTAGAAGCGACAGGCTCTCTTGGGGGGATAGGTCCTGAGGTCCCTACCCCTGAAGGAAGACAGTGGCAAAGTAGCAGCTAGAAGCGACAGGCTCTCTTGGGGGGATAGGTCCTGAGGTCCCTACCCCTGAAGGAAGACAGTGGCAAAGTAGCAGCTAGAAGCGACAGGCTCTCTTGAGGGGACAGGTCCTGAGGTCCCTATCCCTGAATTCTCAGACTGGCAAACCTCAGGATACCATGAAGCGACCCCGCAGACTCCCCAGCCTCTGCGCGCTTGTCATGCCAGCGCTAAAGGCTGGCCCTGGCTGCGGTGGTGGGTGCTTAGCGGGACTCACTTTGCTTCCTAAATGGCAGCAGAGAACCCGGGATGAAATGTTTCTGGGGCGCATCTGAGGACCTCTGAGCATCTGTGATGCCTTCAGTCTGAGGCTTTTCCAGGCTCTACATGGAAAATGACTGTGCCCTGGCTCGGAAGAGGAAGCGCCAGGCGCCAGGTGCAAACATTTGAACAGCTGCTGTGTTAAAAGGCAGAGCAGGGATTGCTAACCGAGGATCCCAGCAGCAGTAAGGCCCTCCCGGAGCGCCTCTGGGTTAAGCAGGGGTCCTTGCATCTCAGCCCTAGGGTAGTGAGCTTGCATTTTGTGCTCCTATCACGGAGCTGGGGGGCAGCTGAGGGAATTCGACCTACCTCGAGCTGCCCTTCTTTAGTAAAGGTTGATTTACCCAAACCAGCAAGGTCAAAGGCTGCCCTGGACGTTACTGGTGAGGTGAGGCCTCCAGCTGTTATTTCCTCAGCCTCCTGGAGTAACTCTCCGCATTTGGCCTGAGGTTCAACTCTCAGAGAATCTGTGTCTGTGAGCTGGGCGTGCTGAAGGCTTGCTGGGCTCCTTTGTTGGGGTGTGTGTGACCAACTGGTGTTCTCCAGCTTCCCAGACCGCAGGGAGCTCTGGAGTTAGGGTCAGCCTTCTGTGCTGTCCCTAGCCAAGGGCAAGGGCTATGTTTTTGTACCACTGTGCCCATTGGTCATTGCTGTGAGCTGCTCTCAGGATAACCCCGAGCAAGACTCCCTACGGTGAAGGGCAATCCCTATAGAGCTAATGGAATGCTCTGCTCTGCGGTAGCTGAAGGAAGGACCTGTGGATTGTTTCCCTATGGACCCTGAGCCCAGCTTCTCCATCCTCCACCCTTCTGGACCCTTGATTTACTACTCCTTTGCTATGCAGCCTGTAAGAGTAGATGATGGTCATATCATAGCTTCTTTTTTTTTTCCCAGACATACTAAGATCGGAATATAAAACCTAACTTCTGAGACAGAGACTTTGATTCAAGGGTCAAGTGGCCAACCCTGGTGACTGGTGTGGTCTGGTGACAGTCCCAAAATATTAACATGGCTCTTCAGGGCCTATTCTTGTGACCATGCCCCCCCACCACCACCAAAAGGAGTTCTGTGAATTAGGCACACACATAGAAGGTAAGCCCTGGGGGAAAAAAAAAACAGTTCAGCTTCAGCTTCCAGACTGAAAAATCCCATATGCCCAGGCACGGAGTGTGAGGAGGTATGACATGTTCGGCAGAGTCATACATTTATTCATCCAACAAATATTTACTGAGCACCTGCTATGCTCCAGACGTGATCTCAGGCTGGAGGTACAACTGTGAAGAAAACACAGCCCCTGCCCCGGGACAGCTGACATTCAAGAGAAACAGAAGCAGCCAACAAGTGCTAACCAGGTGGCCATAAGCCCCTTCCATGCCCAGGAAGTCCTGGGAGGGGAGGACACTCTTCGTGGTTGGTGAGGGTCAGGGGATTTGGTCTGAGACAGGGGCATTGGAGCAAGTGCCTGCAGGAAATTACGGGCCTGTAGAGGTCTGCTGAGGTGCCTGAGTGGGAGCCAGGAGGCTGAGCCCCTGCAGGATTCCACAGACTCTCAAGAAAGCAGGGCTGGCTTTCCGTGGGTGTGGAGGGTAGACAACGCTGGGGCCAGCTAGAGGCCTCCTCGGGGATAGGAGGCCAGTGAGACAGGGCCAGAATCGCCGTCATCTCGCGGTACACTCCAAACACAGGATGAACCCGCACCCATCTTAGGAGCTGGGCAACAGACATCCTCAAGAACACAGGGCACCAACACTGCGTGGGGGACTGGGGAGTGTACGCCACCAGCCGTGCCTGGATGAGTGTTCTGTGAGGAAATGCAGGGACATGAATCTAAGTGGCTCTTTTCCCAAACGTGACTGGAAAGAAAAGAAAAACCCACCACCCCCATTAGATGGTGGGAATCGGAGGTTCTAGTCAATGCTACCTAATCAACCGCACAAAATGCAAGCCTCGCCGGGTCACTGGGGAGATGAACGCAGGAGATGCAGGATGCCTGCTGAGAATGTGCCGGAAGGGGCAGGGAGCAGGAGGTGCATTTCCACATAACGATTTGTGTGGGGTTTGTGCTATTTTTTCTCTTTGGTGCAGGAACTAGTGAGCCTTCATGTCAAGGGCTCTCAACCTGTGGCATATTGGCATATCACATAGTTACATTATGATTCATAACAGTAGCAAAATTAATTATGAAGTAGTAATGAAATAATTTTGGGGTCACCACAACATGAGGAACTGTATTAAAGGGTGGCAGCGTTAGGAAGGTTGAGAGCCACTGCTCAGTGTGGGTGCTGGGAATTGAACCCAGGCCCTCTGGAAGAACAGCCAGAGCTTTAACTGTGGAGTCATTGAATCATCGCTCCAGCCTGATTTTTTGTTTGTTTGTTTTATTTTGTTTTTGTTTTTTGTTTGAGTTTTGTGGGGGGAGTGGCATTGCTTCACTATGCTGTTCAGGTTGGCCTCCAACTTTTGGCCTTAAATAATCCTCCTGCCTCAGCTTCCTGAGTGATTGGGACACTATGCCCGAGTTTCCCTCTCCTGTTTAGTTTTTGGGACAGTGCTGAGAACTGAACCCAGTACCTTGAGGTGCTGAGCAGGCTCCATCCCTAAGCTCCTAGCCTTTATTGGGGTTTGTTGTAGTTTGTTTTGTTTTCTTGAGACAAGGGCTTACCTTGTAGCCCTGTCTGGCCTGGAACTCACTATGTAGAATAGGCTGGCCTCAAACTCACAGAGATATGCCTGCATCTGCCTCCCAGTGCTGGGGATGAAGGCTTGTGCCATCGCTACAGCCCAAGCCTTTATTTTTGAGGTGGGGTCTCGTGTATCCAGGGCTGACCTTAAACTCCCTACATAGACTACGATGAACTTGAACTTCTGATGCTTCTGCCTTTGCCTCCCAGATGCTGGGCTTAAGGGTAGGTGGTGCCACAGAGGACCAAAACTCAAGGCTTCACAAATGCTAGGCAAGCACTCTACTGAGCTATATCGCGGACTCAAATTTCCCCTGCTTTTTACAAAGTTCATCTCTGCCCTTTTGTTTGTTTCTGAACCATGATCCACCAAGCATCAGGTAGGACCCTTAACTCTCTTTATCCAGAACAGCCGACCTCTCCCAACTTTCTTTCCATGAGGTCGGGGCTGTTTAATCTTACGAACTTTTTTTTTCAAGTTGTTTCATTTGCTAAGCTGAGAAATAGGACAAAGGTGAAAAATCTTTGCAGACTATTGACCTGAAGATTAATATCTAAAATATATAAAGGATTTAAAAATATAATCCAACCAATAAAGGAACAAAAAGAATTGAACAGACAGCTCTCAAAGGAAGTCAGAGTGCAGGCCAGGTGCGGCAAAGCAGGGCTGCAGGTCCTGAACTCAGGTGGCCAAGGCAGGAAAAGCTGCGAAGGGTTCAAGAGGGGAATGGGCAAATCAGTAGTATTTGAGAGGATAATAAAAGCCCATCTGTGAGCCGCGCAGTGGTGGCGCACGCCTTTAATCCCAGCACTCGGGAGGCAGAGGCAGGTGGATCTCTGCAAGTTCGAGGCCAGCCTGATCTACAAGAGCTAGTTCCAGGACAGGCTCTAAAGCTACAGAAAAACCCTGTCTTGAAAAAAAAAAAAATCCCATCTGTGTCATTCAGAAAAACCCTTTCAATATTAAAAGAAAGAGAAAAATATAATCCAGCGCAAAGTAATTCTTCAGACTAAGTCAGAGGGATTCTAAATATCTGAGACCAGCCTGGGCTACATAGCCAGCCTAGACTACAGAATAAGACTCTGTGTTGAGAGAGGGATTAACTCTTTCTTGTTTTTTTTTTTGTTTTGTTTTGTTTTTGTGTGTTGGGGTCTCATTATGTTCTCCAGGCTATGCCTGAAAGCACCAGGCAGGTTTTGAGGACTCACATATGCTCAAGCCATGCCCAGTGTCTCAGTTCACTTCCTGTGGCCTTTGGGTCAAGATATGAGGACTCTCAACTCCAGCACCATGTCT
>NC_022017.1:28064821-28070161 GCF_000317375.1 Microtus ochrogaster | reverse complement strand
TAAGATTCTCTAACATTTCCTTCATTGTTCATGTGGTTTTTCTTATGTCTCTGTTCCTCTTTAACCCCTTCATTGTTCATGTGGTTTTTCTTATGTCCTTGAATGGTTACAGTAGCTATGACATAAGAGGTAAATCAAAGCAGGTGGTGCCTGGGGCTCACCCCTTGGCTATTTCAGAGAAAGTGTGTCCCAAACTCCTGATAAGGCTTGTTTTGAGAAAGGTACTTGCTATATAGGCATACACTGGCCTTGAATTTATAATCTTCCTTCCTCACCCTGCGTCCTGCAAGGGTTACAGTCCCATCCCAAATGCAGCAAATTCTAGAACCGATGCCATACCTGAGATTTAAAAATTCATGGAATGGACTCAACACTGGCCCAAGTAGACAGAAGAGTCAATATTCTTGAAGACAAGGTCATAAACAATGATCCTACCTGGGAGCCATATTGCTGCTTAGTGGCTGAACTGAGCATCCCCGTCAGCATCAGATAAACTCCCATCTGAAGAACATGGACAAAGATGGAGTCATGCGCATTCATTCTGTTACTTTGGTTCTATTTGTGCATCTAAGAGTGCCAAGGACCACAGCTGAGTCCCCTCCACCCAGGTCAGCAGTGCACTGACTGTGTTCGGGTGAGACTTTGGAACTGTGGTGTTCTTTTTTGTTGTTGTTGTTTGTTTGTTTTGGTTTTTCAAGACAGGGTTTCTTTGTGTAGTCCTGGCTGTCCTGGAACTTGCTCTGTAGACCAGGCTGGCCTCAAACTCACAGAGATTCACTTGCCTCTGCCTCCTGAATGCTGGGATTAAAGGTGCACACTACTGGTGGGCTGGAACTGTGGTGTTTTGAGTGGGAAATGCTCCCCACAGGCTCGGGTATTTGAACTATTAGTCTCTGGTTGGTGGCACTGATGGGGAGGTTACAGAGGCTTTAGGATGTGGAGCCTTGCTGGAAGAAGCATGTCACTGGGGTGGGCTTTGAGGGTTTCTAGGCTTGCCCCACTTCCTATTCTCTCTCTCTCTCTCTCTCTCTCTCTCTCTCTCTCTCTCTCTCTCTCTCTCTCCCTCTCTCCCCTGAGGCTGCTGCTGCTGCTTGATCCATGGGTGAAGAATATGTGACCAGCCAGCCACATCCATGCATTCCCCACCACAATGGACTCTGGCCATCTGAAACCACAAGCCAGAATAGACCCTTCTCCCTGAAGCTGCTTTGGCTGGGATATTTCATCACAGCAGCAGATAGTAACTAATACAGAAGAGATTACATCGGCTCGCAGTTAGAGCATACTATCTATCAGAGCGGGAAGCCGAGTGAGATGAACGCTGGTGCCCGGCTGCCTGTCTCCTTTTCCTTCTGTCTGAAGCTTCAGCCCACAGCACGGTGCTGCAAGAGGTAAGGCAGGAACGTCCCACCTACAATAACCTAATTCCAAAAACTAAAAATAAAAAATCCCTCAGGGACATGCTCAAATGTATATTTTCACCATGATTCTAAATTCAGTCAAGTTGAGAGGGAAGATGATTAGCCACCTGAGAGAGCTAAGGGGCCTGACAAGGGGATGAAACACACAGGCTTGCATTTCTTCTCAACAATCCCCCATTATATAACAAGCCCTTTCTGATAAACCCTGTCTCAAATAAATAAATAAATAAATAAATAATGACGTTTTAAAAAGTGTTCTCATATGAATTTTTAAACATTTATCCATTATGTATAGTGTTCTGCCTGCATGTATGTCTGCAGGCTGGAAGAGGGCACCAGATCCCAGCCACCATGTGGATGCTGGGAATTGAAGAGCAGCCAGTGCTCTTAATCTCTGAACCATCTCTCCAGCCCCTCATATGAGTTTTTTGAGTTGTCTTGTTTCTTGAGTTAGGGTCTCACTATTTAGCTCTGGCTGTCCTGGAACTCACAGAGATCCTCCTGCCTCTGCTTGCCCAGTGCTGGAATGACAGGCTTGTGCCACCATGCCTGGTTAAGTTGTTGTCTTGAAACAGATTCATGGGTTGAATTTGAGATCTTCCTAGCTAAGCCCCTCAACCTCTGAGATTAGAGATGAGCCACCATGTAAGACTCTGGTCTGAATTTCTTTTTGTAAAAGTAAACTTAAATTTTGATACAATTTTAGATTTACAGGGGGGGAAAAGCTGCAATGAAAGTCCAGAACTTTCTCTCCACCCCCTCCTCTTCTTACACTGTCAGCACTGACAAGCCAGAAATGAACACTGGTCCACTACTGTGAGCTACACTCTAGGCTTTATGTAGACTCCCCCGGGCATTCCTCCGATGTTCTTTTTCTGTTCCAGGATCCAATCCAGGATCCATCCCACGCTGTGTTTAGTGTCAGGGGTGGTTTCCATTTCAGACTTAGCTGGGGGCTTCCTTTTTTAATGGAGGAGGGAACTCCTGGGGAACTCTTGTCTTTCTCTGCTGGGAATGTGAGCATTTACTAAACCCCTCCACCTCCCCCTATGCGCCTACTATTCCCATCTGAGGAAGCCTAAGCACTGGGTAAGAACACAGAGCTTAAAAACCACTCACAAATTCTCCCGGCCCTCTCTGTACTGCTGCTGCTGTTTCGGGAGCCCCTAGAGAGAGCCTGGGTCCGCAGGCCCTTGGAAGTTCTCATCCAATCAAATCAGCAGCCTTTGAGTAGCTCACTCCTGTGTGCAAGGCCCTCTGGTAGACAGCAGGGGGTAAAGTTTTAAAACCATCATATCCTACTACAAAAAATCCGACGTGCAGTGGTGGTGCACGCCTTTAATTCCAGCATTTGGGAGGCAGAGGCAGGTTTCTGTGAGTTGAGACCAGCCTGGTCTACCAATAATGTTCACAGACAGCAGGTCTACACAGAGTAAGTAACCCTGTATCGAAAAATCAAAAGAAAAAAAAAAGAAAGAAAAAGAAAAGAAGGAGGAGGAGGTGGGAGGAGGAGGAGGAGAAGAAGGAGGATGAGGAGGAGGAGAAGAGGAGGAGGAGGAAGAGGAAGAGGAGGAGGAAGAGGAGGAGGAGGAGGAAGAGGAGGAGGAGGAGAAATGAAGGAAGAGGAAGAAAGAAAGAAAGAAAGAAAGAAAGAAAGAAAGAAAGAAAGAAAGGAAGGAAGGAAGAAAGAAAGAAAGAGCAGACTCTAAGAGGGATACCTTTGTCTTTTCCAAAACCTCTCCTGGGTCAGCCTGGCTGCCTGACTCTACAGCCAGGAGAGGGAAAACAGCAAGCACTTAATAGTCCCTGAAAACAGCTGGCAAATTATTCCAGTAGAGGGACTACGCTCATGCCAGGGCATAGAAGCTCTGCAGTGGAACAGGGAAGGCAGGGGCACACTGATGGAGGCCATCAGCCTCCCCAGCAGTCACTCTGAAGCATTCCCAGCCACCATCTGATGCTGGATGCTATGAACAATGATTTTTTTCTTTTTTAGAGATTTTTTTTAAACTTTTTTTTTATATTTATTTATTATGTATACAGTATTCTCAGTACTCCGCCTGCAGGCCAGAAGAGGGCACCAGATCTCATTATAGATGGTCGTAAGCCACCATGTGGTTGTTGGGAATTGAACTCAGAACCTCTGGAAGAGCAGCCAGTGTTCTTAACTGCTGAGCCATCTCTCCAGCCCTCTTTTTTAGAGATTTATTTAATATGGGGAAGTAGAAAAAGAGAAGATCTTCAGAGTAAATTGGGAGCATGGGGACCTTGGGAGAGGGTTGAAGGGGAGGGGAAAGGCAGGGAGGGGAGCCGAGAAAAATGTAGAGATCAATAAAAATCAATTAAAAAAGAAACTAAAAAAAATTTACTTTATGTATACAGTGTTCTGCCTGTAAATTTGCTTGCAGGTCAGTAGAGCACACCAGACCTCATTATAGATGGTTGTGAGCCACCATATAGTTGCAGAGAGTTGACCTCAGACTTCTAGAAGAGCAGAAAGTGATCTTAACCTGCTGAGGCAGGTTTCCAGCCCATGAGCACTGACTTGATGATGTTTTGCTGTCTGGTGTTTGTGCTCTTTACCTTTGCCGGCCATATACATAATAAACACTCATTCCAAACCAGAACTACATCTATCACAGAACGTTCTGTTCTCCGGGTCGTAGAGAATACAGAACTGACTGACTTAGAGTGGATATTCAGGCTTTATCCAGCTATGGCTGAAAAGCTGGATTCCTCTAGCAGAGGCCCCTAGAGTCCAGGTTCAGGAGCTAGGAAGGTTCTAGCAGCAACAGGCCTGACCCTTACCTAGTGCCAAAAGCTCAGGCTATGTCTGATGTGTCTCAGACACAGCCCTGAGAACTGAAGTCCCTTGGGAAGAGGGGACCCAGCTTGTGGCATTCACAGATGCTGGTCACATTAAGTGTCCCTCACCAACCCAAGGCCTGGGGAGGAAGCACTGGACACAGCCAGTGGTACTGACTGTGAATCCCGCTCTTCACTGGGCGGTTCTCTGTAGAAACCAGCAATGGGCCCTTCAGATTCAAGGCAGCTGACACTCCACTTGGCTTCTGGAACACCACATAAGCTACCTGAAAACCCTGGGGGGAGAGAGAGAGAGATCTGCGTGGAGCCTTCCCACTTGTGACACAAAGTCCCCATACCTGCCCTGGACCAGGGGAGATGGTGCCAGGCTGTTTCCTGTATCATCCCCCAGTCTGGGTGAGGGACAGCCATGCTCCTAGCTAGCCAACTGCTGCTGGGACACCTTTGTGCTCAGTGAAAAGCAGGGTCACCCCAGGCTAGGGCGGGTCATGAATAGACAAGGCACAAACTCAGGGTGAGACCCCCTTGTACCTCATGAAACATGAGAACCTGGGGAGAGGGAAGAGGAGCAGGGCTCCTGGAGCCAGGGCACCAGTCTTGAGAAGGAACCGGAGCAAGGAATGGACAGGAGTTGTTCTGCTTCCCAGTGCAACTGTGTTTCCATGACAACAGCTCCACGTGGGACTCTGCCTTCTCAGCCTTAGGACCACCAATCAGAATTTGCCCAGCCCCAAGACGTTCCCCTTCCTTGTCAAATATGAGTGGAGAGAGTGGGCAGGGTCAGATGCAGGTCATGAGGAGACTTGGGGGAGACTGGAAGGGTCAAGGTTTGCCTCCTATCACAATGTCTGTATCCCACATTCCAGGGAGATCTGACACCTTCTTCTGTCCTCTGTGGGCTCAGTGCACACGTCCTGCAAACAAACATGGAGATAAAATACTCATAACACAATCAATCAATCATTCAATATTTAGAAGTAAATAGTCAGTTGAATCACGGTGCACCTGAGGAGCCCCTGCGGGACTCTGAGTGGAGAGGAGAGCTGCATCAACAGTCTCTCCTTGGTAGTTCATTCGCCTGTGAGGGCGAGGG
>NC_022017.1:28040526-28044871 GCF_000317375.1 Microtus ochrogaster | reverse complement strand
TCTTTGTGTTCTCCACATCCAGAACAGCTCAGTAGGGTCGGAATTTGCGTTGGGCACGCATCAGTTCAATCCTCTGCTTGTCCTCCTCGAACTTCTTGCGCAGCTGTGCTAGGTCTGGGGGTGTGAAGGGAACAGGACGGGTCACAGAGCACCTGTGCAGGACCTGCCAGCCACCCCACTAAAGGGACCTCCTCACCCTCATGTCCCAGGGCGGCTCTGCACACTCTCCCTCTCCCACCCCATACCCCTTCCATCCTGACTACACAGTGAAAGTCAGGCTCTTGCAAGGAAACAGAACTGGACACCGACTACAGCCACTCTGGGGGCTGAGGTGGGAGATGATGGTGTACGAAGTTCTGAGAAGACAATGTATCAGGGAGAAGAGAGGCCCAGAGAAAGCAGGACTCCTAAGCCCTCTGCTCCCCAAAAAGAAGCAGTCCCAGGGGTTCCTTCTTCTAGATAAGGAAATTCAGTGGGTAAACAGTCACCAAGTGACCCACGTTGGAGGTGGCACCTGCTGCCCTCAGGAGGGAGGGTCGACGGGGCTGCTCAGGTGAAGGTGCGGCCTGGGTCCAAGGACCAGGAGCACGTGAGGTGTGGGAAAGACAGTGTGGCAGGTGTCAGTGCCAACAAAGGGTGGGGTCTGAAGGCAGCGGTTGAGCCCATCTGTGCTCAGGACAGGACCAGGCTTCTCAACCCTGGCTCCAGCGTTGAGACCTGGGGTCCTGCCGCAGCCCTACCTCAGCTATCTTCTTGTCGTAGGCCTCCATGAAAGTGTCCACTTCCACCCTCAGGGCCTCAGGGTCGAGCACTGAATCTTCGTAGTCACTGATCCACTCTGAGGGAGAAGGGAACCTGGTGTAACAGAAACTGTGCTGGGAAAGCGTGTGCTGTTGGGCTCGGCATGCTTTGGCAGGTCAGCTTTGACAGGAAGATATGAGGGGACTTCTTAGGTCTGTCCTGTTTACACACAGCGTCAACCACATAATGAGTAAGATGCAGCTCAGGCTACAAGAAACCTTGTCTGTCTGAAACAAAACAAAATTATCAAAAGTATATAAATGTAATAGCTTCTGCAAAAAAATCAGTGTGTCGAGACAGAACGGCACGTGATTTTTGTTAGACTTTCTTACACAAGAAAGAAAAACTAACCAGTACCCCCAAAAAAAATCACTGGAAGGAAAAATAATTTGAAGCCAGGTGTGAGCACTCTAACAGTTCTGAGTGGAGGGAGTGGTGGGTGGTGGAGGTAGCAAATCTGAGGTCAGCCTGGGCTATCTAGTGAGTTCCAGAACAGCCTCCGGGGGAGTGGGGCTCTGCTGTTTGAACAGGGTTAAAAACAAACAAACAAAAAAACAAAACAAAACACGTTGTTACTGTTAGCCCTGGTCTTTTCAACATCCTCCAATGAGGGTTTGTAGGCATTTCCACCTGACCACCAGAATTTTGTAGGGCCCATGGCAAGCCCCCATTCAGAACCCACTGGTCCCCTGACACAGGCTTGCTTATCTCTGTGCAGTTCGGGGGCACGTTGAGGATAAAAAGGGTCCTATTGGCAGGCCACGTGGACTGGGTGTCTTGGCAAATTCTGTGCTGACTCACATACAGGTAATGAGAAGCTTGCTGCTTCTCTGAGAACTTGACTGGAAAGCTACGAGTGCAGGAGAGAGTTCGGGGTACCCTGAGTTGAGGCCAGCGATCCTGTCACTCAAGTTCCTTCTGTGTCGTTCTAGCTCCACCGGCCCTGCCTGTTTGTCCATCCCACTCCCGGGAGCCAGGGACCATGTACTGGGGTAATCATGGCCGGCGGGGGCACAGTGAGCCAGCGGCTCGGTTCTGCCTTCTCGGGGTACTCGCTGTCTCACACCATCAGCCCCCATCGCACTGGCTGTTGTGCTTCGCACACCGACCCTCTTCCCTCCAGCCATTCTTCAGCTTGAGGCGGACCCGCCCTACCCCTCTTGCCGAGCGAGCTCCACCTTCCCAGGATCTGCGCCGCTGGGATGCAACTCTCATAAAGCTAGGAAAGCTTTTCCTTGGGGTCGGGGAAACAGCAGCGGCCACCACACTCAGGGAGCGCTTGTTGAAGATGCAGACACGAGCAGGTCAGCGATGACAGACTCCAGTGGCTGAAGATGGACGCTGGGAGCGACCTGGAGGAAGCGCTCCCAAGGCCTCTCTCGCGGAGTCAGCGGCCAGAGCCGGCGCGGCGGGCTCCTGCGCCCCGACACCTGCTCCCCACCCGCAGGCCACCTCCCTGCGAAGAGGTCAGTCCCAGGCCCTCAGTTGCTCGCCTGAATAACCTGGTGGGCCCTGTATGCTCCCCTCGTGGCTGCCCGCTCCGGCTTTTTTTCTTGAGGGCCACCATCTAGCGGACCCGGAAGCGCAGGGGTGGACCGGAGTTGTAGTTCTGGACAGGAATTGTACTTCTCCACTGGGCATAGCTGTGTTTCCCTGACGACACGTAAGGCTCCGCCTTCTGAGCTCTAGGATTCCTCTCGGATCATCCCCAGGCCTAAGACGTTCCTTACCAAAATGGAGGTGGAGAGGGGCAGGGTCGGCTGGGACTGGTGAGGGCTCCTTGGGGAGGATGAATGAAGGCTGGGAAGTTAAGTGCGCTGACTGCACTTCCAGTGGATCCGGTTTGCTCCTTTCACTCACAAATATCTGTAATCCCCGTTCCAGGGAGATCTGATGTTCTCCTTTGGCCTCTGTGGGCACAGTATACACGTCCTGCAAACAAACATGGAGATAAAACACTCATAACACAATAAATAAATCTTTAAAAATAAATATTAGGCAGTTGAATCACGGTGCACCTGAGGAGCCCCTGTGGGATTCTGAGTGGAGAGGAGAGCTGCATCAACAGTCTCTCCTTGGTAGTTCATTCGCCTGTGAGGGCGAGGGGTGAGCAGCTTGAGGCTGAGAGACTGTAAGCAAGGAGCCATGGCAGAGGGGGAAGACACTTGCTGCCCAGCCTGACATCCTGATACATCCTTGGAAGGAGAGAACTGACTCCTGCCAGTTACCTTCTGACCTCCACATGCACTCCATGGCACATGTCCGCTCCCACAATTAAAGTTAAAAAATTGTATGTGAGCAGGGCGGTGGTGGCGCACGCCTTTAATCCCAGCACTCAGGAGGTAGAGGCAGGCAGATCTCTGTGAGTTCGAGGCCAGCCTGGTCTGCAAGAGCTAGTTCCAGGACAAGAACCAAAAAGCTACAGAGAAACCCTGTCTCGAAAATAAAAAAAAATAAAAAAAAAATTATATGTGCATGTCATCCAGGCTGACCTGGAGCTCTTGGACCAGGCTGGTTTCAGTCTCACAGAGATCCACATGTCTCTGTGTCTGCCTCTGTCCCCAGAATGTTGGGATTAAAGTTGTGCACCACCTTACATGACACTAGAATTTTAATTTTTACGAATTGAGGTAAGCTCAAATAAAATAAATGTTTCCCAGCTGGGCATGGCTGTAAATCCAGCTGAATCAGGAGGAGACCTGTGTGTTCCAGACCATCTGAGGTTACAGTGAAAACCTGTGCCAAACCTTTTTCTTTGATATAGAGGTCGCACTTAGCCTAGGTGGGCCTGAACATTGATCCTCCTGCCTCCATTTTCCCAAGCGCTGGGATCAAATGTGTGCACCACCAGGGTGATTTATGTATATTGCTTTACCTCCATGGCAACCTAAGACAGGATTTACACTGTTATTTCCTGTCCGTGGGCACCCCAAAAGACCACCGGGGAGTCTGACTCACCGAAATGCAAAAGCAAGGTTTATTGTGTGCACAATACAAGCTGGCAGGGGCCTCATCAAAGCAACTGGTGCAGCAACAGCAAGAGGGGTACCCTGCCCTTCTAGAGGGCATTATTTAAAGGCAAAACCCAGAAAGGTTACATCACCTGTTGCTTGTTAAGTTTTCTTATCTGCTGGCCTTCAGGTGGGGACAGTCTGCGGTCATCTGGACACTCCAGCTGGCTACCCCATTACTTTTGCCCCTTGCCCTTTCTGAGGACTGGAATGTTTTACAGGAAATAGCTTATACAAGACACACGATGGAGGCAGAGGACAAAATGGAAGAACTTTGGTTCTTCATTCCCCCTGTTCTAGTAACTATAGTGAACCCAATCCTGGGTTCCTGACACTCTCATAAGTATCTTCGATCCTGAGAGGTCTATGGATTTGTGATATCTGGACAATAGGTTGTATTGTACACAGCCTATCTTTCATGAGTTTTACTAGCCAGTTAAGAATGCAAGGCCCAAGCCGGGCGATGGTGGCGCACGCCTTTAATCCCAGCACTCGGGAGGCAGAGGCAGGCGGATCTCTGTGAGTTCGAGACC
>NC_022017.1:28029777-28039811 GCF_000317375.1 Microtus ochrogaster | reverse complement strand
AGACTACCTCCTCCAGGGAGGATGAGGACTCCTCTGGGTGGGGGATGGATTTTTCTATGCGCTCTATATCTTCATCTATGGCAACACATAGGCTGGAGTAATATTGATTCTGGGTTACTAGTGCTGAGATTCCTGTGCCCAATCCCTCCAGGCTAGTGCCTAAAAGTAGGCTAAGGGTGAGGGCTGGGATAGGCTCTCTCCTATGTCTCCATAGCCGTGAGGGCTGGCTCCATCCTTGCTGCAGGTCTAGGAACTCCTGATCAGTGTGATAGGTGTTCTTGGAAGGAGCCTGACTAGTACACAATGTCCCCTGGTCTGGTTTAGGACTTCAGTATGCACACAAGGGGTAAGCCCTGTGGAGCAGGATCACCAAGTGTCATTGTGTGGGAGCAAGTACTGATCCTGTGTGAAATTGTGGGTAGACAGTGAAGAATTACAGATGGAAGCTCTATCTGGGGGAACCTGCCCTGTACATAGTCCCTGCCCAGTCGCTTGTTCTAGGGTAAGGCCTTGTCTGCTCTGTTGCCACCGGCAGTGACTGATGTCAGCCGTCGTGGAAACAGAAGCACTAACTGCTAGGCCCTCATAGTAAGGAGGAGCTATATCATAACACTGCCAGCAAGCTTCGGTCAAATTGTGTTAGGAAGCATTTAGTACCAGGCACGATCTACCCAACAGATCTATTAAAGGGTGCTCGTGTCCCATCAACGGGTTGATGGTTGATGTGATCATGAGGCTACAGCTGACATTCGCCTGAGTTGGCTGTGGAGTCATCCTGCCGGACAGAACTTGGGATGACGGGCTGGGGGCCTGGGGTGGATTAATGACCCAGTTGGGTCCTATCGAAACTTTAATGTCAGTACTGAGTCAGCCAGTGCAGTAGAGCTGTAGGCCCAAGGTCTTATCGGTGGTCCAATCGGTCTTTCTGCCACCTCGGTGAATTTGATGCCAAGCTGGTTGCAGCGCCCTCCAGCAGTCGCCCAGGGGTGGTTGGGGTATTGATCCTTATCATAGCAGGGTCCACAGTCAACTCATTTGCCTACGGAGCAAGTCCCTATCCCGGCTGTCTTCATATCCCCTGCCCTTTGGATAGTAATTAATTCCCCAGTGACAGGGGGCAACCAGCCAATCCACCCAGTGGACTCACATCCCCATTTGGCACAGTAGGCATCCCCGGCATCCCCGGCATCCCCCAAGTACGTTGTCACTCCCTGGAGTGAGAGTGGCCAGGACAGATATAGAAACCCAAGGATTGAGTTGATCCCAGCCATCCAGGGGTTTGCATCCATACCTGGGGGATGGTTCCTGGTCTGAGGACCCCTCTTTCTCCTGCCAGGCCACAAAGGTCTACATAAAAGTCAGGGAACCAAGTGTCCTTGGGGTTCTGAGCAGAAGAGGTGCTATTAGCTATAGTGCTGTCCTCATTAACGATCATCCAGGTTTTGTTCCATGGGGAATGTTGGTTATGCATGGAGGAGGACGAGGGGACTTGAGTAGCTAGCAATAGAAACAAAATCACCAGGACTCGACTTGATCGCCGCGGCAAAGATGCAGTTTTAGCAGATTGAGGGATGTTTGGAAGCTTCCCACATCCACACGTCTCCTTTGTAGTCCTCTGAGATGGCGAACGGATCTGCTGGATGGGCGTGGGAGTAGCGTACTCAGGTGGTGATGCCATCCACTCTGCCGTTAGCGTGGTCATCAGAACAACAAATGAACCCTTCGTCTCGGCTCCAAGGTCTTGTGCTGATGTCTGCGAATGAGGACCCAGTCACCTGGCTGGAACCTGTAGGTTTGGGGGGAAGTGGCTGCTTCATAGATGGCCCTCAACTGGGGCCAGGCCTGCTGGTGGGCTAACTACAGTCTGCAGAGGGAGTTCAACATATCCTGGTCATCCAGGGTAGAGACTAGGCCAGTCTGAAGGCTTGGTATCATGAGAGGGGGTGTCCCATATATAATCTTGAAGGGGGTGAGACCCATCTGATACAGAGAGTTCCTCATCCTAAACAGGGCAAAGGGGAGGAGAGTCACCAGTCTGTGCCAGTCTCCAGAGATAATTTAGATAAGGTCTCTTTTAGAGTTCTATTCATCCTTTCTACCTACCCTGAGCTCTGGGGTCTATAAGCACAATGGAGTTTCCAATGGGTCCCCAGTGCAGTGACTATTTCCTGGCTTACCTGTGATATGAAGGCTGGGCAATTGTCAGACCCAATCATGGCTGGGAAGCTGTACCTGGGCAGGATTTCTTCAATTAATTTCTTTGCTACCATGTTGACCACCTTGTGTTTGGTTGGACACGCCTCAGTCCATCTGGAGAAGGTGTCTATGAATCCTAACAAGTACTTTATCCAATTTTTCCAGATTTGATTTCAGTAAAATCCACTTGCCAATACATACCTCTCTTCTCTGAGGTTCAGTGTGGCTGGCTTTATGTTGAGGTCTTTGATCCATTTGGAGTTGAGTTTTGTGCATGGTGATAGATTTGGATCTATTTTCATTCTTCTACATGTTGATATCCAGTTGTGCCAGCACCACTTGTTAAATATGCTTTCTTTTTTCCATTTGATATTTCTTGGGAAGCTGACTTTGAAACCCAGCCTTGAAAAGAGGGTAGAACTTTCAGAGTAAGGTGGAAGGGAACAACATTCTGGAGGGAAGGAACAGAGAGGCTCAGCAGTATAGAAAGCAAGAATCAGATCCAGAGAACGAACTGTTGTGGAATATTATTTTAGGTAGGCAAAGATGCATTACATTTCTTTATGCTGGGGAATATTACTTTTAAGAATGTAAAGCTGTGTTATTTTTTATGCTGCATTTGTTTAGATATGTAAAGATGTATTAAATTGGGTTGGAGAGATGGCTTAGTGGTTAAGAGCATTGCCTGCTCTTCCAAAGGTCCTGAGTTCAATTCCCAGCAACCACATGGTGGCTCACAACCATCTGTAATGAGGTCTGATGCCCTCTTCTGGCCTGCAGGCAGACACACAGAATATTGTATACATAATAAATAAATAAATAAATAAATAAATAAATAAATAAATAAATAAATATTTTTTTAAAGAAGATGTACTAAATTTTTTCCACCTTGCCTGCCTAAGACACCCGATTGGTCTAATAAAAAACTGATGGACCAAAATCTGGGCAGGAGAAAGGAAAGGCGGGGCTGGCAGGCAGCAAAAATAGAAGAAAAAGAGAGGGAGAAGAGGCGAGAAGAATGAGAGGAAGAAGAGAGGAGAGAACGAGGGAGATGTCCAGGACCTGAAGCCAGGCATCTGCCAGCCAGCAGACATGAAGGAAGGCATACAGAAAAGAGAGGAAGAAAGGCTAGAAAGCACCAAGGCAAAAGGCAAAAAGAAATAGGTTAATTTAGGTTAAAGGATCTAGGCAGAAATGAGCCTAAGCAAGGCTGAGCATTCACAACTAATAAGAAATCTCTGTGCCATGATTTGGGAGCTGGTTGGTACAGTGGACAGCACAAGGCTCCCATGTGCGGGAGGAAAGAGGGGCCCCTAACATCGTCTAATAGTGTGGCTGGAGACCCACCTCTCCCAGCCAGCAGCGAGAAGCACCCAGATTCTCACAGAGGTAAAACCAGAGCTGGGGCAGAGGGGCTGGTGGTAGCTCCTGGTAGAGTAGTGGGCTGGGGTGGAGGGCACGACAGGCAGTGATCTGTCCTATAGGGTCATAGGTACTGAAGCCAAGGGGTTCACAGGAATGGGAAGGCTGGCCAGGAAAGAAATGGGATAATAATGGATTGTGAATATGAGGAAGAGGCTGGAGGGAGGGAGGGTGATGGAGGTCATGGGCCAACAGGACAGGCAGGAGCCAGCAGAGGCTATGTCTGTTGATGGAACTGATTGAACCAAGGGAGTTTGGAGGGCAAAGGCACAGGTGATGCCAGCCCAGAAGTCAGGCAGGCCGGAGACTGCTATCCAAGTTCAAGTGTCTGTGGCAATGTGTCCTCGGGGAAGAATGGGAAGGACACTGTGTTCCCAGTTCCTCTGCTACCTGAGTTGCTGCTGTATAATTTGGTAAAGATCCATGTCTACAGGATATGAAACCATTTCCACTACTGATAGATATCACTGCTTAAACCGTGTTTTCTAGCTCTCATGGGCTGGGGGACGGGGGATGTAGCTCAACTGGCCTGTACTAACCCTGGGTTTGAAACCCAGCATTGCATAAGACAAGCAAGGGTGAACCCCAGGATTCTGGAGGTCTCAGTTCTAGGGCATTCTTGGCTGCATTATAAGTTCCAACCCTACCTCAAAGAACAAATAAAACAGAAAAGTTTGCATTGTTCCTAGATCCTAATCTCCCCAGAGCCAACCCACTCAGAAAAGTGCAAGCTCAAGTCCTGTCACAACCTGATGACCCCATTCTCCAGTCCTTCATCTACCCTGGTCTACTTCCCTGACTCTACTTTCCCTACACAGTGGCTCTGCCCAGACTCCCCTTCCCTACTGCAGCCTGTGGTCTTTGTAGGAGCCCCAGGACAGACAGGACTCATGATTGAGTCCTGTGCTCAGTACTTGTCAAGTGGGAAAAATGTTGGGTCCAGGGCAGCTTTCCCAGGGCAACTTGGTACACACTTGCCAAGATGGGTTCTATAGATCAGCAGGAAGGTATGCCTGAGTCTCCGTTTGCCCTAGGACAATGCTAGTCCCTAGGCTTCCTCCTGTTCCCATTTCACCCTGGGACTTCTTCCTTGTCTTCGCAGGATATAGCATTAAGAGCTAGTTACAAACTTGTTCTGTTTTTACCCTCGGAATGACTAATTCAGTTTCTTTATTAGCTTCAGTTCAAAATCATTACAGAATGTAAAGTTCTAGTCTTATAAAAGTTGCTAACTTATTATAGACTGTTAGGAAATACAAGTCAGTCAGTCATCTATAAAGTACTGATATAATTAATTACAGGAATAAGCCTTATTCAGTTCCCCATAGATGTTTTCAAAGTCAAACTTAAAACAAGTAATGAGAAACAAGGCTTGTCTAATAAGATATACCTAGGCAGCCCTCATACTTCAGAGATCTGCAGAATATGGCATTTAAAATAATGATTAAAAAGCTTATTATATTAGACAGAGACTCTGAGATCCTAGCAGTAACCCAAGGTCTTCAAAGAAGATTATGGAACACCATGATGTCTCCACCTGGATTACGACAACACTGACCACTGGGTGAGGTGCCCCAGCGCAACACCTGCTGCCAGGACCCGGTCCAGACTGTGAACAAACAGCAGGACATTGGAGAATTGATTACATCACATTTGCCTAGACAGAATAAGGTCAGTCTTTTCATGTCCCTCTTCCACTGGAAAAAAAAATCACCTTATGGGCCTGACTAAGACTGTAAGACTGTTGTTCTGGATACTTCTACCTCCAATGCTATGAAGACCTGGGTATGACTAACTGTGTATGGGTTCTGGTCACTGTCATTTTCAAAAGATTAGGAAACTCAGGTATCATTTATTTATCCATCTGGGATCTCTGATGGTTAAGTTAGCTCTAAAGTTGTCAGTTTAGCAGAAAAAGATATCTAGATCCTTCCACAAAGCTATAGCCAGCATATATATATAGCCTTGCTTTTTCTAAAGCTACTAGGTCTCTTAAAAAATGTTTTAAGGTCTGAGGATATAAAAGTTCATAAGCTTTGAGAATCTAAAGATATGGAAAATTAATGTGGGATTCTCCTCTGTATGCTGTGAATACCACTGGTTAATAAAATAACTTTGAGCCTATAGCAGAGCAGGGCAGAACAGAGCTAGGCAGGGAAAACTAAACTGAATGCTGGGAGAAGGAAGGCAGAGTCAGAATGAAGCATGTAGCTCTGCTCGGGACAGACACTGGGAACTTTACCCGGTAAGCCACAGCCACGTGGTGAAACACAGATTACTAGAAATGGGTTAAATTAACATATAAGTGTTAGCCAATAAGAAACTAGAAATAATGGGCCAAACAGTGTTTTAAATAATATAGTCTCTGTGTGATTATTTCAGGTCTGAGCTGCCAGGAGGCCAGGAAACAAACAAGCAGCCCTCCTCCAATAGAAAATATTTCTGATTTCTTCCCCCCTCTATGGTATAGTTCTGATAAGGTGATAGATAGAGCAATGACTGCTTACTGTTTGGGTCACAAGCTCAAGATTTTAGGTTTATTCTAGTTGCCATTTAAATATTAACTAAAAGGTGTTTCTCATCAGGCCAAAGGCATCTCCATCCAATCTGTACATGGTTCTCTGGACAGCAGAAAAATATACATGTTTCTAACCAAAATCTGTAGTTTTTGCTAGGACTCAAAGGTATGAGTCTATTGGTTCTGTTTACAGATACCTGTTATCTGCTCTTTTCCTACAATATGGATTTCAGTAATGTGTTATTTTTCTTTAAGTACATAAACTTTAACTTCTGTTCCTAGTTTAAACTTATCACAATAGGCCTCCGCTTGGCTGGCAGACACATCTAAGCATCAGTTACTGACTACATCCTGCTCTGAATGACTGCGAGCCCTGGACTTCCTGAAAGCTGATGTGGACCAGTCCAGCTGATATGAACGCTCCCTGTCCCTTCGGTGGAGTCTGATGAGTGCCCCATTGCCTGAATTTCCTCCCTGCCTTTGCCTCACCTTTTAACCTACTTGGGCCCTGATAACAACGCCCCAATATCAGCTTGATGTAGTTGTGGAAAGGAACACGTTGTCCCATGCACCCTGCCCAGAAGAGGTTGAAAGGCTGAGACAAGGGGGAACTCCCTGGCATGGGGACAAAATGACTACCAATAGTGCCCATTGATATACCAGAAAAATAGGCCCAGAGTTATCAATTAATGGATTTGTTAACTAAAATAGTTCTTAGGTCCTAATAATACCTCCTTAAAAACATGGGCAAGCAAGACACAAAATTGAGTCCTGTCATTGGTGCTTGTGAATGGAGGAGTGTAGGACTCAGCCAACCAGGATAAGATTAATAGGAACAGACTACCCAAGGAAATTCTTTTTTTGTTGTTTTTTTTTTGTTTGTTTGTTTGTTTGTTTTTTCCCCAAGGAAATTCTTAACTTCCAACCATTATCACCTACCAGTGTTGGACCTTGCCACGATAAGCTTAATGGAGGCCTGAGTCTCCTCGGGAGTTTACCCTGAAGCCATACCTGGCTGCAGGAAGAACCACAAACTGAGATTACCCAGGCATCACCCAGGAACAGACCATCTGAAGGAAATTCCTAACGCTCCAACCGGTGTAGATAGGACCACCTGCCAGCACACACTCACCAGGACACCCCTAGACAAATGTCAGCCAATCAGGTCCTGAACCTTAGAAATCCCTCATCCTTTATGACTGTAAAAACCCAACTCTAACTGAACCCAGGGCTCTCCGATTATTTCAATACGTTGGACATGTGGACAGAATGAGTTTGCAAACACAAATAAAATAAAGGCTCTTTGCTTTCACATACAGGACTGAGTCTCCTTGTTGATTTTTGGGGAGACTTTGCAGATCTGGGCATAACAGTCTTCTGTTCCCAGAGTCTGTCCTGTCACCCCTTTGGGGAACTCACAAACGATTTCCGAGTGTCCAGGTCTGGGGTTCTCAGGCTAGGACAGTGAGTCCCTCGGTGCCTGGACCACCTCCTGTCGTCCCCCCAACCCCACTCCAGAGGTCTGCCTGGAAAATTTCAAAAGTTCAAGGGGTGCAGATTTCTTCTTTTCCTGAGAAATTCAATGCTTGCATGTGCTCATTTGGGGAGGGTTTTGTGGTTTGGGTTCCTAGGGTTTTGTTTTAGGGTGAGTTTGTGGGGGCTGAGTCTCTGCAGTGTATCCCAGCCTTGCCTCGAGTCCCCATCTGCCTTTCTCAGTGTTATGAATGCACCATGCCCACAGCCGGACTCTGGGTTCTTCATCTTTTCTGGACTGAACCAGTTTAGAATCCTTCCTTGCCTTGGGGTGGTTTCCACCACAGCCCTCTATTAAAATACATTCATTTCTTCATTTAGTTATCAGAGCTGGATAGTGCCAGGCTCACGTGGGGACATGGATGACATCTTAAGCTGTAATGTAAACACAGTCGTCTCACCTCTGTGGGAGCCAGAGGGATCCTCAGAGCACTTTGTTTGCTGTGGGGTCACTGGACCTGCTCCAGCTGCTGTGCCATGCCTGCCTGCCCAGGCATGGGCCCTGTCACCTGCGTGTCCTTCAGAGCCTTCTCATTCCCCACTGTCTCCAACACCGCTCTGCCAAGCCACCTCACCACAGCAGCTCAGCCTGAGGACTGAGCTGGGACACACCAGAATTCACGTGAAAGTTCCCAGCTAGGGAACACACTCAGGAAGGCTAAGCCTGGGTAGGTCGGGGTCAAGGTGATGGTTACTGTTTGGGGAGGAACTGCACCTAGAAGTGGGACTGTCCTGGAGGAGGTCTGCGGGGGAGGGAGAGGGGAGTGGCTTGCCTGGATTAAAAATCAGAGGGCAGGGCTGGAGCTTCTGAATTCTTCCATCCCTGAGAGCTCCTGAGGGAAGTGACAGCCTCACTGAAAGAACAATGGGTGAAAATGCCCCTCAGGGCCCCTTAGATCCGAGTGGGAAGGGGGAGGCCCAGCGAGAACCCTCATGCACCCACTCACTTACTCGAGCCTGTGGAGGGGATGCTCACCGCCCTCCCCACTGGGTGTTTGGGCTCAGTCAGCAGTGCTGGGATGCAGTGAGCCAGAGTGTGGGCTCCAACGGAGTCTCCGGTCGCCGCTGAGTCCTGATAGCCCTTAGATTAGAGGGATGTGAGCTTGGCTATTTGGGGTTGCATTTTGGGGTCAGCAACATGAGGAGGTAAGCTCTGGGACACACCTGACCCGAGGAGGGCCAGCAGGAGTCCCGGCATCATGCTGTCTGTCATAAATCTCTCAATCTCTCTGAATGCGGTTGGCTATCTTCTGTACCTCCCTGTGGCTCAGTTCCATGGTCTGTGTACTGAGAATGGCAGTGTTCCAACTCAACATGTGGGCAGTCGGCTTGTGTGAAGTGCCTGGCACCTGCTCTGAAGGCTTAGAAAATGCTGGCCAGTTTCTATTAGCTAGGGTTCAGCTTCCCAGCGTCCACGATGTTTAGTGCAAACTCCAGTGTTGAGTTGGATGCTACTCTCTGGTGTCATAAATGCCCAACCACCTTAAAGACTGTCCCTCCAGGTCCTCTTATTGTTTCTTTAAATGTAGCTTTGGCTGGCTTGGAACTCCCTATACCTGTCTTTCCTGAACTGGCTGAAATTCTCTGCCCAGCATATGATTTCAATTTTATTTATTTATTTATTTTTTTGGTTTTTCGAGACAGGGTTTCTCTGTGGCTTTGGAGCCTGTCCTGGAACGATTTCAATTTTGTCATGGGTGTTTATATACGAAAAACCATAGCTACCATTCATCATTATATGGCGTTCATTAATAATTTCAGAAATCCATGAGGGCTCTTGGAATGGGGTCCCCTACAGTTGAGAGGCACTGTAATCTACCTACTCCAATAAAACAGAAAGGAAACTGAGAATGAAGAGGTTTTAAGCCACCAGTCCAAGGTCATACAGCCCACAAGTGGAAAATTCAAGGCAGTACCCCCAACCCATGCCTTCCCCTTCTGTCCAAGCATCAATGGATTACATCCGAAAAGCCTGTTCAGATCTCTCTCACCCAGGAGAGCTGCTTATCTTTCCCTCCTCAGGATATCTGGCAGTCCGGCTGTGGAAAGCCAGCACACAGGCCATTAGCACTGAAGCCCACGCATGCTGCCGCATACGTAGATGAGGGGCTTAGGACATGCTGGTTTGGTGGATGCAGGAGATGAATGACTGCTTCTACCCTACAGGTCTGCTCTCAGAGTTGAAGCTGGCTGTGCCCTGGGGCCACATTGCTGTCAAAGTCTGGGGCTCCCAGAAGAACCCTCCAGTTCTCTGCCTGCATGGCTGGCTAGACAATGCCAACTCCTTTGACAGGCTCATTCCTCTTCTTCCACAAGGTGGGCTATGGACTGAGGGGCAGTGGAGGGGTGGAAGCTGCCATGCAGA
>NC_022017.1:28027710-28028662 GCF_000317375.1 Microtus ochrogaster | reverse complement strand
AAGCACCCTGAAGGGACAGCAGACTCCGGCTCTGTGAAGCCTGTGCCTTCACCCACTAACTCCATTTCTTTTTCACTCTCTAGTTTGCCTGCACCTTCCCCGAGATGGTGGACAAACTTATCTTACTGGATACAACACCGTTTGCCCTGGACTCTAATGTAGGAAAAGGCTTCTTTGGAGGCTTCCTGGGGAGGGCAGGGTGGCTTCATCTCTGTCTCTTGTGTTAGACATTAATGAGGCCAGAGAATGTGGCAGAGGGTAGATGAGTTAGCCAGGGATCTCCTCCAGAGAGGGCAGCATCCTGAAGCTTGTGACTCTGAGAATGTCAGGGTTCAGGGTATGGGAACTCTTTGGAAGCCCAGTGTGTGGCCTGGATTCCTCAGAATGCTGATGGATCCAGAACAGACTGGGAAACAGCAGAAGGTGGATGAGGGAGGCAGCCATGGGTGGAGGATCTCTGGACCACAGCAGCTGCCTGCCCTAACACTTAACCAATTCCTTTGTGCTGTGCACACGGAGCACAACCAGATCCATCAACTGTGAGTGTGGCTGATGGAAAAACACCACCAGCAGCAGCACTCACAACAGCCAGTACTGTCCTGTGTCTGAGGCTTGGCTCTGTCCTTACCTGTGTGACCCTGAGGATATGAGTTTGCTCCAGGGGACTCCACTGTGTCCGTTTCCACCTTTCCTTTTTTCCTTTACAAACTGGCAACCCGTTCCTTGAGGATAAGTACTCATTCTTTCTTTTTGAGACAGGAGCTCATTCTGTAACCAAGGCTGGCAGTGAACTCCTGGAAATTCCCCTGCCCTAACTTCCTTATAGCTGCTATTAGATTTTGTTTGTTTTTTATATTGATTATTTAGACAGGATTGCTCTGTGAGGCCTTGGCTGTCCTGGAAATAGCTATAGACCAGGCTGACCTAGAACTCACAGAGATCTGCCTGCCTC
>NC_022017.1:28013141-28014226 GCF_000317375.1 Microtus ochrogaster | reverse complement strand
CAGGGCACCAGTCTTGAGAAGGAAGCTAGGAAGTGGAAATTGGCCTCTGGGAGACTGCAGGGCAGACAGGGAAACAGGAAGTCAATGAATGTGGCTCACCTGAGACAATCAGAGCCCATGACCTGACAACCGACTACAGCACACATTGCAGAGACCACCCAGAGCCAGAGAGTGATCTATCTGAAAGTCTACTGCTGAGCCCACCCAGGCCCCACCCACTTTCCCCCACTCAGGGGAACCTGGCATACTGGGCAGCCTTACCGGAACTGGCTTGGGGTGAAAAAACTTTGACGTTGGCTCCTTAGGGCTCTCAGCAAGGTCAGGCTTCTCCTGCAACTCCACTGTCTTGATGGTGCCACAGGAGGCCAGGAGTCGAGACAGGCACTCCTGCCATGGTCGGAGGGGAGCAGAGCATGAACACCCGCGGCTCCTCAGAGTCTCTGAGCACCCACAATAGCCCAGAAGGACTTGGAGCCCAGGTCGACACTACCTAGGGGGCCCGAGTGCCCAACCCTGACCAGCTCCCAAGACAACATGGAGGCAGATCTTTCTAGCCTGCGATGGCAGATGAGGACTGCCAGTGTCCCTGACTTCAGATGACAACTGTTTAAGCTCGGCATGCTGGTCAGCTTTGGCAGGAAGATATGAGGGGACTTCTTAGTCTGTGATAATTACACACAGGGGTGTACAGCCACTGTACAGCCCAGACCTTCTCTCCACCCTGTTGTCCAGACTTGCCTTGAACTCACTCCATAGCCAAAATGGGCCTTGAAGTTCTGATCCTCTGGTCTCCAAATCTGATTTATGTAGTGCTGAGGACTGAACCCAGGGTTTTAGGAATGCTGGGCCAGCAGCCTATCACCAATCTACCTCCCTAGCTCTGGTGTTTCTCTTCTCAAAAAATGAGTCTGTCCCGCCAGGCCTGACACTTACCTGAAATCCCTGCACTCGGGGTGGGTGGATCAACAATTTTAAAAATGTTTTAACCCGGGCTGGAGAGATGGCTCAGTGGTTAAGAGCATTGCCTGCTCTTCCAAAGGTCCTGAGTTCAATTCCCAGCAACCACATGGTGGCTCACAACCATC
>NC_022017.1:28008933-28011115 GCF_000317375.1 Microtus ochrogaster | reverse complement strand
ACCGCCAGAATTTTGTAGGGCCCATGGCAAGCCCCCATTCAGAACCCACTGGTCCCCCGACAGACGCCTACCTTCGTGCAGTACGGAGGCACGTTGAGGATAAAAAGGGTCCTATTGGCAGGCCACGTGGACTGGGTGTCTTGGCGAACTCTGTGCTGTCTCACGTACAGGTAATGAGAAGCCTGTTGCTTCTCTGAGAACTTGACTGGAACAGCTACGAGTGCAGGAGAGAGTTCGGGGTACCCTGAGTTGAGGCTAGAGCCACTGTCACGCAAGTTCCTTTCTGTGTCCCGTTCCCACCCCCGGGAGCCAGGGACAATGTTTTCCTTGGGGTCGGGGAAACAGCAGCAGCCACCACACTCAGGGAGCGCTTGTTGAAGATGCAGACACGAGCAGGTCAGCGATGACAGACTCCAGCGGCTGAAGCTGGACGCTGGGAGCGACCTGGAGGAAGCGCTCCCAAGGCCTCTCTCGCGGAGTCAGCGGCCAGAGCCGGCGCGGCGGGCTCCTGCGCCCCGACACCTGAGGAGCTGCTGTGGCCTTCGCCACCCGCAGGCCACCTCCCTGCGAAGAGGTCAGTCCCCGACCCTCAGCTGCTCACCTGAATAACCTGGTGGGCTGGGTATGCTCCCCTCGTGGCCAGCCGCTCTGGCTTTCTTCTTGCGGGCCACCATCTTGCGGACCCGGAAGCGCAGGGAAGGATGGGAGTTGTAGTTCTCCTTCCCGGCTCGGCTGTGTTTCCATGACGACGACCCCACGTGGGGCTCCGCCTTCTCAGCCTATGCCCGCCTCCCGGATTTTACCCGCCGCAAGGTATTCCCCTTCCTCGTCAAAATGGGGGTGGTGGGGATGTGCAGGCTTAGATGGGAGTCTTAAAGGGGGCGTGGGGGAGGCTGAAACGAAGGTTTGGAGCTTAAGAGCAGTGGCGTCTCTTCCGGAGGATCCGGGTTCACTTCTAATCACTCCAATTGTCTGTAATGCCAGTTTTAGGGAAATCTGACGTCCTCTTCTGGCTTCTGTGGGCACAGTAAACACATGGTGTAGACAAACATAGTAATAAAACCATAATAACACAATAAATAAATAAATCTTTAAAAATAAATAGTAGGCAGTTGAATCACTGTGCAACTGAGGAGCCCCTGTGGGATTCTGAGTGGAGAGGAGAGCTGCATCAACAGTCTCTCCTTGGTAGTTCATTCGCCTGTGAGGGCGAGGGGTGAGCAGCTTGGGGCTGAGAGACTGTAAGCAAGGAGTCATGGCAGAGGGGGAAGACACTTGCTGCCCAGCCTGACATCCTGATACATCCCTGGAAGGAGAGAACTGACTCCTGCCAGTTACCTTCTGACCTCCACATGCACTCCATCGCACATGTCCGCTCCCACAAGTTAAAAGTTTTTTTTTTTGTTGTTGTTGTTGTTTTTTTAAAGTGTGTGTGTAATCCTAACCCTGGCCAGCCTGGAGCTGGTAGACCAGGCTGGCTTCAATCTCACAGAGAAAGATCTGTCAGCATCTGTGTCTGCCTCTGCCTCCCGAATGTTGGGATTAAAGGTGATTAAAGGTCACCTTGCCTGACTCTTAGAATTTTAATTTTTACAAATTGAAGTGAGCTCAGATAAAAGTTTCCCATGGGCATGGCTGTAATCCCAGCTGAATCAGGAAGACCCTGTGTGTTCCAGACCATCTGAGGTAAGACTCTGTGTCAAACCTTTTTCTTTGAGGCAGAGATCTCACTTAGCCTACGTGGGCCTGAACATTGCTCCTCCTGCCTCCATTTCCCCAAGTGCTGGATTCAAACATGTGCACCACTGGGGTGATTTATTTGCATTGCTTCCTGCTATTAGACAAGCTCCCCCTGCCAGCTGAGTTTCACCTCAGCCCAGTGTCAACTGTTTAACCCCATGTTTACTGCTCTGTTCTTCTTTCCCCTCCATTGCTTGTGATCTTAATTGTAAAGGGTTTTTCTTGGCTAAGACTTTCAAAATTTCATTCACATGTGTCTTCACAATTGTCCATTATAGTGTTTTTATGGTGGCTACTTTTTTGTTTGTTTGTTTGTTTTTTTCAAGACAGTGTTTCTCTGTAGCTTTGGAGCCTGTTCTGTTTTTTTTTGTTGTTTTGTTTTTGTTTTTTTTTTTGTTTTTTCGAGACAGGGTTTCTCTGTGGCTTTGGAGCCTGTCCTGGC
>NC_022017.1:27987447-28008767 GCF_000317375.1 Microtus ochrogaster | reverse complement strand
AACTCATGGAGATCCACCCTGTCTCTGCCTCCCCAGTGTTGGGATTAAAGCCATGAGCTACCATTGCCTGGCTTCGTGATGGCTGTTAAGGTTTTCTCCGGTCTGGTAAACCTCTCTGCCAATGCAATAATCCAAATCAGACCAAATTAAACCGAATTAGAAGCCCAGGTTTAATGGATGCCAGCGCTCCTGGGTGGCCCCCCGGGAAAACACAGAGAAGGGACAGAGCACCGCGAAGACCATGTGTTCGTTCTCTGGGGGGCAGTTTAAGTAACCTGTGGAAGTGGTCTTGACTCTCCCTGAGGGAGGGGTCACTGGCATGCTTTCTTAGAGGTGGAGTCTGGACTGAGGCAACTCCCAGGGGAGGGGGCTTGAAACGGAGAGGGGCTGAGGTGAGGCTTCTGACCAAATATCCCAGACTCCTTGTATATGTGGCCGCCAGGGGGCTGAGGTGACACTGCCAACCAAACATTCCAGACTCCTTGTATATATGGATGCCAGGGGGCTGGGATGAAGCCCCCAACCAAACATTCCAGACTCTTTGAATAAAGGGGTGCCAGGGAGCTGAGGTGAAGCCCCTCAACCAAACAATGGCTACTTTAAAATCTTTATTAAAGTTGGGAGCTGTGCCACGCCCGTTAATCCCCATTATCAGATTGTGGATGGAGGATTAGATTATATGTCCAAGGCCAGTCAGTCTTGGCTAGATAGTGACTTTGTGAAACTGTTAAAAAATAAACAGTGAGGGCTGGAGAGGGGCTCCTTGGTTAAGAGTTCTTCCAGAGGTCCTGAGTTCAATTCCCAGCATTCATAGGGCAGCCTACAACTGTCTGTAACTCCAGTTCCGGGGAACCAGCACCCTCTTCTGGTCTCCTCAGGCACAAGGCACACACATGGTGCACAGATGTGGATGTAGGCAGTATACTCAGACAGAAAGTAAATAAATAAATTTTAAAAAATAAAGTGAGGGGCTGGAGAGATGGCTCAGTGGGTAAGAACATTGCCTGTTCTTCCAAAGGTCCTGAGTTCAATTCCCAGCAACCACATGGTGGCTGGCTCCCTCTTCTGGCCTGCAGGAATACACACAGACAGAATATTGTATACATAATAAATAAATAAATATTTTAAAAAAAAATAAAGTGAGAAAATTAAAAAACCTTGTCAATTCTATCACCTCTGCCATCTGGGGTTGATGTCCACGGGAGATTTGCTGGTTCTTGTGAGTCATTGGCAACTGAAACACAGACATTTTGGATATTGTATAGACTCTAATCCACTTAAACCTGTGTTACAGCCAGTCTGCTGCCTTTTCTTTACTTTGTCTCCCCTACCCCACCCCAAACCTCGATTCATTTACCTTCATGTTGAAAGCCTCGAGTCCCATTTTCCTCTATAAAATATTCAGGGTTGTTTGGGAGGAGGGGGAGCAGTAGGACTAAATACTATCCTATTCTATCCTTCTCAACGAATAACTAACTACTTTTCTCATGCCATAGCTCACCCAACCAGTGAAGTATTCCTTAAAGTTTAATTTCTTCAGAGCAAGACACCAGCTCCCTTGTTCCCTATGAACAAATGCCTGTCTGTCTATACTGGAGAAAACAGGCCTCGTAGCTAGTGTGCTGCCTAGTTTTACGTCAACTTGCCACAAGCTAGTTATTTGAAAAGAGGGCACCTCCTCTGAGAAGATCCAACTAAATCCCAGCACTTGGGAGCAGAGTCAGGTGGATCTCTGAATTCAAGGTTAGCCTGGTCTACAGAGAGAGTTCCAGTATAGATAGAGCTACCCTGAAAAACCGATAAATAAGTTTGCAAAGTTTAAAAACAAAAAACAAAGAAAGGCCAGGCAGTAAATGCACAGGCCTTTAATCCCAGCACTCGGGAGGCAGAGGCAGGCAGATCTCTGTGAGTTCGAGTCCATCCTGGTCTACAGAGCTCCAGGACAGCAGAGCTCCACACAGAGAAACCCTGTTTCTAAAAACCAAAACAAAATGATAGAAATGCTTACTGTCTGGCTTAAGTCCACTAAAGTTACGGGTGGCTTAAATGAGAAACATCCCCCTAGGTGTTAGGATTCAGGCATTATGGGGGCCCCTGTCACGTGGTAGGATGAACCCAGGTAGTACCCTAGCCATTCCAGGGTTCTATCTGCTGTGTGTGCAGGAGTGCAGAAGGTCCCTTACAGAGATAAGCCCGCCCATTCCAGCTGTCTTTCCTGCTACACTTCTGCGGGTGGGGAGGGGGAGGGGGCAGGCAGGATTCTGTCCCCTTGCCCTTCCCTTCCCCCAATAAAACTTCCCACTTAAGTTCTATCCATCATGTTTGTCCCTTATCCACCCGCCAGGCTCCCTCTCACCACTAGGTTCATATATTTGGTGCTGTATAGGAAAGCTAAGGGGCCTTTTAGGAGACAGGCACTTGCTGGAGGCACAGGGGATGCAAGTTTGAGGGCTTAGTCTCACCCCAGCCTGCTGTTTCCTGTGTGGATGAAAATGTCATTGGCCAGCTGCCAGCTCTTTTTTTTTTTTTTTTATGCCGCAGCAGACTCCATCCCCCTGGATCTGTTATTTTGTCTTTTTTTTTTTTTCTGAAGCTGAGGACCGAATCCAGGGCCCATTGAGCTAAATCCCCACCCCTCACCCCCATCTGTAAGGCAAAAATCAACGCTTTCTTCCTTGCTTTTGTGAGCGTGCTTTTTCAACAGAACACTATGTAATCCAGCAAGAGTACACTGCTCTAATACATCTGACCACGTGGTGTTTATGCATTTGGGACTAATTTTGTGGGAATTTGGATTCTAGGCAGAAAAAACTGCTTAAATGTTGGAAGCATAGATTAATGGGGCATTCTGGTGGGAACTTGGAAGATAATACTCAAGAGAAACGTGGACAGCAGAGTCCTGGCTTTTGAGTTTGTGTTTTTTTTTTGGGGGGGGGGGCTGGGTGGAAGGACTCTTAACCAGAAACAGGGCTATGGGCCGGTATTTGATATTTTGGCAAAACTGCCTACATCCTATCCACATCCTGAGAATTTCCCTGAGGCTGAATTTTGAAGAATAACACATTTAAGAGAGTGTAACACTGAGTCTATGGCTTGGCTAGCCATGGTTACTCATGCAGGTCTACACAGCAAGGAGGACAGAAAAAATAAAGGGCATGCCACTTGGAGAGGAACAGCTCACAATGCCCCATGTTGCAGCACAGTCCTGTGGCGAAGAGGCTATTACTTTCAGGTTATTGCCGGTATGGATGCCTGCTCTGCACCTACAAGACCATTCCCTGGCTCAGCCTCCGAGTGTGAGGAAACAGTAGTTTTCTGCTCCTAGAAAGCAACTGCCTAGAGTAGTTTACCAGCTTCCATACAGAAGCTCCAATGGGTCAAGGCCCAGCCCCAGTTGGCCAGAACTGGGGGTATCATTAATGTGGGACTGGTGTGTGGCAGATTTCGAATTGGCAAGGCTACACACAGCACAGCTGTTAGCGAAGCCTGGGATGCATGAGACCACAAGATGGCAGAGATGACAAAACCATGGACATTTGACAGAAAACTGCATACAAGAAGTGGAGCCAGCCAGAGAGTTGTAGACAGTAAAGCTGGAAAGGCAGAGAGCCACCCAGACCCTTGAAACTGAAGCTTCCATCGTTCCCTGGAGCTACAGGACTGGGTGTTCATACTGCAGGGTTTTGGACTTTGGTCCAATCTTTCCTATGTCCCCATTCCTCCCTTTTAGGATGGAAATGTGCATTCTTAGATACATGTTGGAAGTATATAATCTTTTTTGATTTTAGGGGGTCAGTTAAGAATTTGCCTTAAAGTCCTCTGCTCTTCCAGAGGAACAGGGTTTGACTCCCAGCATGTACAAGGCAGCTTACAACTGTAACTTTCAGTTCTCCCAGGGATCTGAAGCTCTCTTCTGGTCTCTGCAGGCACTAGGTGCGTGCGTGCATGCGTGCGTGTGGCCAGGCCAACAAGATGGTTTAGCAGGTAAAGGTTTTTACCCTTCAGCCTGATAAACTGAGTTTCATCCACAGAATCCACATGGTGGAAGCAAAGAATGGGCTCCCAGTAGGCCCTTGACCACAGCACATGGATCATGAAATGTACATATGCAAAATAAATAAAGACATTACAGCTCAAAGTTAGGAATAACAAACATTTATTGAGAAATGGAAAGTAATAAGCCCCTCCATCCTACAATGCCTTTCTCTCCTGAACAAGACACTAAGTAGTAATGCAAGGGAATGGGACATGAGGGTTGGCCCACCTTTTCTGTTTCCCAAGAGGACATTCTGAAATGCAGGAGGCCACCCCCACCCCACAACGTACCACACAGCCAGGAGGCTGAGGCTGACTCGGTTCAACTGTGCTGTACAGAGCATGCCTGATTCAACAAGAGCAAGGAAACTGGGAAAGGCCTAGGCCATCCCTACTCTACACAAAGCAAAAGGCATGCCAACTGTTCCGAGTAGCAGAGGCCCTAGTGTCTTGGTGTTCTCTTGGGCCAGGAAGGGCGAAGCATGGGGGAATGTCTTCTAGTTGTTGAGAAGAATTGAGTTTGTGCCCATTTAAAAGGATTTAAGAGAAGCAGACGTCTTTAAAGAGCAGAGTGCAGCACCCTAGATACCGTTGCTGGATTCCTTAGCTGGGCAATCTCAGAGCTAAAGGACTGATTTTGGCTCAAACTAGATCCTTCTAGATGTGCAGATCTAACTCCAGGAGAACATGAATTAATTGAAGTCCTTTTTTCTGGGCTGGTTTTGAGAGGGTCATGGTGTCTCAGCTTCCTTTATTTCCTCAGCTTGTGCCTTCACAGCACAGCACATACTACTGGAATGAGTGCCCTTAGAATCCTGCTACAGCTGTGACATCTTAAAATGTCCTGTTCCCACTGTCAGAGGACTACTGACCAGCTTTGGAACGGTGCTGCCCAATTGTCGGCCCTGCCTAAGCTCCATAGTTCTGCACCAGTCTAGGAACACGCTGTAGGAAATAGCCCACCAACTGTGGTAGTCGGCTCTACTCTCGGACCACTCATGGCAGCGTAGGTCACTCACTCTAACAGAGACAATGCCATGGTGGCAGCTGCACTTTGGGCAACCCTGATTGCTGTTCTATAGATAACTGAAGCCAGAAAGGCACAGCCAGAGCCAGCCAACAGCTCCCATTCAATCAATCTCTCCCGAGTCCACTGTGCTGCAGCCTGTGGGTACAGCCTAGAAAAAGGCCCAACTAACTTGCAGCTGGAACCTGCACCAAAACCAGGCTGTGGTGTTGCCCTGTCAGGTGAGAGCCAAGAGGGCTAATGGCACAGGTTCCTTCCTGTGCTTCTATCTGGAAGCAGAAAGAACTGGGCCAGGGCCTTCGGCACAACTCTAACAAGGGGTACATGAACTCTGGGAAATCCTTTTGGGTTGACCAAGACAGCACAGGCAGCCAGGAGCTGGCAACATAGCCACCCTACCCATCCCTGTCATAGAGCTCTGCACATTAGCAGTCAGGCTGAAGATAACAGTGGTGAGAAGACCAGAGGCCAGAGACCTGACCTGGTGACCACCGAATGGCAGGAGGTCCCCATTCATTCTGTTTTGTTTGTAAAACTTCAACAGAACAAGAAAACTTCTGAAAACAAAAAAAGCAGTCTCTCTGACAGCCCTCGAGCCGTGTCCCATGGGGCCCAAGGCTACCCCAGGGAAACAGTGAACCATTCCTAGGGAAGAAATCAGCCTGAGGCCGAGGGTAGGGGAGGCACACAGACAAACACAGCCTACCTTGGTGATGAGCGGAGCAAAGAAGAAACACACTACAGAAATGTAACGCACAGAAGGGCAAGGTGTGGAACAATATAGAAAGGTGGGTCCTGTCCAGTGAGGAAGCTCTCCCTGGTGCCTTGTCCCTTGCTCAGGGGGCTTCAGTCCGACGGCCCATTGGTCACAAGCTTTGCCTTGGGAAACAGAGCCACCCCTCCTCTGCCCTGCTTCTGGCTCCCTCACTCCCCTCCTCAAAGTTTGATTTTGAATTCTGTGGGCTGTGTGGTCACAGAGGCCCCTGATGACTTGAAGAGAGCTTTGAGAATGGTGTCAGGGTCCACTTCAGCTGGAGGGTTGGAAGAGGAGGCAGGATTCCCCCGCCGAGGCAGCTCACTCTCCTTCTTCACTGAGGGGCTGTCACTCAGCCGCCTGTGAGAGCAGAGAACCAAATCCCTGTTAGTTTCTCCTTAGGTGGGGCTGGGTCTCACCACTGTTGGGAGCTAGGCATGGGGTGTAAGGCTCTCCATACCCTCTATCTGACTTCATCTTGTAGGATACTTCTCTTTTTCTTATTTTCTACTAAACAAACGAAGACAACAAAAACCTAGCTGCAGCCTGCTGAGTGCCAGAGTTTCAAGTCTAGAAATACTGCATGTTCTTCTAGGTGGTCACACATTACACAAATATTTCAAAGTCTAATATAAATCAACTACAATAACTCTGGTTAGCCAATGACTTCCTAATTTATCACATCATAAAAACCTTCAATATTTTTTTTAAAGACTGATTTATTTATTATGTATACAACATTCTGCCTCTATGTATACCCGCACGCCAGAGGAGGGTGCTAGATCTCATTACAGATGGTTGTGAGCCACCATGTGGTTGCTGGGAATTGAACTCGGGACCTCTGGGAGAGCAGCCAGTGCTCTTAACCACTGAGCCATCTCTTTAGCCCCTTCAATACTTTTTTTTTTTTGGTTTTTCGAGACAGGGTTTCTCTGTGGCTTTGGAGCCTGTCCTGGAACTCGCTCTGTAGACCAGGCTGGTCTCGAACTCACAGAGATCCGCCTGCCTCTGCCTCCCGAGTGCTGGGATTAAAGGCGTGCACCACCATCACCCGGCTTCCCTTCAATACTTTTTAAATTTAAAATTATGTTTATATGTGCCTGGGCATGTGAGTGCTCACAGATGGTTTAGATGCCCAACATGGGGAACCAATCCTGTGTCCTCTGCAAGAGTAGCATGCACTCTTCTTTTTTTTTTTTTAAAGATTTTATTTATTATGTATACACCATTCTGCCTCCATGTATGCTTGTATGCCAGAAGAGGGCGCCAGATCTCATTACAGATGGCTGAGAGCCACCATGTGGTTGCTGGGAATTGAACTCAGGATCTCTGGAAGAACAGTCAGTGCTCTTAACCACTGAGCCATCTCTCCAGCCCCCAGCATGCACTCTTATTACTGAGCTTTCTCTCTCCCCTTTCCAAACACTTACTCCTGGGACAGTTTTACAGATTTGTCTACTCACTGTCTATTACCCAGGTTCAAATCCTGCCTCTGCATGTCCAAGTCTATTCTAGGCCTGCCTGGCACAATTCCACCTACCTTGGCAATTCTCACCTTCTCCTTGGGTATTATTGCCCCTTTCAAGAAAATTCTATCCTGCCAGCCTCAACATTCTATGCATCTCAGGCTCCAAAAGGTTCTCAACAGTAAGCCAGGCACACGTGCCCAGGAATGCTCCAGCACCAACTCAGCACAGTCAGCTACTTTTCACCTAGAAGTGTCAGTCACACAAAGGGGAGGAGACTGGTTTGCTTTCCACTCCCCTCAGAGTTCACTGTACTCAAACCTTGGGGACAGTCTGAGATAAACTGCTTGGTTCTAATTTAAGTGCCCCGATGACTGCTGAATATCAGAACAGAGATGGAATGGAGAACAAAAAAAAAGCTGTGATGAGGCTTTACCCCCAAGAACAGAAGAGGTGACTATGTAGAGCAAACAAGCAGAGAACTTTTCCCAGCTTGAACCCCTTGGCACTTACAGCAGGATGGGTTGGTCTGAGGTGATGACATTTCCATTCATATGAAGGTTGCACTTCATGGGTTGCCCTGGAAACCAAAAAAGAAAAAGGTTCCATCAAGAGACCTGTTCCTCATTAGAGGACAAAGGTCACCAACAGCATGACCAAGGGTCAAATCCTCCCACCAAAGCCAGATATTAGTGCCCCAGCTCTGAAATCTAAGTATTGAGAGACTCATGCAGGAGGATTCCAAGTTTACAGTCAGCCTGGGGTACCTCGTGCAGAACGAACAGAAGCTATCTAGCATGGAGATCTGGGGCAGCTAACTGGCCATTTTCTGAATGCGTGTCCTACAGAGCTGGGAAGTCTGACCACTCTTTCACCCACTAGACCCCTAAACTCCATCCTCGGAAAGTGATTTGAAAAGTCTGTCCCCGGGGGCTGGAGAGATGGCTCAGTGGTTAAGAGCATTGCCTGCTCTTCCAAAGGTCCTGAGTTCAATTCCCAGCAACCACATGGTGGCTCACAACCATCTGTAATGAGGTCTGGTGCCCTCTTCTGGCCTGCAGGCATACATGCAGACAGAATTATACATAATAAATAAATAAATATTAAAAAAAAAAAAAGAAAAATCTGTCCCCATCTCCATACTTACTCTTGCTAACAAACTCTGTCTTTTGTAAAATGTGTGATCCCTGAGTATGGTGTACTGCGTGATGAGAACGGGCCTGGTTCAGTAAGTCCTCGCATAAGCCAAACCAATGCTAGTAGTGCCTCTGAAAATCCCAAATAAACCTCTCTCTTTCCGGTATAAAGAATACAGCCTCAAGTACTCATCACAGCAACAGAACTACACTAACACATGTAGACACTAAGGAAACCTGAGAGTGTACGGGACCCTCAGTAATGACATTAGGAAGCAAAAAGGTCAGAACTCTGCTTCACACTGGAGTCGGTGACTGTGTAGGATGGGGATGGAACTATGTAGTGAGAAGCAGCTCAAATAAGTCTGTGAGACACACAGTAAGGAAAATTGGTGTGGGACAATGATCTGTATTCTGTCAATTATATTTTAAATAGATGCTGATTGGCCAGTAGCCAGGCAGGAAGTATAGGACAACCAAACAGGAAGTAGAGGTGGGTCAATGAGAACAGGAGAATTCTGGGAAGGAAGTCCTAATCTGCACTCATGACCCAGCCACAGAAGAAGCAAGATGTGACTGCCTCGCTGAATAAGGTAGCGAGCCATGTGGCTAACATAGACAAGAATAATGGGCTAATATAGTTATAAGAGTTAATAAGAAGCCTGAGCTAATGGGCCAATCAGTTTATAACTAATGTAGACCTCTGTGTGATTTCTTTTGGACTTAATGACTGTAGGAACCGGGCAGGACAAGAACTGGGTGGGACAAAAAAACCTCAGACAACAAGAATGTTCATACCATGACCCTAAATGAAACAAATTTAAAAATGTATATGAGACTCTCCCTGTCCAACAGGATCAAGTGCTGAGGCTGCACTCGCACAGTGAGTCATGGCGCAAAAGAACAGAGCTGTGTGAGATCATTTCTGTACCAACCTGAAACAGGTTCTGATAGATTACCATGTGCGCTGCAAACCCTTGAGCAACCCTAAAGAAAAGTTCAAAATACACACTGAACTCATTGAAGGAACCAAAAATCTGATTATTAGTTGTGCATGTGGGTGGATCATTGAATCCACTTAAAGGAAAGCAAAGGTGAAACTGGACTGAATCCATATTGCTGATCCCAGGCCCTGTGCCATTCTCTGCATTACAGTGCCCTTGAGGGTTTATCCCCCCTTCCTCTCTTCAAACTGAAGGTTCCTGGTACCCCGAATGAATGATGTTATCAGGGCCACTTCTGCAGGAGCAGTGCTAACTCTAAGTCTGTAACTTTTTTTTATTATTATTAATTTGTTTTTGATTTTTCAAGACAGGGTTTGTCTGTGTACCTTTGGAGTCTGTCCTGAAATTTGCTCTATAGACCAGGCTGGCCTTGAACTCTGCTTGTTAGGATTAAAGGGGTTCAATCTGAAGATCCGCAAAACAAAACAGCCAGCCACTGGCTCTTACCTCGACCTTAGTTAAAAAAGGCAATCCTGCCTTCAGTAATCTCAGAATGAGCCTGAACCTGAGAGCTGTCTTACTGTTCTCTGGCCTCTGTCACATTTTGGTCATTCTGTACTGCCTGAAGCTGTCTCAGTGTTATTACATCTGCTGTGTGATACAGTAAGATGCATCAGAAAAGTGTGCCCTGGCTGACCCACTGACTAGGCATTCCTGTCTCTTTCTAGCCTGCCTATCTTTGAAACATAATACTGAAATCAGACCAACTAATAACCTATATTTATAATGGATTTGTTTTATTTGAACAAGGTCTAATTGTGTAGACTAGGCTGTCCTGAAACTACACAGTCCAGGCTAGATAGTCTCAGTTACGACGATTAGAAATGGTCACCTGGAAGGAAGGGCTGCATGTCTAGTTAATGCTGCTAAAAGCATAGGGCCAGAAGGGGACAGTGTTTACCAAGCACATGTGAGGCCTTTGGTTTAAACCCAAGCACTGAAAAAAAAAAATAAAATAAAACGAAGCTGTGCCTAGTGGAGAATGCTTGTAAACTCTGCCCTTGGGAGATAGAGGCAGGAATATTGCTTTGAGTTTGAGGCCAGACTGAGCTACGTGCGAGACTCTGTTGTTTGCAAACCAATAATATCACCCCATCAAGAAAAAGGAATAGGCTGATGGGGGATGCACAGACACAACACGCTGCAAAATAAAGTTACCCACTCAAAGACCTGACCTAAAATTATATGGAGGACTCTTGTGCATGGTGTAAGGGTGAGCATGTGGAGGCCAGAGGTCAACATCAGTGTCTTCCTCTATTGTGTTTCACCTTATTATTCATTAATTTTTTACTCATTTAGTTACTTATTGTTTGAGGCAGAGTCTCTCACTGACTGGCTAGCAAACCTAAGGATCCACCTGTCCCTGTGCCAACAGTTGTGGTATTGCAGAAGCATGTAACCTTTTATATGGGTGAGATGGGTGAGGGAACCTCAGCTCAGGTCCTTATGCTATGCTTGCACTTAACCCACTGAGCTGCCTCCCTAGTCTTGTAATTACATCTTTACAACTCAGGCTTGAGAGAGAGAGAATATGAATGTGAATGAGAATCCAGCCAGCACTGGATTCTCAGAGGCAGGTGGATCTCTGTGAGTTCAAGGCCAGCCTGGTCTACAGAGTGAGTTCCAGGACAGTCAAGGCTACACAGAGAAAGCCGGTTTCAAAAACCAAAAAAGAATCCAACTATAGACTTGGCAAAGACTGTATGGACATTTCTCTAGAAGATGCACACATGGCAGACAACCACATGCAAACCAGAGCACCTCCAAGGCTATTATTCTCTGCCTGCCTGATTCTAGTCCAGGGCCCTGGTCCTCAGCAGGTTCTCATCACATACACAATGAGCAACTAGAAAGTAGCATGGCACAAAGCTCCTCTCTACTATTTAGCTTGAGATATATATATATATATATGTTGTTTACTCACTAGTAGATCTCACCCAGAAGACTACATATAGCCAAGATACCAGGCCTCTGAGAAACCTGTGTCCTAGCAAGCCCAAATGAGAAGCTTGCTTTCCCAACAAGACCCTAAGATACTCATCCACAGGGATGCACTATGCACAGAGTGCATGCCACTGCCTCTTCCTGTTACCCTGAAGGTCCCAGATGTCTACCCGGTGGTGGCTCCCTTCTAACTTACCGTCCAGACATCGGTTGTTGTACTTCTTATAAGCAGTGATGGCATCATCCTTTTTCACAAAGACAACTTCTGCTACCCCAGGATGGACCAGCCGAGCGCGTTTGAGGGCTCCACACACACAGAAAAGCTCCTGCAAAGGACAAGTGAGGTTGGGAAGAAACCCTGACTCCCTGCCATTCACACTCTCCAAGGACTGCTCTGCAGCCCTATGCCCAAGATTTCAGGGCAGATTCTTTTCTTTTGGTATTCTCTGCTTGCAGTGCTTGGGACATCCCGTGAAGTCACCTCCAAGTTCTCTTTGTGCAGGTCAACAGTGTTTATAATTGTGGAACCTCGGAGAGCTCTGTGATAGAACTACAACATGGTGCATAAGTTCATTAAAAGCAGCTGCCAATGTATCCCAGGAAGGGGCTGTTGAAACTATGGATGCTGGTGTTCTACTGAGGGCAACTGAGAGTCATAGAGTGTTTGATGACAGAAGAATTCCCAGGATTTGACATGGTTCTCTGAGCACTAAAATCAGGCGAGTCCCAGCAAATTAGGCACAGAGAGTGGGTGCTGCCTTCTACCAGCTGAGTGATGACTTCTACTGGGCTGTGTGCTCTCCTAGACGGCTCCCTGCCCCAGCCTTTGGGGTGCTGTCTTTGTTCTCTAATCACCTCGCCTTAGAGGAGGCAGAGGCCAGAGAGGGATAAGGAGATGTATGAGGGGTCAATCAGAACTTAAATCTATTTATTACATGCCATCATGTCTATAATGTTTCGAGACAAAAAGGCCATTGACAAGATCCCCAAAATGACTTCACTATGCACCCCTAGCTGTCCTAAAACTCACTCCTTAAACTTAGAAGTCCACCTGCCTCTGCCTCCCAGGTGCAGGAATTAAAGGTATGCACCACCAAGCCTGCCCGACCCTACTGTTGTTCTTTTAATGTCACTTATCTGCACAAAAAGTTGTAGTATTTATTACTGACAAAATATTCTGAGTTTTATTTTCCACTTGCATCTTTTCAAAGATCTTTTACACAAAGTATCTAGTAAACAGAAAGCGCTCGATAAGCTGTTATTCTACTGTTGTCGTGTTACCCAGGCTGGCCTTGAACTTCTGATACTTTTAGCTCAGTCTCCGGAATAGCTAGAATTGTGAGTAGAGGCCATTTCAGCTCACGGTTACCTTTTTTTTGGGGGGGGGGAACCTTGTTTCTGGTTTTGAGACTGTGTTTCTCTTTGTTTCAGCTTTGGCTGTACTAGAACACACTCTGTAGAGCAGCCTCGAACTCAGACATCCACCAGCCCCTACCTCTCAAGTGCTGGAATTAGAGGTGTGTACCACCACACCCAATCTGACTATTACTTTTAGAATCAGGAAAAAAAGTTTCAATTCTTTATAGCTTGCCAAGTCTTAACTAAAGCCAGAATGCTCTCAAGCTCTTGGGTGCACACTTGTGCATGTACTCTGTGAATGTTTGTCTATGTGTACTGCTTCTGCTAAAGAAGAAAGGGAGGCCTCTTAGTTCTAAAGCTGTCCACACAGCACTTTGGACTTCAGTTACCCAGCAAAAAATATGCTGGTCACAGGAGGAGCTGCGAGAACCTGAGGTACGACTGCAGGAGCAGCTGGACTCTCCAGCTGGACTCATTTTATGATCTGACAGTCCAAAGGGTGCTTGGGTTTCTAAATGAATACCTCTGTTGTCTGCCTAATATCCGCTGAGTGAAAAGAAAGTGCTGGCCGTTTCCAGGCTCACATTTACCAGGCACCTTAGCTATGCCCATGACTTTCAGAGTCAGGACAAGAAGGCAATCTACAGAGGTCACCTACCAAACCCTGCCAAGCTATCTTGCTCCTTCAGAAGATGGAATCACTAAACTCACAAAGGAGACAAGATGTTCCAAAGACTGGGGAAACACCAATCAGCAATGTTGTACAATGACAATGGTCCCCATAAGCTCTTATGTTGGAATGCTTGGGCTGCAGTTAGTGGAACTGTTTGGGAAGGATTAGGAGGTATGGTCTTGTTGGAGGAGGTGTCATTGGCTTTGAGATTTCAAAACTCACCCTATTCCCAGTATTTGTTCTTTCTGCCTCCTACTTGTAGACCAAATTGTGATTCTCAACTGTTCCTGCTACCATGCCTTTGCTCCATCACTGTGGACTCTACCCTCTGAAACCCTAAGCCCCATATTAAATCCTTTCTTTTTAGTTGTTTTCCTCATGGTGTTTGGCCACAGAAAACAGCAAGAGGAACGTAACTAAGACAGGTATGACAGGGACCCTCCTAGCCCTGTCATGAAAGACATGCCATGATGTAGGCAGGCTGGACAGGAGGCTATTTAGAGGCCCCGTAGAAGAAAGCAAACAGTTGCACCAATGCTGTGCTCTCAAGGGCTGCCTCAAAGGCTCTTTCCTCATAAAGATCCCCTATCTCTGCCACCCCAGGACAGATCCGCTGAGCTCCCGTGAAGCCTCTGGCTGGTGCCCGAAACCTGGGCCTTCCAACACTAGGAACTAACAAAGTAGCTCACCACACTGTACACAGTATGGCTTATAGTGAACACTTGCTTTATTTCTGCACAGTTATAGAATTCTGGTACATGCTAAGCACATGATGCCCAAGTGACTACCAGTCTCCAATAAAGCCCTGGACACTGAGTCTTTAAGTCGTTTGTTTCAAGTGTGATATTAACTTGTTGGGGGCAGTAAGTCCATCCTGATACCCCACCAGAAGTCAATATCTGTTTCCCTAACTGCACCTTTAGTGACTTGGCCCTATATCCTGGGTGGTAAAAGATCTGCCCTGAGCATGAGTATCCTCTGAGTTCCAGCAAATCCTTAATGATGTGGTCCTACAGACTTGTACTGCAGAAGCAGCCTGTGACCTAAAGGTCAGGCAGCTGTGACGGTACTTACAACAATGTCCTCCTCTGTGACTCGAGGGTGCAGATTATTCACAGTCATCTTGGTGCCTTCCAAGGGGCTGAGTGCAGGCTGCCAGAGACAAGAATGTGACAAGGAGTCAAAAGGCAGCATGTATAACACAAAATCACTCCAGGCACAGCAGAAACCCCATTCAGAGTCCATCTATCACACTGGGCCTCTTCGACTATAGAGGCCATCAGACTCCTGCTACTTCTTAGGTGTGCATACCCTTCAGACCCAAGCCTCTGCATGGAATGTTATCCATGCTCCCAGACTCAGTCAGCTCAGGCTTAGTAAAGGCATAGGCTTAAATTCCTGAGAGGCGCAACGTGTTTCTTCAAGGTTCTCAGTAGCTTTCTTCTGGGACCCTCATGCCATGTCACTAGACAGAGTGACCTCTCTCCAAGGGTCCTCACTGGCCAGCAAGCTCATTGAGGGTAAGGGTCTCCAGGTACTGGATTTTATTCACTTGCAGAAAGGGATGGCAAACATCCACTTCACAGGGGAGTTCTGAAGACCCATGGGGTACACACAGCACAGTGACCACCCACACAGGCTGACTCTGGCTGGAATGGTAACTTTTACCTTACCTCAGCAGGTGGCAGCTCTTTGGGAGGCTCCTCCTTGTTCACTAGCGTCCGGGACATGTTGGTCAAGGCTTTGGTTCGAACAGAGGAGGGGAGAACAGGAGCTGTGTAGGCATCATTCTGAACCACTTTTGTGAGAGGGAGGGCCTTGGACATGGACAGCTTGGAACTGCTCAGTCCAGTCTACACAAACAGGCAGAAAGGAATCTGAGAAGCCAGAGACACAGTCTTTTTGTTTTGTTTTTAGAGACAGAGTTTCTCTGTGTAAATACCCTGGCTGTGCTGGAATTTATTTTGTAGAGCAGGCTGACCTCGAACTCACAGAGATCTGCCTGTCTCTGCCTCCTGAGTGCTGGAAGTAAAAGTGCCATGACTGCCAGGCCAAGACACAGACTACTGTCTGAAGGGCTAACAGCTAGCTAGAGCAAGACCCTCAAAACTTCCTAGTCCAAGCCTGAGGGGTGAGGTTATCAGTATTAGCAATATACACTGGGGTGTATGGATGTGTGTATGTGTGCACACACAGGCTCAAGATCGACAAGCGCATACAGCCCAAGCACTGACTGGAACCCTTGATGGGAGGGAGGCACAAAGAAGCCACTTTCCACAGGGGAAGAGGATTCCATACAGCTTTGAGCAAGAAATTCATCCAAGAGTCAGAGGCTCACCCACACTACTCAAACTTTTGGAAACCCTGCATTTACAGCTGATCAGAAGGCCAAAAGCCTGAGATCAAGCTCATTTCTAGATCAGCTTCTCATCAGCTTGCAGAATGGCTGGACACAGGAACTATTTTTTAGTGATTAATTTTTATTTTCTATGCATTGATGTTTTGCCTGCATGCGTATTTGGAGCTGGAGCTGGAGTTAGAGACAGTTGTGAGCTGCAATGTAGGTGCTGGGAATTGAGCCTGAGTCCTCTGAAGAACAGTTAGTACTATTAACTACTGAGTCCCTAGGAACTCTGGTCCCTAGGAACTCTCCTAAGAAGGCATGGAACTCCTAGCTTCTGGTCTCTGACCTGGCAATACAGAGGCACCATGACTAGCCGTAGCCTCTGTGGCTCTAAGACTGTGAGGACAGGCTGGCAGAGCTAGTATGCACAGACCATTGGAATCAGTCCCCTCCTGAATGGAGGATATGGTCCCTTGGAAACAGAAACTCCTCATACTAACATGTCTAGAAAGATGCATGACACTAAAGCCAGGTGGTTTTGTGACTTAAGGTTTGCTGGCATCAAACAGGAAGAAAGGAGGGATTCCACAGCCAAAGAAGTAGATGAGAGTATGGGGTGGAGTCAGTTCACCAGGCTTCTGAGTACTATTTTTCTGTTTTGTTTTTTTTTTTCCTTTTTAAACTGGAATTAGCCAAAGACTAAGCCAGTAGACAGGCAGACACCTCCAAACAGTCTAATTACTGAAAAGGCCTCTTCCCTTTATAATGAAATTAACTGGCATCACTCAACTTTACAACCACTATAAAAACTTAACTAGTAACCAGGAAATTACTTCACACTTGGGATCCTGGCCAAAGCTGAGTATTTGCAGCAGGACTCTCCTCAAGCTCCCAAACACTGCTTTCTCACTTCTCTGCATGATGTCCAACCAGTACCCTTACCAGATACCACCCAACTTTCTTGACTTGCTGGTAAACTTCGACTGCTTACAGTTTATCCAGCCTGCTGTACTGTTACAGTAGCAGAAAACAGACCAAGACAATTCCCTTCAAGTGTCTCAAACCCAACCCCTAGGAACTGCAGCTCATTTCATTTCACTGCTAGGGGATTTTTTTTTAGACAGGGATTCTCTGTATAAGTTTGGAGCCTGTCCTGGAACTCGCTCTGTAGAGCAGGCGACCCTTGAACTCACAGAGATCTGCCTGTCTCTACCTCCCAAATGCACCAACACCACCCAGCTTGCTATGGGATCTTAAGCAAGTCCTAGACACCCCGGTCTCAGCAGTGGAGCTGGACAGTTAACGGCTCTAAAAACTCACAGCATAATCAGTGAGAGGCCCTTTACTCTACAACTATACATCCACTGTAGAGTACCATACCATGTGGTGGACAAAGCTGCCTGTGGCTGCAAGCTTCATCTGTTTAGGAACAGGTGCTGCAACGTCATCTTCTTCATCTAGGTCGTATAAGTTCTGAGAACAAAGAAACAGTAGTTGGGCTAGGGATGTTGCTTAATGATCCCTAGCATCCCAGAATAAAAAAATCAGTCAGATCGATAAATACTAGTATGGCATGCAGGCCCACAACAAACATCTGAACCAAGAACAGAGAAACAGCTGCTGAAATGAACAAGGAACTAAGGAAGGAGGTGGACACATGAGTACAGGGGCCTGGAGAGACTTGGGATTCAAGTCCTTACAAAGTGACTCTTATCCACAGAACCCAACAAAAACTGTTTAAAACTACTGTGATTTATAGGTGCTTGGAAATTCTTTTTTGGTAGAAATAATCCAGTAGCCCAGCTTGGCTTGAAACTCAATCCTCTTGTCCCTGGCCTCTCAGGTACAGAACATATGGCTAGCAATAACTTTTTTTGTTTGGTTTTGGTTTTTTTAAAACTTATCACAGTTATTTTTTTTAAAGATTTATTTATTTATTATGTATACAGTGTTCTGTTTGTAGGTATGTCTGCAGGCCAGAAGAGGGCACCAGATCTCATTACAGATGGTTGTGAGCCATCATGTGGTTGCTGGGAATTGAACTCAGGACCTCTAGAAGAGCTGCCAGTGCTCTTAACCTCTGAGCCATTTCTCCAGCCCTGGTTTTGTTTTGTTTTGAGGCAGGATTTTTCTGTGTAGCTCTGGTTGGCTGTCCTGGATCTTCCTCTGTAGACCAAGTTGGCTTTGACTCAACGAGATCTACCTGACTTTGCTTCTCGACTGCTGGGATTAAAGGTGTGTGCCGCTATTGCCTGGCTCAGAAGTATCTTTTTATAAGTAGCAAATGCTTATCCAGAATCTCTACATTTTATAGTCAGTTAACGACACAGTCTGAGAAAAAAAATTTCATTGTGGGAGAACAAAGTATACTTACACTATTTACACAAGTCTAGATGGTAAGGTAGTAGAGCCTAGTACATAGCTAGTCTGGTATATGTCATTGTATGCAGTCTATCACTGACCACAATGCCACTGTGAAGTACATGACTATGTATCATTTGGCTTGGAGAGTCATCCATCCCACAGGCTGGTCTGTAGGAGTAAACCTAAACCTGACAAAGAGTTTCATCCCAAAAGATAAAATTCACAGGAGAATTTTTCTAGTGTTCACAGGAGAGTATTTCTAATAAGGAAAACGTGAAACCAACAATTATCCAGTTGTTAAAGATTTTTATACAAACTTGAAACACATCATAAATAAAAAGAATGTTACAAAATTGGGTAAGAAAATAACCTCAATTCCACTTAAGTATTACAAATAATTAACAACACCAACAACAAATAAAAACAGACAGAGAAGGGGCTGGAATGGTTCAGTGGTCCAGTATTTCTAGCACCATAAGGCCCTAAGTTCCATTCCCAGTACATCAAAACAAAACAACAACAAAGGGGGGGGGGGAGATGGCTCAGCAATTGAGAGCACTTGCTGCTCTCAAAGAGGACCTGGATTTGGTTCCTAGTACACAAATGATGCATTAAACTCCCGTTCCAGGTACCTTCTTCTGAACTCAGCGCCAGGCATACATGCAGTCCACACACAAACACTGATACACATTTTAAAAACAAACTTAGAGAGGAGCTATAGCAGAACATCAACAGTTCCTGGCTTGGTGAGCAGGAACATGAAGGTATTTTTCTACATCAGGCACATGTAATGCTTATTAACAATTTAGTAGTTTTCCTCTCTTCTACTGCCATTTATGCCTCTACTTTCTCAGTAAGAAGTATCTTCCCAGAGGCTCAGGTGTAGGTGCTGAAATGGTACAATGTGTAGCACCATACACCAGGAGGCAGAGGCAGGAATGAACTAGAAACCAGCCTACATGAGACCCTGTCTCAAAAACAAAACAAAAAATGTTTCTATTTTTAGAGACAAGGTCTCCCTACATAGCCAAGGCTGTCCTAGCCCTTGTAACGCTCCTGACTCTGCCTTCTTGATTACACATATACCAATATACCATACCTAGATTAACACCAACCTTCCTTCCTTTCTTCGTTATTTGTTTTTGTTTTTTTGTTTGTTTTTTTGAGACAGGGTTTCTCTGTGCAGCTTTGGCTGTCCACTCACTCTGTAGACCAGGCTCTCTGGACTAAAGGTATGTGTCACTACCGCCTAGTTGCTTCATTTTAAAAAACAGAGTCTCATTCTATAATCCAGGCTGTCCTGAACTCACTATATATCCCAGGGCTCAAATTCATGGACTCTGGTCTAGCTTCCAAGTGCTGAGGTTAGAAATGTGAACCATCATGTCTCCAAAGAGGGTCTGCTTCTTTTTCTGCAATAGCATCTCATTAGATAGACCAGGCTAGCCTCAAACTCACAGAGACTCAATTGCCTATGCTCCCTAAGCACTAAGATTAAAGGTGTGTGACATCACTCCTAACACAAGTTTCTTCTTAAAACTCACAAACTCTAAAGTGAAAACCTTCTAACACTTTGAAATAAGAGCCACAGGCCAGTCCTCAGTTGATTTACCCAAGCAGACCTCATCAAACTATATGCATGCATACACACTCAGGTGTGGGTACCACACACTCACACACCCACTCATTTTACCTGTTTGGCCTGGTGGTTATTGACAACATTGATCCTCATTCCAGCAGGATGAGCATGAAGTGGCACCATGGCCTTTTGCTGTGGAACCTAGAAACATCCAGTGGTCATAATCCATCCCAGAAGGTTCATGTGCATTCTAAGTGTAGGTCGACAAACTTGAAATATGTTGGCATGTACAAGGATCAGCCAAGGTCAAACAATAATAGGCCTGAAGAGCTTAATGAATTTGGTAAATAATTGGTGTTGCTACCCCTGTTTAAAACACTAATACATATTAAATGCAGTTTCCTTTCCTTCTGGAGTACTTGTTGTGTGGGGTGGCTGGGACATCGGACAAGCATTCTTACCTCCTGGGCACCTATCCTGTTCCTCCCATTAACTGGATGAGTGAATAATGCCAGTTCACATTTCTTTCAGACTATTTTTTTTAGTATTTATTTATTTATTTATTATGTGTACAATATTCTGTCTGTGTGTATCACTGCAGGCCAGAAGAGGGCACCAGACCTCATTACAGATGGTTGTGAGCCACCATGTGGTTGCTGGGAATTGAACTCAGGACCTTTGGAAGGGCAAGCAATGTTCTTAACTGCTGAGCCATCTCTCCAGCCCCCAGACTATTATTTTTTAAAATAAAACTGAGGTAATTATTCTGAAGTTGAGTGAGGAACAAATAAGATAGAATTTGCTAAGTACCTGCCATAGCATGTGTACAACATGCTTTGTGTTCTCATTTTTTCTCTACTTTTGCCTCACTTTGGAAAGTCATTCATTCTTGTGGACCTTTCCTTTAAAAGACAATATTCTGTATGCTACAAGACTGTCTCTAATGTATTCTCCATGCCCTTTTCTAAGGCAGAAAGTGCTAAACCAACACTTGAAACAAAACCTTGCACTTTTCCATTCTCCGATGTTTCCTGCATACTTCTAGCTTACTTCCCAGGTTTCTGGAAATGTAGGCAGGAGCCAGAGCCTACCTGGATGGTTTTGGTGAGTTTCAGAGCAGGGGTCACTGTCCCAATGGGTGGGCTTGTGAAGGTAGCAGGGGATCTCCTCTTTAAGCTGATCTTCTCCCGGGCATCAGCCACCTGCCAGGGATTCTGGGGCACAGTGCTCTGCTGCTTTCGTGAGTTCAGCATCTCTCTGGCATCCTGTACCTTTCCTTTGATCCGAAACCGAGCATCTTTTTGCAAAAGCTTCTCTCGGGCATCTTTGACTCCAAGCTTGAGCCGAGCGTCTGAGATACCAATCTTCTGCCGGGCATCAAATCTCTGCTGGAAGGTGGCTGTGCGAGTTGGCTGGCTAAGAAGACTATGTTGGATCCCAACTCGAGATCGGATGCCTCCAACTCCTGGTCTGGTGCTGAGCCTGCAAGTACAAAACTGTAACAGTAAAATGCATCTGAAGACCAACAGGAGCCCATGGAGGAGAGCTACAAACACTGAGCATAGAGCTTGCCCCTTAACTCTCAAAACCCAAACATACCAACTTCTTTCTTTTTTTTAATATTTATTTATTTAT
>NC_022017.1:27985300-27987347 GCF_000317375.1 Microtus ochrogaster | reverse complement strand
TTTATTTATTTATTTATTTATTATGTGTGCAATATTCTGTCTGTGTATGTCTGTAGGCCAGAAGAGGGCACCAGACCTCATTACAGATGATTGTGAGCCACCATGTGGTTGCCGGGAGTTGAACTCAGGACCTTTGGAAGAGCAGGCAATGCTCTTAACTACTGAGCCATCTCTCCAGCCCACCAACTTCTTTCTTACCTCTGGCTTTTAACTTGCGTCATAAACAAAAAATTATGGCTAGTTCACAACAAGTTAAGACTGTTTCATCCCTGATCATGCTTTCAACCCTTTATGTACCTGGAGGTATTTGTTATTCCTGTTTTCTGTGTAGAAGGCAGTGAAGCTGCCTCTTAAAACAAATGGTGCCACTATGTAGGCAGACACCTCTCACTAGGACTAAGGGAGCCAACATGTAGGTCTCAGCACTATAAAAACTTATAAAATGAAGATAAAGATTTAATAGCCATGCTGGATGGTGGTAGCACATGCCTTTAATCCCAAGCCTTGGGAAGCAGAAGCAGGTGGATCTCTGTGAGTTCAAGGCCAGCCCGGTCTACAAAGAGAGTTCCAGGACAGCTAGGACCGCTACACAGAGAAACCCTGTCTTGAAAAATAAAAAAGACTTAATACCTAGGCATGGCAATGTTCATAACCACAGCATTCAGGAAGCTGAGGCAAGAAGACTGCTGCTGAGTTCAAGGATAGTCTGAGCTATATAATAATAATAATAATAATAATAATAATAATAATAATAATAATAATAATAATAATAATAATAATATAAAAAAAACAGCTGTGCAGTGGTGGCGCACGCCTTTAATCCCAGCACTCGGGAAGCAGAGGCAGGCGGATCTCTGAGAGTTCGAGGCCAGCCTGCTAGTTCTAGGACAAGCTCCAAAGCGACAGAGAAACCCTGTCTCGAAAAAACAAAAACCAAAAAAACAGAAAACAAAAATAAAAACCCACACAGGGGCTGGAGACAGAGCTCAGTGGGTAAGGGATTTTTTTTTTTTCTAACAGAGGACTTGGGTTGTTTCCAGCTCTGGCATGGTGGTTCACACCGTCTGTAATTCTAGGTGATCCAATACCCTATTCTTCTGAGTTCTGAAGGGCACCAGGCCCATACATGGTACATGCATGCATTATATACATGCATGCAAAATGCTCATACACATAAGTAAAACTTAAAAAAAAAAAAAAAAGAGTAGCTCTGCAATAACAAGAACGCACAATTTCAACAACTCCTACAGTTAGAAATGAAGGCTAGAACAATGGTGAAGTGGTTAAAAGCTCTTGCTATATTTTTCCAGACCAGAGTTTGGTTACCAGCACTGGTGCCAGGAAGCTCACAACCAACTGCCTGTAACTCCAGCTACAGAAGATCTGATGCTCCTTGCTAGCCTTTTCAAGCACTGCACATAAACACATGCATACACGTAAACAAAAGATAAAACTAAAATATTGTTTTTAAAAATTAGAAATGAGGGGGCTGGAGAGAAGGCTCAGTGGTTTAGAGCGCTGGCTGCTCTTCCAGAGGATCTGGGTTCAATTCCCAGCACCCACATGGCAGCTCACAACTCTCTGTAACTATAGTTTCAGGGGATCCAACACTCACACAGAATATATACAGGCAAAACACCAGTTCACATTGTAATAAGTCTGCACGAGAGGGTCCTTGGCGGTGGGGAGTCCGAATCAAAACCACAGTGGGTGAGAGACAAAGACTCCATACAGACAGAGCTTAAGAGTGGGGAGCTTTAGTGCAATAAAGGGAGTGGGGGAAGGAAAGGGAAAGAGGGGGGAAGGGGTGGCAGAAAGAGGGATGCAGAGAGAGAAAGGGGAAGAGGAAGAAAAAAGAAGTAGGCAGAGTTTCACCTTTTAAAGAGAGGGGATATGGCCTGCCCTGCATGATACACTCTGTCAGGCCTCAAAATGCAGAACCAGGTTCATCTAAATGCTAGCACACATTAATCTTTAAAAACAAGAAATGAGCCGGGCGGTGGTGGCGCACACCTTTAATCCCAGCACTCGGGAGGCAGAGGCAGGC
>NC_022017.1:27980251-27985200 GCF_000317375.1 Microtus ochrogaster | reverse complement strand
AAAAAAAAAAAAAAAAAAGAAAAGAGAGAGAGAGAAATGAATTAAACTCCATTAAGCAGACCCCATTCCTGTGGTTTGAAAGTCAGCACCTGGCCCTGCTGAGTAAAGGATGGAGTCTGCAGGTTTCTCCTGCCTGACCTACCTACTCTACCCACAGGCCTCTATCCATGCCAGCCAGTAAAAGCAACCATTCCTAAGGCGGGTGTTCTGCCTTGAGATGTCTATGCCAATATCTCCTTTCTCAGAAACGCTCTCTGATTCTCCAACTTTCCTTTGTGTCTGTTACAGCTGTGCTTTCCTTGTTTTCTCCCCAACCCCTAAGCTGGAAGGAAGGGCAGAAAGGGCATTTGACCTGCTTGCTTCAGATCAAGCTTATGTATCTCAGCATTTCCTCCAAAGCCTCTGTCGGGCAGGCTGGCCCGCCTCCGTGACAAGGAGAAGAACAAAACAGCCCAGGAAAAAAAGTATGTACTTAAAAACAGGTAAGCTATTTCTAATCGAATATTTCATGGTGTAAAAGTGTTTATAATAAAACCAGCTAATATGATGCCCACACATGGAAAGGATAAAAGATCTCTGTTCAAAATCTCTCAATAATAATTCGAAAATCACAATGTTTCGCTTTGTTTTGTCTTCTGGTTTTTCGAGAAAGGGTTTCTCTGTGTAACTTTGGAGTCTGTCCTGGAACTCGTTCTGTAGACCAGGCTGCCCTCAAACTCACAGAGATCCGCCTGTCTCTGCCTTCTGAGTGTTGGGATCAAAGGTGTGCGCCACCACTTGATTAATTTAAAATCTTCAAGAAAAGTTAATAGTTAAAAATTCATATATAGGTCATCTCAATTTGCTCTAGTATGCCATGTATAAACTCCTAAGGCTATAATGGTCTATTCATGCTAACAAAATCTGCCTTACAGATGGATGTCTTTGTCAGTGTTTAGTCTTCCCATGGACTATATCTATGGTTTAAAGTTTATACTAAAAGAGCTTTAACTCTTTTTGTAATTTTTAAAAAATTATTTATTTTATCTCATGTGTATTGGTGGTTTGCCTAAATGTGTGTCTGGGTAAGGCATTGGATCCTAGAGTTACAGTGAGCTGTCACGTGGGTGCTGGAAGTTGAACCTGGGTTCTCTGGAAGAGCAGTCAGTGCTCTTAACCACTGAGCTATCTCTCCAACCCTCAAAATTATAGTTTTTAAGACAAACCTAATGGAGAAAAAATAAAATCTTAATTTTATAAAAATTACTTACTTTAAACAGTTAAAGATCACTAAGACATAGAAGTTAATGGTCAGTTACCTGATAAACGATCAAATTCTTTTTTAAAAAACATTTTTCATTTCTTTTCTTTTTTTAAGATTTATTATGTATACAGTGTTCTGCCTGCATGTGTGCCTGCATACCAGAAGGGGCACCAGATCTCATTATAAATGGTTGTGAGCCAACTTGCGGTTGTTAGGAACTGAACTCAGGACCTCTGGAAGAGCCGTTCCCTTGGATGGAGCACAAGCTGCATGCTTAGCCTCATTACAGGATAAGGATGCATGGGAAAGTAAAACCTGTCAATAAAAGTCTGCTGCTCCTGTCTCTGGCTGTGTAGGCCAAACTAGAAAAAGCCTCCTTATCTGTAGAGAAGATGAATTACTCCTCACTCTCACGTGACAGGGAAAGGAATTCTCTTGCCTGTGGAATAATCTTTTTATTCAGTGTGAAGAAGTGATATTCTGATTGGCTTAGGAAAAAGCTAAATGGCCAATAGCCTGGCAGGATTTCCAGGCACAAAGGGTGCTGGGAAAAAGATGGGCAGTCACAGGAGACGTGGAGGAAGAATGACATGTAGATGAGGTAACAAGGCACGAACCACATGGCAGCATGTAAATTAATAAAAATGGGTTAAGTTATAAGAGCTAGTTAGCCGGGCGATGGTGGCGCACGCCTTTAATCCCAGCACTTGGGAGGCAGAGGCAGGCGGATCTCTGTGAGTTCGAGACCAGCCTGGTCGTGCCAGGACAGGCTCCAATACCACAGAGAAACCCTGTCTCGAAAAAAAAAAAAAAAAAAAAAAAAAAAGAGCTAGTTAGAAACAAGCCTAAGCTATTGGCCGAGCTTTCATAATTAATAAGAGGTCTCTGTGTCATTATTGGGGAGGTGACTGTCCTGAAAAAGGAAGTCCGACTACAGAAAATAGCAACTGTTTTGCCCTCAAAGTCTCCAGAACAGACGTACGAGGATGCTGTGAACAAGTGAGCCTGCACCTAAGCCTACCATCTGACTGTACAGGATCTGTACGCCATTTCAGTTGGTTGGGTCCTTTACCCTGGCTTTCCATTCTTCCTCTTAGTAAGAGCTAATTCTAGGGCCCACACCCTAACCACCCATGTGCCTGGTTAAAGAAGGCTGCCAGATATTCTGCCACCACACTCACAGTTGTGGACATTTATCCAGACTATCCGAGTGATGTCTGTGAAAACTGCCAGATAATCCTATAAAATGGCTCAATAGGGTTCTAGTTCTCTTTTAAATTGCCAATTAGATGCTGAATTTAACTAAATTTAAAGCTTCTTTTACAAAGCTTCCAGGTGCTTGTTTCTTATGTGGGAGTTTGGTGTAACTGCTAATTATAGTTACCTTCTCCTTCTTCAGAACTCTGGTACACAATCTGGCCAGTTGACAATTGTATTTATCTTACTAAACAAAACTGATGTTAGACTTGTCTCTAATGTTCCTACAAGGTTGTACAGTTATTACCTCCTGCAGTTTTCTGGATCTGTTACCATCTGTCGAGTTTCACTGTGGTCCCTTGGAAGGACCCTCCTCCAAGGCACTCTGACTACTGCCCTTTCTACATTGTCCCTTTCATCAGCTCAAAGAGAAATCTGCACCCTAAACTCCTAAAAACAGTTTGGGTGACCTCTGAAGGGGGATCCAATTCCATCCAACTCATCCCTCTTTTTGTCACTCTGAACAGTTTTTGGCCCTCAGAACTAGAACCAGACTAAAGTCTTCCTAGATCAATTAAACTGCTTTACCAGCTCCTAAAAGCCCAAGAAACATTTCAGATCAGTTTAACACACAACCTGGTTCTTTGGCTGCTGCAGTATTCTGTGACTAGGCCTGGCTCCAGGTTGAGATGGGATCTGTGCCCTCCTCTGAAAACGATGCTGCTTCCACACCAACAGATCCTAACTGGTTTGAGATGTGGCCCAAAGACACAGGGACCAAACAAAAATTCCACCACAAGCTTCTATGTATGTGTGGGCCTCTAGTTCCCTCCCATTCTGCTCCTACCCTGATCACTTCTTCCATCCTTATTATTATCCTCATAGTCACATTTTTACCCTCTTTTAAGTGTTTACCCTCTGAACTTCCCCTATTCCTATCTAAAAGGTTCCATGTAAGCTATCCCAATGGCTCTCACACTACAAGGGATGGGGCGCCAACACTTACAACATGGCCAACTAACCAATCAGATTAAGGAAGACCTGACCTTGGTACAACACAGTATTAGGCACTTTACAAAATCAAATAGATTCCCTGGTTATGGCGGTTCTCCAAAACCGCAGAGGACGTAATGACTGCCAACAGGAAGCACCTGTGCCTTCCTAGAGACAGGATGCTGTTTTCACAGGAACCAATCTGGCTTAGTATGGGAAAATGCTAAACAATTGGAATCAAACACAGAGAAAGGACACCTGACTACTTGGGGACCACAGACTGGCCCTTGGCAGGCCCAGTCACTATGACTGTGCTAACTTTACTCAATGGTCCCTGACCTTTCAACTGTCTCACCAACAAAGACTATAGGCTACTGTCCCCAGGAGGAGTATCTCTTAGGGCTCTAGTCTGGCTCGGAGACAGAGCACACTGTGCTGCTGATCAGGTGAGAATGCACAGGAACAACCCCTAACAAAGTCCTCAGCTGGTCACATCTAAGTCACCAAGACCATCTGGACTGACATTTTAATCTATAGCAATGCCTTACTTGGTGACAGGGATACACTGAGAAAGAAACAGCTTAGCACTGCCATGCCACATAACCCCAGGGGCCACCTCCATGCATGTCACTTTTATCTGTACAGAAAGGGTGCATTTGTGGAAGAAAGGCTCTGGCAGTTAGGGATACAGGCACTGCTCCTGCTGCGAGTAGCTCTCTGCAATCTGATGCATTCATCCCCTGATTACAGGCATTCATTCAACTCTTTTCACAGCTTTGGGGACTTCTGTGTTCCAGCTTTTTATAATCACATCTCCTCTCCTGCATGAAAAGACAGCTATTCATCCCAGCAGGCAGCAGCACTGGTTACAAGGCAGGCATTAGTCATCAGGGATTCTTCAAACACTGCTGGGTGGAGGCAGGTCTCTAACCAGAGTCAATTATGTTACCTGCCCCAGAACTGCTGAAGGCTCTCTCAAAGCCTCACATCCCATTGTAGGGACAACTGAGTTTCCTAAACATATTCTGCACATTTATCCTCAGAAAGGTGAAGGAGGGTGGCTTTGAGCAAGACTCGTAGCTGGCCCGCCCTAGATAACATCAGTACTGCGACTGCGCAACGGCTCCAAGCACCCCCAGGCACGCCTTGAGATCCTGGGAAGAGTACTGCAGGCCAAGAAGAGGTACAGATGCCACTGGACCCTTCTCTCTCCTAGTCTCCAATTAGAACCTAGCATACACGAAGGGTGTGTGGGGACTAGGAATGCCTTGCCTTCCTGATTCTGTGGAAGACAGAGCCAAGACCAGCTCCAGAGGTCATGAAGGTAGCCCCATGGATTACATAAAGTGGATTTAAATACAGGAAGGGGAGTTGTGTTAGAGTATATGTGTGTTGACATAATTAAAAAAAAAAAAAAGAAGAAGCCGGGCGTTGGTGGCGCACGCCTTTAATCCCAGCACTCGGGAGGCAGAGGCAGGCGGATCTCTGTGAGTTCGAGACCAGCCTGGTCTACAGA